>NW_027142353.1:59711522-60065898 GCF_026170545.1 Melanerpes formicivorus
CCACCACCTTCCCGGGAAGCCCATTCCAATGACTAATGACTCTCTCGGTGAAGAACTTTCTTCTCACCTCGAGCCTAAACTTCCCCTGGCACAGCTTGAGACTGTGCCCCCTTGTTCTGGTGCTGGTTGCCTGGGAGAAGAGACCAACCCCTTCCTGGCTACAACCACCTTTCAGGTAGCTGTAGAGGGCAATGAGGTCACCCTGAGCCTCCTCTTCTCCAGGCCAAACAATCCCAGCTCCCTCAGCCTCTCCTCATAGGGCTTGTGCTCAAGGCCTCTCCTCAGCCTTGTTGCCCTTCTCTGGACACATTCAAGTGTCTCGATGTCCTTCTTAAACTGAGGGGCCCAGAACTGGACACATCTAGCATCCCATCCCAGTATTCTTGGTGTCAGAGAGCTATTGTTAGCCACGGTCCTCCCGAAAAATTGACACGATCGGACAGTCTGAATTATAGCCCAGAGCTACTTATGCTGCCCTCATTTAGGAACTGTGTGTAAGCTTTTCTAATTTCTATGGCAAGCACGAGTACTAATAGCATTTGGCATCATATTTATTTGATAGCTGTTTGCAGCTACAGTAGTCATCATTGTAGAGAAATGACATGTACCATGGCTCTGCACTTGACTGCTTTGGACAAAGGAAAGACCGAGTATTTACAGTACAGTAAATCCTGGCTTCCTGTTAATGATCACTTTACATAAATGGTATTTTCTGGCTGAAGGCTTCCTCCCTGGTTCTTCTGTCTTTTCATTCATTTGTGGTCCAAAGAAGACTGAGTAATGTTTAATTGCCGCTTGGATTTCAGGGAAATCTGGTGGAGCCTCACTGTCATGTTTTACTTAAATATATATTATCTTGTCAGTCAACCTGGCAGAGAACAAGCTGGCTGATGTTATAGTCACAGACATTGTGATGTATACTTTAAAGGATTAAATTATAATTTTTAGTCAATAGACCACAAACAGATGTAATCTTTAATAGCAGATGACAAGGGCCTTCTAGAAAGGACCCATATGAGTTGGAGAATTATGCTCCTAATTTCTAGCAGTGCTTAGTACTGACTCAGGTGCAGTGTTTGGAGCCGACAGCAGTCATAGTCGGTGCACCCTCAGAGTCCATCAGCACAGAGCTGGGCCATGCTGTCAGGGTCACAGACAGACAAGCGATATGTCCTTCCCCTGCCACTTCCACGAGCACAAGCATCAGAGCTTGGCAGAGGCATTCTCCAAGTATGATGTCTGCAGGTCAGAACTGCCCTTTGTTTTTGCTTTCTTTTCTGTGAGTTTTACTTCTCCTAGGCAGCCAGCACCAGAACAAGAGGACACAGTCTCAGGCTGCACCAGGGGAGGCTTAGGCTGGATGTTAGGAAGAAGTTCTATACAGAAAGAGTGATTGCCCATTGGAATGGGCTGCCCAGGGAGGTGGTGGAGTCACCGTCATTAGAGGTGCTCAGGAGGAGACTTGATGGGGTGCTTGGTGCCATGGGTTAGTTGTTTAGGTGGGTTGGATTGGTTGATGAGTTGGACGCGATGATCTTGAAGGTCTCTTCCAACCTGGTCAATTTGATTCTATTCTATTCTATTCTATTCTATTCTATTCTATTCTATTCTATTCTATTCTATTCTATTCTATTCTATTCTATTCTCTCAACTTGGATTTCTTCCTCTACATCTCTGACTATACTCATCTAATCAATATGATTAAGTACGCTCCAAATAGCTTAAGTTTGAGTGTACTGCTAGGCAGTACATGGCAGTACACTGGTCCCAGAACATGAGAACTTATTATGTGATTTGTCTGGCATGATAATCCCCCAGTGTACAACCACTGTAACTCTAACAAAACATAAGGTAAAACTTTAATGTCCATTCCACAAAAATCATGATGCGTAATGGTTAAACCACATGAAACTCAGCATGTGGGATAACAGAGCACTCTGATGGTTGAAATTGCTTATGGACAGTCAGCAAACACCATTTTATAAGGGTCTAAAAAACACTGGTAATGAAAACATAAGATATTACAGTTTTAGGGGGTTTTGGGTTTTACTTTCTATTTTACTTGCTCTTTTAAAGCAATGCTTACTAATTAAAGACATCGCTAGTTCACATTGTTGTCAAAATATTTATGTATCTAAATCATGCAGCAAAACCATGCAACAAGAACTATATACATTGCCTGCTGTACTAGAACATAAATAATTGGAAAACAAAACACACTTACATGATTTTTCTGCTGTGAAAACACTGATTTTACATGCATTTCACAACTCTGAATTACTTTAAGCTCATGAATAGTTCAATTAAAGACAGTGGGATCACTAACTTGCTCAGCAGGTACTGGTGGGAATGGGTACTTGAGCAAGGTCACAGTGACAGGTTTGCTACGTTTCCCACCAGGAAAGCCTTAAGGCTATCCCATCAGTTTTCTGTGGTCAGAAGCTGACTTTTCTGATGAAACCTCCACTACTCTTACTAGAATCACAGAATCATAGAACTATTTTGGTTGCAAGAAGCGTTTGTGATCATCAAGTCCAACTGTTAACCTAGCACTGCAAAGTCACCAGGAACCATGTCTTTCAGCATCACATCTACATTTCTTTTAAACACCTTCACAGATGGCAATTCAATCACTTCTCTGGGAAGCCTGTTTCAATGCTTTACTACCCTCTTGGTGAAGAAATTTTTGCTCATATCCAACCCAAACCCCCTCATGCAAATTGAGGCTCTTTCTTCTTGTCCTATTGCTTGCTGCTTGGGAGCAGAGACTGATCTCCACCTCACTACACACCTGCCTTTCAGGCAGCTGTAGAAAGCTTCCTTTTCTCCAGGATAAACAACCCCAGTTAATTCAGATGTTCCTCCACAGACCTGTTCTCTAGAACCTTCCCCATCTTTGTTGCCCCTCTTTGAACATGCTCCAGGACATCAATGTCTGTATTGTAGTGAGGAACCCAAAAATGAACACAGTACTCACCAGTGCTGAGTACAGGGGAACAATCACTTCCCTACTCCCCACGGACACACTATTTCTGATACAAGCCCTGTTGGTCTTCTTGCCACCTGGGCACTGTGCTGGCTCATACTCATCTGTTAACCAACACCCCCAGGTCCTTTTCCACTGGGCAGTTTTCTAGCCACACTTCCCCAGACCTATAGTATTGCAGGGGGTTGTTGTAATCCTAGTGCAGCAGCTGGCACTTAGCCATGTTGAAAGTCATACCATAAGCCTCAGACCATGAATCCAGACTATCCAATCACTCAGATTACTCCAAGCTGATTAACTTGGTGTCATCTGCAAGCTTTCTAAGGATGTATTAGATCACTTTGTCCCGACCCTTGATAAAGATATTAAAGACAACAGAAACTAATAGTGAGCCCTGGGGAACACCACTTGTAACCAGACATCCACTAGATTTAACTCCATTCACCACAACTCTTTGGCACTGGCCATCCAGCAAGTGCACACCTATTCAAGCCATGAACAGCCAGTCTCTCCAGCAGAATACTGTGGGAAACAGTGGCAAAAGCTTTAGTAAAGTCTAGGTAGGCAACATCCATAGCCTTTCCCTCATCTCCTAAGCAAGTCATAGAAGAATAGGTTATTCAAGCAAGATCTGCCTTTCATAAACCCATATTGACTTGAGTCTGATTGCCTGGTTGTCCTGTATGTGCTGCATGATGGCACTGAGGATGTTCTGCTCCATAATCTTCCCCAGAAGCGAGGTCAGGCTGACAGGTCTGTACTTCCCCAAATCCTCTTTCTACCCCTTCTTGTAGATAGGAGATATACTCCAGTCAACTAGGACCTCTCTGGCTAGCTGGCACTACTGGTAAATGATGGAAAATGGTTTGATGAACACTTCCATCAGCTCCATAACTCCCCTGGCACAGATCCCATACAGCCCCATAGGTTTGTGCTGCTTTTAAGTGATATGGTGGGTCACTGACCATTTCCCTTTGGTTATAGCAGCTTCATTCTGCTACCAGTCCCTGTCTTACAGCTCAGAGGGTTGAGCACTCAGACAACAACTGATACATAGAATACATAGAATGAACCAGGTTGGAAGAGACCTTCAAGATCATCGCATCCAACCCATCAACCAATCCAACCCACCTAAACAACTAACCCATGGCACCAAGCACCCCATCAAGTCTCCTCCTGAACACCTCCAATGATGCTGACTCCACCACCTCCCCAAGCAGCCCATTCCAACGGGCAATCACTCTCTTTGTATAGAACTTCTTCCTAACAGCCAACCAAAACCTTCCCTGGTGCAGTCTGAGACTGTGTCCTCTTGTTCTGCTACTGGCTGCCTGGGAGAAGAGACCAACATCCGCCTGTCTGTGACTGACTGAGGCAAAGAAGGCATTCAGTACCTTAGCCTGTACCTCACCTTTGGTCACTATGTTTCTCCCTGTATCCAACAGATGATGCAAATTTTCCTTAGACTTACTTTTGTTGTTAGTGTAAACTAAAATGACATTGTTTTCCAAATAAAGGTACACCACTCAGAACACTAATTCAGCTGATCTCCATACACAGAGAGGGCTGTTATCCAAAAGAGTCACTGTAAAACTGGGGGAAAAAAAGGTATCCAGTTTGTCTGGCCTAGATGGTTTTTTCCTCATATTGTCCATTTTCTTCACTACAGTGGTTTAAACCATAAATTCCTCTAAAAATCTGAAGTAAACAAAAATATTTGGAAATCATCTCTTGAACTATCAAAACAAATCCCATTTAAAATATAATCAAAGACATGAGATAAGCCCTTCCGTAAACTCAAAGGGACCCCAACACATCCAGAATGTATCCTTCTCTGGCACCAGTTTCACTGGAACATAGTAGTGAATGCTCAAACACATTCCCATTGAAACCAAAGCTAACACATTAAACCAAATAGCTAAAGAACATTACTTACCTCCTCCATTGTTTTCACAACTGTGCAGGATTCAGAATACAGATTAGAAAATAACTTTTATTCTTAAAGGAAACAATGACATTTCTATAGACTACTTCTGGTGGATGGATTAGATATGCATCTGTTGCGCTTCCAAATGTGAGTATGCCTTGAGCTTCCTTAGAGAATCATAGAATCAATAAGGTTGGAAGAGACCTCAAAGATCATCAAGTCCAATCTGTCACCCAACACCTCATGACTACTAAGCCATGGCACCAAATGCCACATCCAGTCCCTTCTTGAACACCTCCAGGGACAGTGACTCCACCACCTCCCTGGGCAGACCATTCCAATGGCTAACAACTCTCTCTGTGAAGAACTTTCTCCTCAGCTCAAGCCTAAACTTCTCCTGGCGCAGCTTGAGTCTGCGTCCTCTTGTTCTGGTGCTAGTTGCCTGGGAGAAGAGACCAGTGCAACCTGAGCATAACCACTCCTGAGACAACCTGATGGATCAAGCTGTTACCATTTTAAATGGACAAACCAAATCACTTTGGACTGTACTGGACTTTGAAAACTGCTTGTTGTCCAAGAATGTTTACTTGGCTTCCTCAGTTATCTGAGGGACAGGCAGACCACACACCAGATGTTTCCTCAAATTAGCTGGTCAACTGAAACTGATTGATGATTTCATGCTCTGTTAATAACTAGGTGTTCCTCCTCCTAAATTTATATTATTTAATAACAGTGAAAAAGCATTTTGTTTTATGAAGTCATTTTTAGTATTACTTGTTTGAAGACACCTAATGAAAGACCTCAGCTTACATGGAAAATGGTAACACTCTAAACCAATAAAACAGCGACAGGGAAAGCATATCTTGGTGACAAAATGAATGATGAAGCCAGCATTTACAGAAAGCAATTTGGTTTTGCTCTTAGAAAGAATCTTTGGGAAATTAAACAATAAATATTGAAAATTTATGCCAGAAAGGTTTACTGAACTGTTCCATAGCTTCCAGTTATTCTGGGGCAAAGAAAGGTTCAGAATAAAGATGACAATTCAAAAGAGCACTAAGGACCAACCTTTAAATTATCATTCCCCTCTATCTTTAATTTAAAAGTTGAGAGGGATAAACTTCTGTCCACAACAGCATGGCTTACAAAGTATGTCTTTAGAGCTCTGTCTTTGGATATCTCTGCTCCAAGGACTAAAGATTCCCGGAGCAAACACAGCATCAGCTATTCCCCTTGCTACATGTCATTTCCAACAAGAGGCTTATTTGTTTTCCTGGTGACCGCCTGGTGAAAATATGTGCACACACAGCTGGAAGTCTGCAGGAGCAGAAAATTCATCTCTCCAGCCAGATGAAAAGATTGTGTCTGTGTTGGGTGGTATCTACCTTTGCCCCTGGTCCATGGCTGTGTTGTGGCTATTACCAATGAAGGCTTAAAGATCCATGTCAGAACTGAGAAACTGGAGTGACAAGACATAGTATCATAGTATCATAGTATCATTCAGGGTTGGAAGGGACCACAAGGATCATCGAGTTCCAAGCCCCCTGCCATGGGCAGGGACACCCCACACTAGATCAGGCTGGCCAGAGCCTCATCCAGCCTGGTCTTAAACACCTCCAGGGACGGGGCCTTGACCACCTCCCTGGACAACCCATTCCAGGGTTTCACCACTCTCATGGGGAAGAACCTCCTCCTCACATCCAGCCTGAATCTCCCCACCTCCAGCTTCATTCCATTCCCCCTAGTCCTAACACTACCTGAGATCCTGAGAAGTCCTTCCCCAGCCTTCCGGTAGGCCCCCTTCAGATACTGGAAGGCCACAATTAGGTCACCTCGGAGCCTTCTCTTCTGCAGACTGAACAGCCCCAACTCCTTCAGTCTGTCCTCATAGGAGAGGTGCTCCAGCCCTCTGATCATCCCCGTGGCCCTTCTCTGGACACGCTCTAGCACCTCCACATCCCTCTTGTAATAGGGGCTCCAGAACTGGACACAGTACTCCAGACATTCATGATTTGAATCCATTGACCTTTGACAGTTTCCCTTACCAGAATGACTACCTATGGATCGCAGCATTCCTGATATCCCTGTCCCATAGTATCTTTTTTTTTCCCTTCTTGATATGAAATTGATTGCAATTTCCAAACACATGAATGGTTAATTTACAGTCTACAGTATGCAAAAAAAAAACCCAAAAGAGATCACATCATGCAACCACTGTTGCCCATTATCACCACATCACAAAAAAAAAGAAGCAGCAGAATATAAGGTCTGCTAGAATATATTAGAGAAGAAGGCAGAAAGCATTTAGTTGTTTGACTGTTACTTCTGAGGCAGCAGTGGACTATAAAACCTAAACCAGAAATGTATTTGCACTTCCAGGTTAAATGTTCATTACCTTTAACCGAACATGACTGTTCATTTTTCAAGCATTTATCTGTTCACCCATACTTTAATTTAAATGAGAATATTTTTACAGGTCATATGGTCTGCTTTTTGTGACTGTAAAGCCAGGGACAGTCATTCTTGAGGCTTCCTACATTTTTCCTTGAAAAAGCATTAGTGCCTTAAAAATCAAAGAGAACATTAGCTACACAAGTCCAGCACATAAGTCTCATTTCTTTACTGTTCCCCAAAGTAAAGTAGCTAGAACATTATGTATGTAAGCAGTACCTTGAATTGCATTTCTTTGTTCTAATTCTGGTATGTACTATCAACTAATAATGTACATCGCTGTTCATTAGTGCTCTGCAGTGGGGTCACATTGGAAAGACCTCTTCATTACTCATGCACTGCTTGTCAGCACACAGACTGGAGCAAGATTACTAATACATCTGTCTAATTTTACTGAGAATATTGATGTAAAATCATTCTCATCCACTGTCTGCACAACCAGAAGCCTGCCTGACTGGAAAAAAAAATTAAATCTGCTTTTTCTTTGGAAATATCTTAGGTGGTAATGTGGAAAGGATGTGAATGGTCCATTGCACTGTGTTTGTAGCCTGCCATATCATAGAATCATCATAGAATCATAGAATAGTTTAGGTTGGAAGAGACCTTAGGGATCACCCTCTTCAATCTCCCTGCCAATGGTAGGGATGCTTCTCACCTAGACTCGGCTGCTCAAGGCCTCATCCAACCTGGCCTTAAACAGCCCCAGGAAAGAGGTATCCACATGCTTCCGGGGCAACCTATTCAAGAGTCCCACCACTCTCACACTGAAGGACTTCTGCCTAAGATACAGTTTAACTCTACTCTCTCTGAGCTTAAAACCATTCCCTCTTGTCTTATCCCTAAACACCCATATGAAAAGTCCCTTCAGGCACTGGAAGGCAGCTAAAAGATCCCTGCCAGAACCTTGTCTTCTCTGAGCTGAACTACCCCAGCTGCCCCAGATGATCCCCATAGCAGAGGTGTTCCAGTCCTTGGACAGTCTTTGTGGCCCTCCTCTGGATGCGCTCCAACAGCTGTGTGTCCTTCGTATGATGGGGACACAAAAGCTGGATGCAGTATTAGAGGTGGGGTCTCACAAGACAAGGGGAAGAATCACCTCTCTTGACCCAATGGCCACACACCTCTTGATGCTGCCCAGGATATTATTTGCCTTCTGAGCTGCATGACCTTTATTTCACAGATTACCACATATATAATTCTGAAAACTAAAAATTCATTAGTGCACACCTTGAGTCCTGTGTCCAGTTCTGGGCCCCTCAGTTTAAGGACATTGAGGCTCTTGAACGTGTCCAGAGAAGGGCAAGAAGGCTGGGGAGAGGCCTCGAACACAAGCCTTATGAGGAGAGGCTGAGGGAGCTGGGGTTGTTTAGCCTGCAGAAGAGGAGGCCATGTCTGCCATCAGGATGATTTCTTGTTCTCTGTTAAGAGGTATATAAGGCTGAGATAATAACAAGAAAAGGGATGTCTACTCTTCCTCAAGTAGAGTCTTAATAATTGTCATGGAGAACAGTTAGAGAACCTGTAACATTACAGGATTAGACTTCTATAACTCAGTGCCATCCCTGTTCTCTGTCTCCTTGCCATTCATTTTTCATCTCAAAGAAGGAAAGACACTACAGCTGACAGAAAAGACACTATAGATGCTCCCTTGCCACCCCAAGATGCTGAGGACTTCAGGAAGATTCACTGATTCAGAAAGAGATTAGATAATGTCACAAAGCACAGATAAACTGATGGAATGAAGTTACTATGACACAGAGATACACATTGGCTTCAGAAAATCGCTACACTGCCCAAAACACCACAGGTCACAGATCAACTGTCACCCTGTATAGATCCCTTTTTTTTTTCTTCCCTATAAGTATTTTCCAGTAGCAATTGTTAGAGGCACGATGGTGCTTAGGTGGAATTTGGTCCAGGTTCAGTGCTCTGCAATTGCTTTTCGTTTTGAGCTCCACTAACAGGTTCTTCACCCTCTCCCGTATCTGCTGCCCCCTTCCGTTTAACCATTTTTCATCTCCCTGTTTTGCTCACCCCTCCTCAAAATCCCTTGTTCTCTTTTTTTATTAATAGATTAAAACCAAAATGGTTTCCTGATCGAGAAACTCGCTTTCATTTCAGTCTCAACACATATTTCCCTAAATGAAACTAAAATTTTCCTTGGTTCTGGGCCTTTCTCCACAATTCTCCAACTTCTCTGTGGAAAATACTTTCCAGAACAAAACACAAACCACTGCAAATGAAAATTTACTAAAAGCAAAAAGAGCCAACATAACCTCGGTCAAATGCCAGTGACCTCAGGCTAATTACATCCATGTAAAGCCATTTTTGTTTTAAAAATTTTACTCTATAAGAGCAGTCTAACTCAATGGCCAACAGCATTGTGTCCCTTTTGTTGTGTTGTGACTTAAAAGAAAGAAGAAAGTATTAATTACTGCAATGCAGGCAGAATTTTAATGGTCCAGCACTGTGAGTGCAGTTCCGATGGCAAGTAAGTTTTTGGGGTGGCAATGCACAAGATACTACTAAGAACTTTGTGTCACTGAAAAGCAATAAAATAGAGAGGAAATTGGGCTGACCCAATTCCAGAATTGCCAATAAGGGGCAGAGGACAGGTTTATGCTCCTATCAGTCTTTGACAGGTGTGTTTAGGTTGGGTTATTTCCCTCAGATGTATTAACCTCTACTGAGCTCAGATTTTGCCTCAGACTTAAGCCAGGAGGGCCAATGGCATCCTGGCCTGCATCGGGAACTGTGTGGCCAGCAGGAGCAGGGAGGTCATTCTGCCCCTGTACACTGCACTGGTTAGGCCACACCTTGAGTCCTGTGTCCAGTACTGGGGCCCTCAGTTAAGGAAAGATGTTGACTTGCTGGAGCATGTCCAGAGAAGGGCAACGAAGTTGGTGAGGGGTTTGGAACACAAGCCCTATGAGGAGAGGCTGAGGGAGCTGGGGTTGCTTAGCCTGGAGAAGAGGAGGCTCAGGGGAGACCTTATTGCTCTCTACAGCTACCTGAAGGGGGGTTGTAGACAGGCAGAGGTTAGTCTCTTCTCCCAGGCAACCAGCACCAGAACAAGAGGACACTGTCTCAGGCTGCACCAGGGGAGATTTAGGCTGGAGGTTAAGAGGAAGTTTTACACAGTTTTACCCATTGGAAAGGGTTGCCCAAGGAGGTGGTGGAGTCACCATTGCTGGAGGTGTTCAGGAGGAGACTTGACAGGGTGCTTGGCTGCATGGTTTAGTTGCTTGGGTGGTGTTGGATGATAGGTTGGACACGATGATCTTGAAGGTCTCTTCCAACCTGGTTTATTCTTTATTCTATTCTATCATGCAAGGATGCTTGGGGCAGGTAAATAACTACAAAACGCTAGAAAGTATATAATTTGTCACATCTCTGATCTTCTGCCTAAAATTCTCTTTTAAACAATACTTAAAAAACAAAACCTGTGTTATCTCCTAAGCATAAAGGAGCAGATCATGTGTGCCTGGATGGCAACAGAAGTGTAGTAGCATATATTTTGCCTGCTAGTTGTTTCCTCTGCAGGCTGCTTCTTTCTCAGGTTCCCAGACAGGTACCACAGTAGGTAACTGTGGACTTGGAAACATCTGTGTTTATGGCAATTCTATGGCAAAAAGTAACAACATATAGCAACATGGAGTTTATTAATTTTTGACCTCCTACCCCCCTGACCTCAAGAAGTACAGTTTTGAGCTGCCAGCTGTGCAAGTATCTTTTCCTGCATCATCATTACTACTAAAAGGCTCAGAAGATGAAAAAAAAGCCTCTCTGTTTAGTCTATGCAACATCAGACTTTGGATGATATTCTGCAGTTGTATTTTGACATTGTCCATTGCCTTCAATGGGACCATCAGAGTAACATACAGGAAAAACTGGCAAAGAACTCCCCAGATGCTCTGCTAACATTAAGAAATGAGACGGCAAGGCTTTATGCTCTCCAAAGTTTTGAATATATAGGATGATAAGGGTTTGGCAAAGATTCAAAGCAGGGAAGCTTGTAAAAGAATTTAGAAATCCCATGGTATGCAGCCAAAGCCTGAAGTGACTACCAGTTCTGAAGCTGGCTTCCTCATTTTAATAGAACCATAAAATGGTTAAGGGTTGGAAGTGACCAACCCTCTTGACAAAGCAGGATCACCTAGGGTAGGCCACACAGAAACATATCCAGGAGGGTTTAGAAAATCCCAGAGGAAAGGGCAGCCTGTAACAGTGCAATGAAGTTTCTCCTCATGCCGAGGTGTAGCTTCTTGTGTTCCAGTTTATATCTGTTGACCCTTTTCCTATCACTGGGCACCACCGAAAAGCGATTGTCACCTTCATCTTGACACCCACCACACAGGTATTTATAGACATTAATATTTCATGCACATTTTTCCCTTCTTGCATGGTACTCCAAAGCACAACACAGTTGCTTTGGACTCTAATGAGAAAAGCACCTCACCTAAAATAAACAGGAAAACTACACATAGGTAATTATCTTGCTATTTTGGGAGAGTCACAGCACATGTCCCAGTGTGTCAATCGTTTTCACTAGTTCCTTGAAAAGACAGAATATTGTCACTGCACCACTCTTTCTTTCTCACAACAGTCCACTGATGTTAATAGGCATTGCAAAACCATGGATCTTGCTTCAAGACTTCCGTGGGACTCAATACTATCAGACCACGTTGAGCACAAAAATGAGACCACACAATACCACAAAATTAGAATGGAATAGAATTAACCAGGTTGGAAAAGACCTTCGAGATCATCAAGTCCAACCTATCACACAACACCATCTTATCAACTAAACCATGGCACCAAGTGCCTCATCAAGTCTC
Source organism: Melanerpes formicivorus (assembly GCF_026170545.1). Classification (NCBI taxonomy): domain Eukaryota; kingdom Metazoa; phylum Chordata; class Aves; order Piciformes; family Picidae; genus Melanerpes; species Melanerpes formicivorus. The sequence continues at coordinate 59,723,725 of NW_027142353.1, forward strand.
TTCCTAAACACCCCCAGTGATGGTGACTCCACCACCTCCCTGGGCAGCCCATTCCAACGGCCAATCACTCTTTCTGTGAAGAACTTCTTCCTAACATCCAGCCTAAATCTCCCCTGGTGCAGCTTGCATGGGGTTGTGGCAAATGTGCGGAACCCGGCACTTGGATGTGTTAAATCTCGTGGTGTTGTACTCTGCCCATCTGTCCAGCCTGTCAAGGTTCCTCTGCAGCGCTCTCCTACCCTCTAACAGATCAACTCTTGCCTCCAGCTTGGTGTCATCTGCAAATTTACTGATGATGGACTCAATACCCTTGTCCAGATCATCAATAAAGATACTGAACAGGATGGGGACCAGCACTGATCCCTGGAGAAAACCACTAGTGCCTGGCTGTCAGCTGGCAGTGGCACCATTCATCACCACTCTCTGGGCTCAGCCCTCCAGCCAGTTCCTAACCCAGCGCAGAGTGCCACTGTACCCTAAGATCTATAGTGAACACAGTGGAGTGCCCTGCCCTACTTCGCTTGCTGTGGCATCTGGTGTATGTGCTTTATTACCTATGGAAGGTAACGGGCTGTTAGCTAAGTAGAACAGTGCTATTAATGGGTTCTGTTACAATATAATGCTTCGTTAACAGAGCTCTCAAAGAAATCAACAATTTCAAAACTCCCATAATCAATCCAATTTAATCTGATATACGCTCCGTCAAATTGCATTTCAAAAGGCTTTTATAACACTAAAATTCAGTTATCTGGTAACAGCATTAGCAATGTTAATTTTCTAATCAGAACGCGAAATCATTAATTATCCATGCCTTCCTTAAGTAAAAGAAGCTGCAGCTCCTAATAAGTTACCCTACAGATCCTTTGATGTTTATAAGTAGAAAGGGTAGGTTCTCCTCTGGAAATACCTGTGAGGCTTTTTGTACTTGTGTGTGTGTTGAACTCTTAATTGCTTCACGGGGTCTCAGCCTGTCCCATCTTTGCTTCTCACGCCATCACTCAATACTAAGGCTGATGCACAACTGGATGAGCAGCACTCCCTGGTGGTCCCCACTTCCAAGACCACCAGACTAGGTGGTCAGTCTTGCCAGTCCAATGATGTTGATTTGCAATTATGCATCTTTTTAGCATGGTATTATATAAAGAGTTCATAATTGCAACAGGACTGGAAATATCCTCTGAAATATGAATGGCATTTTGCCTCAGGCAAAGGGTCCACCCCATTCAGTGCTACAGGCTGGGTCAGAGTGGCTGGAGAGCAGCCAGACAGAAAGGGACCTGGGGTTACTGGTTGACAGCTGGCTGAACATGAGCCAGCACCATGCCCAGGTGGCCAAGAAGGCCAATGGCATCCTGGCATGCATCAGAAATAGTGTGGCCAGTACAAGCAGGGAAGTCATGCTGCCCCTGTACTCAGAACTGGCTAGACCACACTTTGAGTACTGTGTCCATTCCTGGGCCCCTCAGTTTAAGAAGGACGTTGAGACACTTGAACATGTCCAGGGAATGGCAAGAAGGCTGGTGAGAGGCCTCGAGCACAAGCCCTGTGAGGAGAGGCTGAGGGAGATGGGATTGTTTGGCCTAGAGAAGAGGAAGCTCAGGGGAGACCTTATTGCTGTCTACAACTCCCTGAAGGGAGGTTGTAGCCAGAAGGAGGTTGCTCTCTTCTCCCAGGCAACCAGCAACAGGACAAGAGGACACAGTCTCAAGCTGCACCAGGGTTGAGGTGAGGAGAAAGTTCTTCACACAGAGAGTTGTTGGCCATTGGAATGGTCTGCCCAGGGAGGTGGTGGAGTCACTGTCCCTGGAGGTGTTCAAGTGGGGAATGGACGTGGCACTTGGTGCCATGGTTTAGATGTCATGAGGTCTTGGGTGACAGGTTGGACTTGATGACCTTTGAGGTCTTTTCCAACCTTATTGATTCTATGATTCTATAATTCTATGATTCTATCCCCAGTACTGGCCAAGTATTTCCCCTGACTATTCTCCCAGCACTGATTTTACCACACAAACATTATGCATCCTCATTTTCCTTCAGAAAAAAGTCTCATGGGTCTACCACACATCATGCAAGAAACACATCCACTTGTTTATTTGTTCTGCATGTCTTGCATACAAACATTCTCGGGGAAATGCAGTAAAAATTATCTAAATAAAGCAATTTACACCATTCTTTCTAAAACTCTGAGTGTTCATCCCACTCTCTGGAAACAATTGTTTCCATACTTCAATTGTTATTAGGAAGTCAGCATGTATATACATTTTCCTTAAAAAGCAGCCCAGTCACAAACAGATGAGTTAGTTTCAGAATTTTCTTTTTTCAGGCAAAGATTAGTGTGTGACAACCTTGTAGCCAGGTGGGCTTGGTCTCTTCTCCCAGGCAACCAGCACCAGAACAAGAGGACACAGTCTCAAGCTGTGCCAGGGGAGGTTTAGGCTGGATGTCAGGAAGAAATTCTTCACAGAAAGAGAGATTGGCCATTGGAATGGGCTGCCCAGGCAGGTGGTGGAGTCACCATCACTGGAGGTGTTTAGGAAGAGACTGGATGGGGCTCTCAGTGCCATGGTTTAGTTGATTAGATAGTGTTGGATGATAGGTTGGACTCGATGATCTCAAAGGTCTCTTCCAACCTGGTTACTTCTACTCTATTCTATTCTATTCTATTCTATTCTATTCTATTCTATTCTATTCTATTCTATTCTGACAAAAATTTAAGACATAATAGTAAAACAATAGCTCAGCAACTGTTCTTGCCCTTTAGAATCAGGGAACTGATTTTGCTTGCAACAATGCACTCCATGCTCCACGAACAGACCACCGTAAACTCAACGATAAACCAGCAAGCAGTTGTGAACCAAACACTAAAATGAAATGACAGTTTCAATGGTACTAGAGAAAATGAAACATAATGCTACAGCTATAAATTTATTCATGAAAACACTGTAAGACAAACCCAAGAAAATATGCAAAACCTTCTATTTCTTTTTTATACCAGTAATAGATTGCAAAGTAATAGTTTATTTGCCCTTTTTTTAAAAAAGCCCTGTTTTTCAGGCAGCCTTTCCAGAGAATAAAGACCACCATAAAGCACAATCATCATGAAGCTCCTTACACCTCTACGTAAATGGCTCTTGAATTATGCTCCAGCTGTCAAGAAGATAGTCAGGAAATTCAGTTCCTTCTGGTCCTGCTGGTAACTGGTTTCTTGAGCCTCAAACAAGCATTTTTCACTCTTCCTTCCTCATTTGTGAAGTACTGGTGCTATGGCCTGAAGAACACTGAGAATGCTTTGAACACCTTGTTCAGCTACAAGCATTTAGGAGTATGCTTAACTTTACACATAAGTGCAATGCCTTTGACTTAAGTATTAAGTCTGGAAATTAAGTATGGAAATATATTTTCTATGAGATATGCAGTGCTACAAGCTGGGGTCAGAGTGGCTAGAGAGCAGCCAGGAAGAGAGGGACCTGGGGGTGCTGGTTGATGGTAGGCTGAACACAAGCCAGCAGTGTGCCCAGGCAGCCAAGAGGGCCAATGGCATCCTGGCCTGCATCAAGAACAGTGTGGCCAGCAGGAACAGCGAGGTCATTCTGCCCCTGTACACTGCACTGGTCAGGCCACACCTCGAGTACTGTGTCCAGTTCTGGGCCCCTCAGTTTAGGAAGGATGTTGACTTGCTGGAGCGTGTCCAGAGAAGGGCTACAAAGTTGGTGAGGGCTTGGAACACAAGCCCTATGAGGAGAGACTGAGGGAGCTGGGGTTGCTTAGCCTGGAGAAGAGGAGACTCAGGGGTGACCTTATTGCTCTCTACAACTACCTGAAGGGGGGTTGTAGACAGGCAGAGGTTGGTCTCTTCTCCCAGGCAACCAGCACCAGAACAAGAGGACACAGTCTCAGGCTGCACCAGGGGAGGTTTAGGTTGGATGTTAGGAAGAAGTTCTGTACAGAGAGAGTGATTGCCCATTGGAATGTGCTGCCTGGGGAGGTGGTGGAGTCACCATCACTGGAGGTGTTCAGGAGGAGACTTGATAGGGTGCTTGGTTGCATGGGTTAGTTGATACTATCTGTACCACATGCTGCTACACTCACATTGAATGGACCATGTAGTGATGATTATTATTATTTGGCTGTCCAGTGCATTTATTTTTTCATTGATAATTTATGTTTACATTTCTTAAATGTACAAGTGCCCCTTTAAACTCTCGAGAATGGGGAACAGGAACACGCCACAAAATAATTACTGCACTGAACAGTTTACACCATTGATTGCCCTTTAATTTTTTCTGTATTTTTGGTTCTTACAATGACAGGTTGTTGTTTAGGAGAACATCTAGATAAAATGAAATTTCTGTGTTTGTTATATAGGTGACCAAGCTGCCAGAAGCTAGACCTAGAGTCATTTTGCCACATGTATGTGCCTAGGAGAAGACATTGCACGTACAGCGTATACAGCTGGGCATTGAATCTTTCTGAAATTTCCAGCTGTTCTAGAAACTGTAAAGGAAAGGAGGTTTGGCTGATTCTATTTATTTTACAAAATAAATTTAAACAGAAGCTGATGGTTAAAGTCACTTTCTGTAATTACTGATTCCGTAATTGGGTGAACGTATGTATGTGCTCCAGCAGAAACCCTTTCTTCCCCCAGACAAAATAAACTGCTTTTGACACACAGTGACTCAATTGAGAGAAAAATTGAGCCCTATTTTTCAGAAAGTGAGCAATAGCATCTTCCATTAGCTTCCTGGCTGCTGGAGCAGAGGATGTCCTCAACACACCACTGAGAGAAATCAGGCCCTAAACCCCTGACCAGGAGAAAATAGCCCAGATAGCTACTGTTCTCTGCGGTAACAGCAAAGGGGAGCGAGCTCTCCTTATGGACACCAGCTGCTGAATTTTGCCTGATGTTAAGAATTAGAGACCTTCATTTTCACCCCACCTGCACAGACTGCCTGGAATTCAGGACATGAGCCTTTGCTCTGCTCAGCAATCCCAGAATCACAGAATTGTTAGGGTTGGAAGGGACTTCAAAGATCATCTAGTTCCAACCCCCCCGCCATGGGCAGGGACACTCTCCGCTACATCAAGTTGCCCAGGGCCACATCCAGCCTGGCCTCAAAACCATCCAGGGATGGGGCTTCTACCACCTCTTTGGGCAACATGTTTCAGTTTCTCACCATCCTTATGGTGAACAACAACTTTCTGACATCTAATCTAAATATCCCTTCCTCTAGCTTGGATCCATTCCCCCTAGTCCTATCACTACCTGACACCCTAAAAAGTCCTTCACCAGCTTTCTTGTAGGCTCTCCTGACCCATTACAGCACACAGAAAGTAATTTCATCTGAGCAGCAACTGAAACAATCTTTTCATATTCTACCTAAGTTGTGTAATGTTCAGAAACTTAATTACTGAATAGTAGAAACACTTCTGAAATTCTCACATGAAAAACACTGAAGAAGTCAAAAGCTTTTACGTTTATTTTTTTTTTTCAGTGGAGGAAAAATACCAGCTGTAAATGAAATACTAAGGAATGCTTCTGAACATCATTTCATGAGCAAGTACTTTCACAGCATGCATTGGGCTGTCTTGCTTCCACTGGGAACCATGTATCTCATGCTCCTGACCTTTCCAAACTTTCTAAAATGAGAAAGAACATTTTTTTATTCAAAGCTGCCCCTTCCTAACCATGAATTATGTTTCCAACTAGAGTGCACAACAAACAGTGAGTAAAGTAAGACAGGGGGCCTGCTGGCTTTTTAAGTTTCCCCTTACAGAGGTTCTCCTAACACTCAGGTGTGGGCGCTGCTGGGGGCCAAAGAGCCTCCTGGCCAAGCCCTGGTCCAGTCAGCTGAAGAACCATTACCCATTGGAATGGGCTGCCCAGGGAGGTGGTGGAGTCACCATCACTGCAGGTGTTTAAGCAGAGACTGGATGGTGTGTTTGGTTCCATGGTTTAGTTGATTAGATGGTGTTGCGTGATTGGTTGGACTCGATCTCAAAGGTCTCTTCCAACCTGGTAAATTCTATTCTATTCTATTCTATTCTATTCTATTCTATTCTATTCTATTCTATTCTATTCTATTCTATTCTATTCTATTCAAGCACTCTAACACTTATGTGCTACTAACCCTTCACACAACTCATGCCTTGTAGCAAATGCTGTTTTCATCAAAGTGTCTAAAGACACCTCCACAAGCAAAAAGGATGTTAAGAGCAGCATTTTCTATCTCCCATCTTTAATTTAAACTGATGCTTCAAACTATGGACATATATATTGCACAGGTGCCATTTATTCACCTTCTGGTCAAAAACCATACCCAGTTATTATCACTATCTCTAATGATACAAAATTTCACATAGCCTTTTAGTCCTCTAAAGCCAGTCCAATGGTTAGGTAATACAGTATCCTGCTATCTAGACACAAGTTACATCTGAGTGTGTGATAAATTGCATATACATTACATTTCTCACATGCTATTTTTAATCTAGCTTGAAAAGGAATTGCTGAAGTAGATGATTACATGTTTACAAGAGAAAGACTGTGGAAAGTTCATTAGCTAAACATGGTTTTATGTCATTCAATCAAAAACATATCACCTGTCGTGCTACCTAAATTGATAAGCAGTTCCAGGAATATTTATCATTAAGTCAATTACACTTACATATTTATTTGAGAAAAGCTGGAAGGGGCATTGTTAAGAAATATTTTACTCAATAAATCCAAAGTTTAAATGGGTGTTGATAAAACTACAGAAATATTTGCCACAGAACATAACAAAATATTAGGGCAGCTTCTTGAGGCTTTGTGTTCAGCAGCTCACATTTTGCTTAAGAATCAGTTTCAGAATTCTGAGTGGATGTACACTTGTCCTATTTTCAGTGCCTTCTCCTGGAACAACTTGGGGAGTTCGAGCAAAATAGCTGCAGCAAGACAAAATGGAAGAAAGAAAAATTCCACACGCTCTACTCCAGCACCTATTATCTGTGCACTACCTTCCATTTTTCTTTCTTGCACCACAAAGCCACTCCAGTCTGTATGTCTACCTCCTCTTAATGAATTATAAATATATTGCTAATTACAATTTAGTATTTGCTATGCAGTGGCCGATGTGTGATGCAAAGCTGTCACTCTGTGTTAAAAGCAAGGTATGCAGCTCTCTCCAGGTCTTCTGGCAGCATTTCAAGGAGTCTTGCTAGAAACACTTAGCAGATATGCTCTTATGACACAGCCACAGTCTATTAACCCTAAAGAGCAAGGAAAAAACCCACATCATTTCAAGGCATAAACACAAACACTAGCTATTTTGCTTATTAAAAGGTCTGAAAGTTTCCCTTTGAAATCACCTATTTTTGGAGTCACTTATATTCACATTAGCGGTTGCAATTGAGCTTTTAATGACGATATTCACTGCAGTAAGCCTGAGGCTGGTAATCAGTGTTTATAGGCTCCTAACCTCTGTGGAAGAACAGCTGATGTCCTCTCCAACTCCCTTCCCTGTGAGGATGCAGGTGAGCCCACACCAGGCAGCTCCATGTCTGGACCCCAGCCCACAGCAGCCAGCCATGGAGGTGGCCACTATTCAGCAGGGCAGGCGCTGGACCTTAGTGCCGCTTTGCTCCAATATTCTCCAACAGCTGCAGCCCACACGGTGTTAGTGCAATCCTACCAGCTTAACCCTGTCCTCGCCCTAAAAACTGCACTGTCCATTACCCGGGTGTGTGCAAGCCCCTTCTTGAAGCCAAGCTGGGCTGGTAGAGGCAGGGACACCAGCACCCCGCAGCGAGGGGTGCTGTAAGCCCTGCATGGGAGCACCGCCACTTCTCAGGGTGGCAGTGAGGCGGCAGCTCCTCCACAGGTCGTTAATGACCTGTGAAACAGCATTAATCTAACACAACACCTCCCTGGTGTGCCTCAGTGAAGTGGAAAGTACCAGCTTTGCCCACGTTCAACCGTTTCAGAGCTTTAATTTATTTTAAGATTTGTAGTATTTATATGGAAGATTCTTGGTTCATAGTTTTGAATGCAAGATAAGACGAAACAAACAACAAAAGTGAAATAACACAGCAAAGAAATCATCCCAAACATATCTGAAAGCCATTCATCTTCCTCATTTCTCACCACATCACTAATCCTCTTCTTACAAGGACAGGAATGTTAGAGGAACACTAATATAAAGATGTTTTCTGCCCCCCACTACAGAACGGCTTTTCTTCAGATCACCTTTTGACTACAGATCAAATTAAAACAAAAACCATTGACTACCGTAGTCCCTTTTGAGAGAGCTCTTGGTGTCACAGGCATACACAAAAGTGAGTTTCTAGTCCTTGAGATAAACATATCTAACTTTCACATTGCTTCAATGAAAGAGTGACCTCAGCTTGAGGAAATGCTCTCCCTAAGTGCATAAGGAACATGGTTTCCATTTCCCTCTCCTTCCCAGGAAATACCATGTCTCCATGTGCACTTGTGCTTCACATCCGTGTCCCCATTGCTGGATACCCAAAGACATCACATTTCCAACACATACTCACAGGAACATGGAAAACACAGATGGCAGGTATGACCAAAACCATATATATTTAAAAAAAAAAGCCATCCCTGATACAAATTCTGATTTAACAAGCAGGTTCTCTTCATAAAGCTTGGTGGATGTGATGGCCCAAGAGAGGGAAGGGAGAAGGCAGGGCAATACCACAAATGGCAGTTCAGTGAGACTTGACTCCCCTTGTCTCCAGCTGCCCGTTCTCATTTCTAGAGGATGTCCTCATTAGCGCCTAGACCCAAGAGAACTTTTGTAACCTCTTGAGATCCAGAGTGTGCCCTGGGCAATACTGCAAACCACGGCAGTGCAGGGAGCAGGGTGAAACAGACTGCTGAAGATCATCATCATCCTGTGTGAGTTGAAGTGGGATAGATACAACTCACTAAATGATTCTACTGCACACATTCCCAAACAGTGGAAAACATTAATTAAGTGGAAAAAAGATATGCAGAGCACCTAAAATACAGCTAAATATACTAGCTGCTGCTCTGGGCCAAGTCTCACTTCGGTTTTACATCTCCTGTGGCCCCCAGCAATGCCCAGCACCCACCTTCCCCTTGCAAAAGCCAAATATAACAATTTCTCACATCTGCAAACTCTGAAAGCTGTCTAAAGTCTCTCAAATGTCTCTCGCTTCCACACGCTGTGAGGGACAGCAAAGCACTGAGCCAAAGCTTTGCCCCAGGAATTTCCAGGGGCTCTCTTCTTCTGTTTTCACAGACAGTGCTCTAAATAAGCAATAGGGCAAATATTACCACAGAGTTATTCTTTCTGTCAGAAGTTTAAAAAACTACCTATATGAATAAGTGTAAGTCAAAGTCCTTCAGGGACTGCCATAAATCCAAAAGCTGTCTGAGTGCTAGATTTAGTATTTCGATCACTGAGTTAGCTGAAAGAAGTATAAAAATGCATGTACAGGACAGCTCTCTCTTAGCTACATGCATTTACCCAGACTTCTGGGCAATGGTTTCAATCAGAAATGAAGAACAACTTGGTCCAAATCCTATCTGTGCTTCCAATGGAATATTAGGATTTGCCCTGCCAGTCACTTAAATTCTCTCCATGGAGAGCATCTCCCAGACATTTACAGTTGTCAACATAAAGCCAAATCAGAGAACGTTAAAGGTTTAAGAATTTTCTAAAGCTGTTTCTACATACACATGGATGAAACCAAGTAAAATGTTTATACATGTGTCTACCTCTGCAGTCCAACCTAAGGTACCACCCTAAAATGCTGTAGTATAGCCTCAATGACCTGTCCCTATCATCCCAAAACTCCTTTTCTTGGTGACAAACACATTCAAGCAAGTGCATGATTTCAGATGCAAGTAACAGTTCTAAGAAACAAACTGTCTGTGTTCCAGAAATTAAACTGCTGGTCAAATTGTGTGAGAAAGTCAGAGTATAAGTCATAAGCATGTACAGGAGGTCCTGGAGGAGAAGAACATTCAACAACTTTATCAATGACATTGATGACAGGACAGTGTTTTCTCAGCAAGTTTGCTGACAATACGAAACTGGGAGGCTTGGCTGATACACCTGAAGGCTGTGAAGCCATTCAGAAAGACTTGGGACAGACTGGAGAGCTGGGCTAAGAGGAACTTAATGAGGTTCAACAAGGGTAAGTGCAGAGTCCTCCATCTGTAAAGCAATAATAAACTGTACCAGTACAGGGTGGGAGGCAATCTGCCAGAAAGCAGCTCCGTAGAGAAGGACCTGGGAGTCCTGGTGGATAACAATTTATCCATGGGACAGCAATGTGCCCTTGTGGCCAAGAAGGCCAATGGGATCCTGGGGTGCATTACAAAGAGAGTGTCCAGCAGACTGAGGGAGGTTCTCCTCCCTCTCTACTCTGCCCTGGTGAGACCAAACCTGGCATACTGCATCTAGTTTTGGGCTCTCCAGTTCAGGAGGGACAGGGATCTACTCAAGAGAGTCCAACGGAGGGCTACAGGAATGGACTGGAGTACATGCCCTTTGAGGAGAGGCTGAGTGATCTCAGGTTTTTTTTATTCTGGGGAAGCTGAGAGAAGATTTAACAAATATTTGAGGGCTGGGTGTCAAGAGGGAGGGGAAAGCCTCTTCTCACATGTGCTCTGTGACAGGACAAGGAACAACAGATGTAAACTAGAGCACAGAAGTTCCACCTCAACATGAGGAAGAATTTTTTACTGTGAGGGTCATGGAGCACTGGAACAGGCTCCCCAGAGGGGTTGTGGAGTCTCCTTCTCTGGAGACTTTCAAGACCCATCTGGATGCATTCTTGTGCAACCTGCACTAGATTACATGGTCCTGCTCTGGCAGGGGGATTGGTCCCTTCCAACCCCTAACATCCTGTGTTCCAGTGACCCTGTGAATGTAAGTCGTACCCTTGTTTTGCTCCTTGTGTAGTTTTGTTCACTTGGAAAAAGGGAGCAGAGATCAGTACCCTTCCAGGATAGGGACTTTCCTGGGTGGGGTGCAGGTGCAGGAGAAAAAGATCCCAGCAAGACCAGGTTTGCCAGACATCATCTCTTCTGTTCATGTCCTTGGCACAACCACATGGAGATGCAATTACCGGGGCAGACAATGGAGTGGCAGAAACATGTGACACTTCAGCAAACATCTACTGCAATCTTTTGGGACCACTGTCAGGTAGCAACTTCCAGGAAATTAGGTCAAAACAGACATGAGAATGGCTACATCCAGGTTGCCCTCCATGGAGGTCTACTATGCATTGCAACTGGCTGTACAGGGGCCTAGAACCGTGGCACATCCTGGATTTTAGCCTGAGACATCATTTGCTCTCTTGAAGTATCAGAATAGTCACATTAATTGAGGTGACAAACACAACTTTTTCAGCCACCCATGCCACAGCTGTAGGCAGTCAGTCTGCTGTCTTCTGACAGGTTTTTGGATGATTTCATCTCACCTCAAGAGAGAGGTGAGAAAATCGGTGGGCTCCCACTAAAAGGTGCAGTTGTTCTGTATTCTTAACATGGAAATTTACAGGCTGCAGCACCAAAAAAAGAAAATAGTATCTAGGATTTTAAATCACTTGGCTGGTTTTGTCTCAGTAAATAAACTATGGCACCAGGTTATTATGGCCACATACACCCTTAAGGAAGTTACCATCATCATAGTACTAACAATAGGTACAATATTTTCAAAGGCTGACACTGAACTTCACAATTACGTGTGAAGCACTTTTGGGGGGGCTGGAAAAGGCCTTAAAGGGTTTTATTTCAGCAGACAGAAACTGCTACCTTACTGTACCAATAATCCAACAGCTTGCAGACTAATAGTTTCACAGGCAGGAACAGGTAAGAAGGAAGTGCATTATCTTAATGCACATCTTAAGAAATCAACAGGCTTCAAGCTGCATCTCTGTGTTTCAGTTGTGCACATTTACCTCTCCCTAATGCTCCTAAGACCTGCATGATGTGCAGTCAAGAAAAAAAATGCCTTATGTAAGCATGCTCCCTCTGAACTGGAGAGATATTACCCTTTAATGTCTCCTGTCTTTCACAGCCACACACAGGAATAAAACTTTCTCCATGATGCTGATTCCACTCACTCGCATTCTCTTTCACAACTTTATTTGTGCAGTCAATTGGTCAACAGCCCTGACTGATCATACCAAAGATAAGGGAACAAGAAGCTGAGGCCAGGGAGAGCTATTTCAGGTGATGCCTCTGGCAGGGGATATCCACACCTTTTCAAATGGCTAATGTTATGCTGAATCTCATTTTAATCTCACAGACACTACATAAGTGCAAGGAACTGCAATGATTATTATTATTATTATCATTATCCTATTATTGTAATTGCTCAAAGGATTTTCTGCTAGTCTCTCATTTAGCATAGTATGTGAAAGGTTGACAAAGAAAATGTCATTAAGGTGTGAAGCTCTGGTGCCTGCCAGCAAAAGTTCCCCATCATAAACAGTAACTGAAAGAATTATGAGTTTTCTGGGGCTTTCATCAGGAAATAAAAATACAGGAGTCCTTCAACATTGTGGTGGGGTTGAGAGAGAAGGCCCAGCCTCCTCTCCTCCACAAAGAAGAAGAAAAAAAACCCACAGCTAGCCAGTCGGAGAAGCAAACGGTCACAAACATCTGTCAGAGACTCAGAGGAGAATGAAGGAAAGCACTCCAATTCATCTGTATAAACTGTATGTTGTGGTACAACACCACCACTCCCTCCTTCCATTCACTTCCTTAAAGTACTGACCATGAGGGAGTCTAAGGCAGGCTGGAAGGAGCAAGACAAGATGGAAACAGGCACAGCTTTTCTGAGGTTGCATAAAGTTGTAGTTTATTTTCTGTTCACATCAAAGACACAAAAGTTTTGTGCTCTGTCCTTTTCCTTTCTTCACCTGCAGTAGTTCAGCTGATGACTATTTGTAATTAATATGTTACAGGAGCTAATAAAACATGCCAAACCCAGAAGCCACAGCAGCCTGTCCCTGGATGTGAGGCAGAAAGGGTCATTCAGGCACTTCTCCAGTGGAGAGAAGCTTGCAAAGCACCACGTCCAATGCTTCCACTGGTGGTGTTTCTTTCAGGCTGTTACCATTCTTTTCATGAAAAGGTGAGGCACAGAACAGTAAAGAGCAGGAAGGCTGAAGAGGACAGCTCATGGAAGAGAACAGAATTTTCCTGCTGTCTCTTTAAGCAGTATTTTTCAGTCTTATGCTCATCTGTGTCTATTAACTCCTCCTGTACTTTACTGGACATAAGAACTAGTTGTTCTTTCACCCTCCATACTAAATTATCAGCTTAGCACAATCACATGCTCACCTTACAAGTTTTTCAAGGTCACATCATCTCACACTAGCTACAATCCCTAACTCACAACCATCAGTCACACCTTCCTGCTCTCTTTTCAGAAGCAGAGAATTCCCCATGCAACAAGCAGTGCTGCACGAGTCCTTCATAAGCTCTCAGAAAAGTCCTCTCCCAACACTGAATAATGCACAGCTCCTGCTGTACCTTCAACACCTTCTCCCACCCAACTAAGTGTAAGTGAAGGGTGAAGAGGAACTTCAGGCACAAGATCTCAAACTCATTCAATTCTGTACTTGAGGCAAACTGTCTGTTCAAAGTCTGCAATGGTGCCTGAAAAACTGCTGCAGACTTCCCTCCTTCCTAGGCTCCAAATCATCACACACAATGTCTGACTAAATCTCACCAATTATATGCTGTACACACACACTTGCACTAACTGTGCCTGCTCTTTTTCTGAGTTAGTTATCTAAAAACATCTTGTTTTCTATCTGATTTTAGCAGTACCTGTATAATAAATGATTTCAGCAAACCATTTAATGGGTGGAGCGGTAGTAAACAGGATGCTGCAAGTACAGCTATTAGTATACCACAGTTAATTACTGAGGTCTTGCGTTACTAGTTCTCCTTGGTTTAATGACTTCTAATACAAGGGATACTTTCCATATATGTATACTGTTCAGAATAGGAATGGAATAGAATGGACTAGACTGAACTAGACTAGACTAGACTAGACTAGACTAGAAGTAGAATAGAATAGAATTAACCAGGTTGGGAAAGACCTTTGAGATCGAGTCTAACCCATCACCCAACACTATCTAATCAACTAAACCATGGCACCAAGCATCTCATCCAGTCTCTTTCTAAACACCTCCAGTGATGGTGACTCCACCACCTCCCTGGGCAGCACATTCCAATGGCAAATCACTCTTTGTGAAGAACTTCCTCCTAACCTCAAGCCTAAACCTCCCCTGGTGCAGCTTGAGACTGTGTCCTCTTGTTCTGGTGCTGGTTGCCTGGGAGAAGAGACCAACCCCCACCTGGCTACAACCTCCCTTCAGGAAGTTGTAGACAGCAAGAAGGTCTCCCCTGAGCCTCCTATTCTCCAGGCTAAGCAACCCCAGCTCCCTCAGCCTCTCTTCACAGAGCTTGTGCATAACAGATCTTCAAAGACAGCTACGGTAGCACTCATGTATTCTGTTATTCAAGCTTTTGCATTCTGCAACATTCTTGCGCATTAAATCTCATTCCTTATCATGTTTGTGCTCAGGCTGCTCCAACACAAAAAGCATATGAAGCCAGGGCCTTCCAAAGCTAAATTAATCATTCTTAGTATCTTAAAACAATAGCTTAAACGCTCCAGGTGAAAGCAGAAAGAGATTCACTTTCTCTGGGGCTCACAGAAAGTGAAATATGTACAACATGTATGACCCATTACTTGTATTGGGAAGTGGAGGACTCTGTGAGTACAAATAGTCGGTATTAGCATATATTTGTTATAAAAACATACTTAATAGTCTGAAGATATTTACCAGGCTTGTATTGCTGCTGCTTCAAGCCTTACTCCCAGCTGTGAGCTTAGGTAATGGGACGGAGATTGGAGTCAATACGGCTGACCAATATGATCGAGTATTGTTCCTTTATTGCTCCGGTATTGCAGGCCTATGATGCGAGTATAGCACAGTAAAGTAAAGCAAAGAAGAAGAAGGGAAAGGAAAGGCAGAAGTGCGTATCAGGGGAACTTCTACAACTTATATAAACTCTACATGCCTCGTTGGCATGTCTTCATTGGTTCCCTATGATGACCACACATTGCACTATTATAGATTATTGGTCCAACTACTAATGACACAACGAGGTTGTTGATGCAGGTGCATGTCCTGTTGTCCCAAGGTAACTTTCTGTGTTTCTAGCTACCACTGTCCTGCAGGCACAGCACTGTTTTGCTACACTGCTAGCTGGCTCTGCACTAATGCTGAGCATGGCCTACCACCATGTCAGGCTCTAGGCCTGCACTGCCAGATTGCTCACACTGCTCGTGGCTGGCATTGCCACAGTTAGGAGATGTTCTTTCTTGGGATGAGGGAAAAACCCACCGTGTCCTCTGGAAGTATTTTTGGGAGGAACTTGAAAAGCCCCCAGTCACTCTTTATATGTCTTGCTGTGGCCCAAGCCTTGCTACTGAGAGTGTTCCACACTGCTCTTCTGCATGGGCAAGGCATAGTATCAACCAGCCAAGACAAACCTCAGGGGTCTTTGGGAACTGCATAATCCTGGTGACTGGATGCAAATCATGCTGTTTATGGTATTTCTCTAAATTAAAGACCAACAACAAACCCAGTAGGCATTTTTTTTTCTGCTTGCCTGCTCTGTAGGACTCCTACGTTCAACAAAGATAAAGACAGTGGGCGATGAGTCCAAATGATGTGTTGATGACAAGACAATTTACATATGATTCTTTCAGTCTTTAATTGAACACTGGATTAATTTGGGGAAAAAAAAAAAAATGGGTTAGATAAAGAAATTAACTGAGGCTGGCTGACATGCATCTTGTGGTCAGACGTGGTGATCAAAATGGTCTGATCTAGCCTGAGAAAACAATAATCTGTAAATACTATTACATACTGTCAGCTCTCCTATTTATTTTGGTGACCTTCACTTTTTCTTCTTTGAAGCCCTGATGCTCACAGCCATCAGACAACATTTCATCCCCCCAAATTGCTTTCACATCTTTTCTGTATCATCTGTAAGGACATGTAACTTGCATCACTTTCATGTGGAACTACTCCTGACTTGCCAGTCACACACTTTCTTGGGGCATATGTAATTCTGCAGCAGATTCAGATGTATGTCCTCCCAATACACCAATGTCCTCTTATAGTCTTTTCCTTGGACATTAACTTGTGCTTCCAGACAGCATCACCAATTCTTACCTGTATAATAAGGTATCACAGTATTGTCACATTGCTTTTACCACCCATGAGAAACAGAGAAAAATCCTGAGAAAGAAAGCCCCTTGACCGGCTCTCAGCTGGAGGCCACACAAACTGCTAGATACAGAGACTGCATTAATAGGATGTGCAAGCAGCCCCAAGAGCCAGCGTCTTACCTGGCTTGTGCTTTCTACTTGGAGGAGAAATGAAAAGAACTCCTGAGTCAGCCAAGAGCACTTGGTTATTGATTTTCAAAGGAAATTATCCTCCCAGCTGCAGTGGTTTTGAAAAGTCCATTCTTAAACACGTTTCTCAGTTTAAATGAATGGAAATGACAAGGCTCGAGGCCTGTATTAGCAAGGATCTGGATCCAGGAAAAATTAACAAAGAAAAACTGGAAGAAATCAGTAAGAGAAGATCCTACATGACTGTGCTGACACTGTGGGTCACAGAATCACCACAGATGGAAAAGACTTTCACGACCATTAAGTTGGACCATTAAGTCCAACTCTGAGCCACTAACGCCATATCCTTAAGCACCACATATAGACCACTTTTAAATACATCCAGGGATGTTGATTCTACCACTTCCCTGGCAGCCTTTGATAACCCTTTCAGTACAGAAGTTTTTCACAATGTCTAACCTAAATCCCCCTGGCATAACTTGATGCCAGTTGTGACTTAAGATACCAGCACCCAGGTCTCTGCAACCTCCTTTCAGGCTGCAAAGGAAGGTGTAGAGAGCAATGAAGTCTCCCCTCAGTCTCCTTTACTTCAGACTGATCAACCCCAGCTCTCTCAGTCACTTCTCATAAGACATATCCTCAAGACCCTTCTCCAGCTTTGTTACTCTACTCTGGAAGTGCTCTCTGAAAAGCTTTCCTACCCTCCTAACTTGGCATTATATGCAAACTTATTGAGGGTGCTCTCGATCTCCTCATAAAGATCATCTGTAAAGATATTAAAGAGGAGTGGCCTTAGCACTGAGCTGTGGGCAACATCACTTCTGACCAGCTGTCAACTGGATTTAATTCCACTCACTACCACTCTCTGGGTCTGGCTATCCAGCCAATGTTTGATCCTGTAGAGTGCTCACCCATTCAGGCATAGGACCTTTTTCATGAGAAAGCTGTGGGGAGCAGTACCAAAGGCTTTACTGCAGTCCAGGTAAACAACATCCACAGCCTTTCCCTCATCCACCAAGTGGGTCACCTTGTCATACAAGGAAATGAAATTAATTAAGTAGAAACTGGTCTCTAGGAACCCATGCTGATGGGGCTTGATTGCCTGATTGTCCTTTAAATG
Source organism: Melanerpes formicivorus (assembly GCF_026170545.1). Lineage (NCBI taxonomy): Eukaryota > Metazoa > Chordata > Aves > Piciformes > Picidae > Melanerpes > Melanerpes formicivorus. The sequence continues at coordinate 59,741,272 of NW_027142353.1, forward strand.
GTGTGCTATGGCAACCCAAGATGATTTGTTCCATGACCTTCTTTGGCACCAGGGTCAGACTTGACGTGTCTGTAGTTCCCCAGATCCTCCTTACAGCCTTTCTTGTAGATGGGCATCACATTTGCTAATTTACATTCCATTGGAACCTCCTGGTTAGCCAGGACTGATGATAAATCATGAAGGTTTGATAAGCACAGCCACCAACACTTTCAGCACTCTTGGGTGTAATACTTTTGGCCCCATAGACTTTTGTATGTCTAGGTGGGTCAGCAGGTCACTCACCATTTCCTCTTCGATTATGAAGGTCTCCTTCTGTTCCCCATCTAGCTCAAGGGGCTGGCTACCCACCAAATAACTAGTCCTGCTATTCAACTGAGGCAAAGGCGGCATCAAGGAACTCAGCCTTTTTCTCAACCTGTACCACTATGTTATCCCCTGCATGACGAGGATTCTCCATAGTCCTCCTTCTGTTGTCCATATATTTAGAGAAGCACTTCTTATTATATTTTATGGCAATAGCTAGATTGAGTTCTAGCTGCCCTTTGGCCCTTCTTATTTTTTCTCTGCATAGTTTCACTGTGTCTCCTCCTGAGTGGCCCATCCCCTTTTCCAAAGGCCATAAACTCTCTTTTTGTTCCTGAGTTCCAGGCAAAGCTCTCCATTCAGCCAGGTCTTTAAAGTCTCATTCCCTTTTTCCCTATGAGCTTAGATAAGGGAATAAGGGGCTAAGTGTACTGATGTGCATGTGGTACTTAAAAAAACCCAGCTTTTTACTCCTGAATTTTACATGAATCTATCTGTACTTGATAAAGTGTTTTTCACTTATAGTGAGTAATGTTTTCCAGACCTGAACACAGCACCATCCAGACCCATACCTCACATTAACTAGTACCATGGAATACTGCTACTGTACATCAGGAATATTAAAGTAGAACAGGAATCATTTGCAGACAAATAATACACTACATTTTGCACTCTGTTTGCTCTACAAGAATTTCTTCTCGTTACCCTGTCTCTGCCTTGAATGTGCATTGCAGGAATCATTTTACTCGCTGGAGAAACGGATCTGACCCTACTATTAAAAAAACAAGAAAAAACCATGTGACACCACTGAAATCTTTAACAAAAAGAAGCATAACTCATTAGTGAAGCCAACTCATAACAGCACAGCAGGGGGCAGGTGTTGATCTGTTAGAGGGTAGGAGAGCTGGGAAGAGGGACAGTGACAGGCTGGACAGATGGGCAGGGTCCAACGGCATGAGATTTAACACATCTAAGTGCCAGGTTCTGCACATTGGCCACAACAACCCCATCCAGTGCAACAGGCTGGGGGCAGAGTGGCTGCAGAGCAGCCAGGCAGAGAGGGACCTGGGGGTACTGGTTGACAGTAGGATGAACATGAGCCATCAATGTGCCCAGGTGGCCAAGAAGGCAAATGGCATCCTGGCCTGTATCAGGAATAGTGCGGCCAACAGGAGCAGGGAGGTCATTCTGCCCCTGTACACTGCACTGCTTAGGCCACACCTTGAGTCCTGTGTCCAGTTCTGGGCCCCTCAGTTTAGGAAAGATGTTGAGTTGCTGGAACGTGTCCAGAGAAGGGCAGCAAAGCTGGTGAGGGGTTTGGAGCACAAGCCCTATCAGGAGAGGCTGAGGGAGCTGGGGTTGCTTAGCCTGGAGAAGAGGAGGCTCGGGGAGACCTTCTTGCTGTCTACAACTACCTGAAAGGAGGTTATAGCCAGGTGGGGGTTGGTCTCTTCTCCCAGGCAACCACCAAGAGGACACAGTCTCAAGCTGCACCAGGGGAGGTTTAGGCTGGATGTTGGGAAGAAGTTCTTCACAGAAAGAGTGATTGGCCATTGGAATGTGCTGCCCAGGGAGGTGGTGGAGTCACCATCACTGGAGGTGTTTATGAAGAGACTGGATGGGGTGCTTGGTGCCATGGTTTAGTTGATTAGATGGTGTTGGATGATAGGTTGGACTGGATGATCTCAAAGGTCTCTTCCAACCTGGTTAATTCTATTCTATTCTATTCTATTCTATTCTATTCTATTCTATTCTATTCTATTCTATTCTATTCCATTCCATTCCATTCCATTCCATTCCATTCCATTCCATTCCATAACTAAGAAAATCAGAACATTTTGTACAATAATTCCTAATAATTTTGTAGTGATTTCTAATACTAACACATTATCACCTTTTACACCACATTGTGAAAATGCAAATTCCAGAGGCACTTAGAAACAGATATGAAAGCCAAGGCAAACAAAGCACTGAAGTCTGAATTCTCTTCAACGATTAACTCTCACTACCTGTGAACCTTCTTAAACCACCTACTTGATGGCTGTTCATCAGGCGTACCTGAATTGTAGGTAAACTGTTGTGTGCAAATAAAAATGAAGTTCAAGTTTTATGGCTTTACGGGACTACTATGCAAATACACCACAAAAGCACCAGGAAGGATGTGCATGCAGAAATGGTACAGAATCTACCCCACAGAGGGTCTCCAAGCAAGAAACAGCGGAACTGTTATGAGCAGTTAAAAGCCGACATATTTAATATCAGACTTCACAAAGTGTTTAAAGCCTTTCCCCGCAGAGAATCTAATAAATAAGCTAATGAAAGCCTAAGTGCTTTTTGTTTACCTTGTGTTCTATTTGTATTTACAGAAAAAATCCCTGCAGTCATGCTTATGCTGTCCATGACTTTAGAATGTAGACAGGTACTGCACAAGACTGCATTTTTTCAGGAACAACAGGCTGCCTATAAACACAACACTGAAATAGCCTGTGGAACACAAGAAAAAAGAAGCCCAAATGGCATTCTTTTCAAATAGGCAATTATGTACCAGGGGTCCAATTTCTAAACATATGTTTTTTTAAAAAATAACAAGAGTTAAGCAATTTAATCCTTTTACAAATTCAAGCTATGAGACAAAAGAATGAGAACCTGTTCACCTTACCACGCAGCTGATCCTATTATTTCACAGAATCATACAATCCGTTGGAAAAGACCTCTACGATAACTGAATCCAGCCACTGACCGAGCACAACCACAGTAAACAAACCATGTCCTGAAGTGCCACGTCTCTTTTTGAACCCCTCCAAGGAAGGTAACTCCACTACCTGACCACGCTTTCAGTAAAGAAATTTTTCCTAATATTCAATCTAAACCTTCTCTGGCACATTTTCAGGCCACTTCCTGTCGTTCTATCAGTCGATACTAGGGAAGAGATCAGCACCCACCTTGCCACAACCTCCTTTCAAGTAGCTGTAGAGAGTGCAATGAGGTCTTACTTCAGCCACCCCTTCTCCAGATTAAACAACTCTACTTCCCTCAGCTGCTCCTCCTAAGACTTGTTCTCCAAGCCCTTTGCCAGCTTTGATGCCTTTCTCTGGACATGCTCCAGCAACTGTGTGTCCTTCTTGCAGTGATGGGCCCAAAACTGAACACAGTATTTGTTGTGCAGCTTCGCTAGTGACAAGTACAGGCCACCACTACTGATACAGACCAGGATGCTGTTGGCCTTCTTGGCCACCTGAGCACACAGCGGGCTCATGTTCAGTCAGCTGTCAACCAGCACTCCTAGGTCTTTTCTGATGGGCAGCTTTCCAGACACTCTGTAGCCTGTAGCATTGAATGGTGTTATTGTGATCCAAGCACTGGATTCAGCACTTGGAATTTTGAACCTCATATGATTGACCTTGGCCTATCGATCCAGCCTGTCCAGGTACCTGTGCACTCTTCCTACCTTGGAGCAGATCAATGCTCCCACCCAATTTAGTGTTGTCAGCAAACTTACTAAGGGAGCACTCAATCCCCTCATCCAGATCAATGATAAAGATTAAGTATGATTGGCCTCAAAACTAAGCCCTGGGAAACACCACCAGTGACCAGCTGCCAACTGGATTAACTTCCACCACTCCACCACCACTCTTTGGGACTGACCAAGCAGCCAGTTTTTCACCCAGCGAAGCATCCACACATTAAAGCCATAAGCAGACAGTTTCTCCAGGAGGATGATGCACTAACAGTGTTAAAGGCTTTACTAAAGTCCAGGTAAACAATGGCCACTGTGTAAGTCATCTTGTTGCAGGTTAGTTAAACAGGACCTGCTCTCCATGAACCCATGCTGACTGGGCCTGATCACCTGGTTGCCCTGCACATGGTACAAAACAGCACTCAAGATGACCTGCTCCTTGACCTTCCCCAGCACCAAGGTCAGGCTGACAGGTCTGTAGATCCTCAGGTCCTCCTTCCAGCTTTTCTTGTAGATGGGTGTCACATTTGCCAATCTCCAGTCAGCTGGGTCCTCCCCACTTAGCCAGGACTGCTGGTAAATGATGGAAAGTGACTTGGTGAGCACTTTCGGCAGCTCCCTCAGTACTCTCAGATGCATGCCATCCAGCCCCAGAGATTTATGTATGTCTAAATGGTGCAGCAAGTTCAGACTATGTCTGCACAAGAACACCATTTAGACAAGAGTTGACCCATGCACTATCACACAGATAAGTGCTATAGAGAGTAGTTCCTGTTGGGAAGGCAGGTGCTGCTGAGTATTCAGGAAAACACTAGAATGGCTCTTAAGATAACCTTTCTATTTGAACTTGGGTGCCTGAAAACAAACATTGATGATACCTAATTTTTAAGAGTACTCAACCCATAAGTGCATTGACAATCAACTGAATCCTTATCAGCACTGTCAAAAGTCAGTATGAGCTTTAGAATAAAGGGGGGAAATAAAGCTATGTAAGAACCCACAATAATAGAAGAAGATGACAAATGTTCTGAGAAAAAGTAAAGCAACACCAAAATATCCAAACAAAACACTGTGAAAAGGTACTCAAGTGCATTTATTTTCCCAAATTCAGAAGAACAATTCTTGACTTACACAGGAATAAATTATCTTGTTTGACTTCAGGTCCCAACACGTACCTTCGGTATAGGTATGCCCACCTGAACTGCAGAAGCAAACTTGGTGCTGCCCTAGGGTAAAATCTTTGCCTCAAGCCAATTACCCAGAGGAATGGAAAACCAGAGGGGAAGTATTTTTTTTCTCTGAATTACACTGGTGAAATCACAGAATCATAGAATTGTTAGGGTTGGAAGTGACCTCAAGGATCATCCAGTTCCAAGCCCCCTGCCATCGTACAGAGCTCTTCACTTTTGCACTAACACAAATTTCATCCTCTATAACTCTGTCATCTATTAAAGAATAAGAATTATGAGAAAATATTGTTTTGGTCCAACATGTTTAAACCCAAAGAACTTTACCTGCTTGCATTCTGAATTTGCACAACCATTAAGAAACCAAAGCAGACGGCTTCCTCTCATGAACAAGCAAGTCTCACAACAATCAAGACCTAAAAATGAAGTGCATGAGCTATTTTGACTAGCACAGGAACTTAGATTATAATGATAAAGCTGAATTTAATCAATTTAATTTACTTGTTGAAGTACTTTGTCCTGCACAAGTACTCCACTTGCATTGGTTTCTGTAGGAGGAATAAAAAAACCCACAAACTTTGTTATTAATTCCCTGAAATAAAGATTAAATTGCTTCTGTAGCCTATAATAAATCTTTTGAGTTTACACTTTTAACCAGCCCAGTAACATGCTTGGACACAGGTCTTATTTCATGTCAGGGAAATGCACATTCTGAATTTCACTGAAGAAATCTGACTGCATTTCAGTAAGGGTCCATCATTTATTTTCCCCAGCAGTAACCTTGAAAATTAAATCCAGACCCTGATGGATTGGGACTACTGATGGCTTATTTTCTCTCTGCTGTAAAGCTAGTTACAAGGATCACATTTAGAGCTATGAAACTCTTTGAATATAGATTACAAAAACTACAGCTTGAACACATACAGAATCCTTTCAGCAAATGACACCCCAGTACACATAGATTGTTTGATTCCATCAGCAAGAGCTAATGATAGACATTTTAAGAAAAATTGTTTTCAATAACTAGGGTCTAGGTTTAGATAAACTCCCATGTATTAAAGCAAAGCACTCACTTCAAATGGGTTTTGGTAATCGATCCCGTTTTAGAAGGGTACAATTTAATCCAGTTCCATTTTTCCAGCCAACTGGCACACTACTTGCTTTTGCAGTTCAAACCTGACTGTATGGTACGCCTTTATGGTAAGTCTCAATATACTCCAAACTGCATCCTTGGGAATACTGTATTGCTCTTGACAGCAAAACACCACTCGGCTGCATGAAATCTCACTTTCTAAATAAAGAACACCATGGTTTTAAATGACACTGATTATTAAACTAAGGTTGCACTCCTATTGCTAAATTGAGTTGTAATTATAAAGCAGAATTAATAACCAAATTTAATGAAAATCTCATTATGATGCAGCTTAGCAAATCAAAGTTGAAACTGCTCTAAGTAAAATGACAGTCACAATATAAAGGCAATATTACATCTGAGTCTATTTTCTCAGCCTTTGTAATGTCTCAGCAGAAAAGTTAACTCCAAAATGACATTGCCTCTCCCCTCATTAGCAAACACAGGCTGAGAAACAGACCCATAGAGAGGGCAGGGTGACAAAGGAGGTTCCGGTCTGTCCTCAGGGCTGACTCTGACCTCAGTAGATCTCACTCTGAAACTGTACTCATGCTGAGAAGGCAAAATCAGGCCCTCCAATTTCAGGTCATCAACCCCGCATGAGTTTGGAGGGCATAAAAGTTTTACTTGGCAATTTTGCATCTAATGGAATTCAAGTCTGGTAAAATCTGAATTGTGCACAAGGTAAAGCCAAGAGAAGTCTCTCAGTTACCTCACATTACAATTACTGGGAATACATTCATCTCAGAATACACATGAAGTTAGACTCAAAGAGAAAAGCTTCACTTTAATATGAAACACCGATGAAAGATTTGAATTGATCTCTCTCATTTAGTCTAATCCTGTACCTGAACTGCAAGAGTGGTTATACATTCAGGATTTTTGAAACTTTTGACAGAAAATTTCTCAACCACGAGACAAGAGCAAATAGTTCTTTGTAAAATGATAGAGCTGCCCCTCAAAAGTATGCAAGCAGCTTTTAATGTTGACTGCATTGCTGAGGTATACTAATGTAGTATAGATGGTGCATGGAGTAGAGAAAGTTATTTTGCATTCAGCTGAAGAATAAACATATGTAATCCTGTCTAAAAATCAATGCACTGTTGCAACATCTGAAATCAAGCTGGAGGTAGACTCCCAATCACGAGCAGAATTTCCTACTTATAATGTGCAAACCAGTGTATGCCAACAGTCAAATGTTCCAGCTCTGGTGTGTTGTGTTCTGATGAGTAAGAATCTTGTACTATTCATGTTTTGCAATAATTTCAGCGCTTTCTGTCAGTAAGAGAGATTCTCTGAATAATGTATGCGGCGCAAAAGAAGCGATCAGAGTTTAAATAAAACACGCAAATAGGAAGGGGAAAGGAGGAGGAGTATCTCCAAACTGATGCAGACCAGATCAGTTTTGCAAACTTACAACAGAGTCTATCCGCTTAAGCAACCTGTTTCATATGCATTCACAGTTTTCAACAAATACACAAATGCTCTGGCTCTGTTTGAAGAATGCAAAAATGCCTAAGAATCATTAGAAAATAGGCATTAAACTGAATCTGCAAAATGATTGCAGTTTCAAAAGGACTCCTGCATGAACATTTGGATGTATGTTTTTATCTAGCAAAAAGAAAAAATACTCAAGTTTTTCCAACATTGCAGTGAGTTGCTTGCTAATATGCCATCCATAATCCTTTAGAATAGTCTGTTTGCTGTCCCTAACACATGCAAGGGGCCAGGCCCTGAATCGTCACAAGTAACCTCTGCAGCAAATGGAAACAGAAATAGAGGTAACTGGTCATGTCTCAGAGCTTTATGCTTGAACTCACATGAATATTCATTTCAGTACAGCAGCTTTAAGGCTTTTGTACTGTGTATGTGGGTATGTGTGTGCTGAGTAATTTCTACACAAACTGCAAGCTCCAAAGCCACTGTTTCACAGAGGTTCAGCAAAAAGTTATCATTTCATATTGCCGTGGAATCACTTAATTCAGAGCTGATGGTGGGGGGTTCTTTAATTAGGTTAGAAAATCTCACACATCTGCGCTTTAGAAGCCTCTGTCAAGCCAGCAAATTCAATCACATGGAAGACAGTGTCCTCCAGCTATCAGACAATTGATTTTTTTCAGGATTTTGCTCATACTTAGCTTAAGGGACATGCAATACGTTCATTCAGTTGTCAGTCAGTTTCCCTACATTTTATTAGAAGATCTGGTGTTTGAAAAATGTTCTTTGGTACTAAATTGTTTAAAACAAGAAGCAGCAGTTGAATTATTGGCACAAGACTGCAAAATGTGAAATAAATACAAACTGCTGCCATGCAGAAATGTATGTTGGTTCAAGAGGGAAGTACTGATCTAAATAAGGCCTGTAGGATTAAACTATTTAATACAGGCACCTACAGGATTTTATGAGCATACACACACATTCATTTACTTTAACCCTCTTTCTCTGCCTCCTCCCATACTGTGAAGATTCGTGGTATCTGAATTAAACTCTTTGCAACTGAAACTGTTCAGTTACAAAAAGGGATCAAGTTATGCATTATTATTTCTATAAAGCATAGCAAATAAAAGGTTTTCCTCAGTCAAAACAATGCAAGGTAAACATAACCTAAGCTGGCTGGCATAACAGAGAAGAATCTGCTACAAACAATCTAAATAAGGAGAGCTTTAGGCAAACCCTTTTTGAATCTATGGTGCTAGTCTTACACAGAGAAGTGGCTCAGTATTACCAATTTTAGATGTATGCAAATCAGAATTATTCACTAACATTCAAACAGAAACGCCATGCAAGACCCTTTATCCAAAAACTAACCATAGTCTCAGAAATTATTTGGTAGAAGTGGATGCATAGGCAAAAGCCAAAATAATTGTCTTGATCTAAAATTACTGATTTCATAATACAAAATTGTCAGTCCCCTCCTCTTTCACTGAAAGTTTGCTAAAAAGCTACTATGTCATTTGTCCAGAATATATAATCAGTACCTGCAAAAGTTGACATGCATTGTAATATTTTCTCAATGAACTGCACCTGTATAGATCTGATTCCTCCCAGTTTCAGAGCACCTTTTGAAATGTTTTCTCCTTATGGAATTTGGTATTGATTTTCACACTGAACACAACCAATACATTGCTTAATACAGGATTCACGCTTAATGGGGCATCAATCTTTCCTGCATAAAATGAATAGAGCCAGTTTTGGCAGCTCGTCAGCTTTTCCTGTTAAATAAGGTGGCAAGGTCATCTGAAATCTGGAGTACCAAAGACTCATCTAAATAAATTTAGCTATCATTTAGTATATTATACATGAGAACTGCACAGTACATTGCATGTTTACATATTAAAAAGTGACACAGAGATGGCTGAGAAAGTGGAGAGAAGCACAGTACTTATTTTAAAGGCATGAACAGTAAGACCTTCTCCAGTATGTTTCTATTTTAAACTCGCCCAGCAATGTTGCTTAAGGCATCTACTTCCAGAAGCAATTCACTCTTGAATGAAGAGGAGGGATTTGAAAACTTAAGAGGCCACAGAGGAAAACCTATAGGATTCTGAAACAGGGACTTCAAAGTAGTAATGTTACTACAGTCTTCAGCTGTGCCACACTATATCCCACTGTCTTATATAATAAAATGAATTCCATTTTATAAGTCTGACATACATGAAGCTAAATAGAAACAATGCAATGCCACTTTTAAAGATCAAGCAATATCCAGCATGTGCTTTAACCAAGGCTAAAGACCCTGAGGTAAGGAAAAAACAGGAAGTTCAGCTAATTATACTCCTGCTTTATCACACACACACACACACACACACACACACACACACCAGGCAAACATGACTTCATTTGGTAAGGGCATTTCTTTTTCCATTTTTTCCTCTCATGGTATATGTGTGTGTCTGTGTGTATAAAATATATAGTAGGAAGGGAATATTTGTTCCAGTTGAGGTGGTCTGTGAAATCAAGTAGATCAGATGCTAACTTGATTTGGCATCAATGTATGGATGCATAGAGACATATCCACAGGATGTATGCATTACGAGATGATAAGAGACATTTACAACCTAGAATATAGGAGCAGGGCTGCCTCAAGTGACATCACCAGATCAAATGCAGCATCAACGAACTCAGATATATTATCCTGCACACCACTGCTTCCCTGCCTCCTTTCCAGCCATTACAAAAGCATTTGTGAGCACAAATATTACTGTGTAATTTCAAACACATCCCTGGCATGCCATACCCGAAAGTGAAGAAGAGTGACTGTAAGGTTTACGGACTGATCAAGACATTCATAATTTTTCTTTACAATGACAAAATTCATCTCCATAGAAACTGGGAAGCAAGAAACTACAGTAATAACACTAAAGTAAATGTCACATCAGGTTAGTCAGCAGAAGGCAGTCGAGGGGATTTTGCTCCAGTTAGAAACTAACAAGGATTGCTGCCCCTTTTGCTCTTCTGCAAAGGGTACCTATACTGAAGACAGACTTACTGATGTATTTGCAATGCAAGATAATTATCTGGTTTCCTGTTATTTCCACTGCAATTTATCCATAAGGTGGTCAGATCAATGGAGTATTTACTTACAGGCATTTGTTACAGCGAAGCTGTTAGCTGTTTCAATGTTGTCTACATGAGGAACCAAATTAAAAGGTGCTTCGGATGCATTGGGGCTGGTGTTATGAAGAAAAATTGCTAATCGAAAAGCAGTATATTCCTGATCTGTGTTCCTGATGAAGAGACCACCTACATAAAACAGAAAAAAAAAGCAAAAAGCAAAGGAAGCAGCATGAATTATTTGCAAGCTACTTGCAATCTCGTAACACCACACAACTCTCTCTCCCAAAGACGCACAGTAAGGCATATCCTTAGACTTTAATGGATAAGGAATGAATCATATTCATAATCACAACCGCTGCCTTTAAATCACCATCCTTAATCGATTTTAACCTCCCTGATGCATTCATGCCTCTTTTCTGACTTCTCAGTTTCCAGGCTTTCATACGTAAATACCCAGATCTGTCATGATTACAGTGACCTTTGAAAGTGTTTAGCCTCCATCTCCCTAATACAGAACACACTGGTAAATCAGCTCCTCAACAGCCTCTTACATTAAGTGGCGGGCTGATTAAGACAACGATACTTTCCGGGTGGAAAAAAAAAAATAGGGAAAGAAAGAAAAAGAAAAGGAAAACCAAACACCAAACACTACAGAAAATACTAATCAACGGATGGATGATCTGCACTAAACAGGAATATAATGAACTTTGCTCCTCTGCAGCCATGTGCAGGCAGGGAGCAGCTCAACCTTATTAGCAGCATCTTTAAAGTCCACGAGACATGATGCAGTGATGGAGCTGAGCTGGAAAGAATTCAGAGAGCTGCGTCCCATCCGAAATAGGTCCAAATGGTGGGAAGCAGGAGGCGATAGGAAAGCGGTGAGGATGGGGCACAATGACTACCAGGAGAGACCTACAAAATCCTAAACTTTCGAACTATGAGAAGGGAAAGAAGGACAGCGATGCCTTTTTACCCAACAGCCCTGCTGGCTACGGCAACCTCCGGTGCACGTAACTCGCCATCCCTCTGGGAGCGAGGCAAAAACGGGGGGAGGGGGGGAGGAGGGCACGGACGACAGTGTGCCGGAGGGGGGTTGAAGCAGCCCAGGGGCATCTGCTCCGAGCCTCTTCCTCCCGTACTGATCCTGCACCCCGGAGCTGGAATGAGTTCTGCGAGAGACGAGCATCCTCCCTACCGCACGCGCACGCAGATGTATGTGTGTATGTATGTATGCACACACGCAAGGACCCACACATACACAAACAAGCGGATTCTCCGTGAAGGCAAGGAATGGGATGGTGTTGGAGGAGACATCTGCAAACTACCTTCAGAGCCTCCTTTCCAACTCACTTTGCAAAGGATTGAACCCCTGGACACACGCACGCAGCCCAATGCAGCGCTTACCTATTTGCACACTGCTAGGAAAAGCTCCCATTGCTAGTCCCCAAAAGCCAGAAAACAACAAGACAAGCTGTCTGCAAATTATCCTCATCTTCTTTTCTGCCTCTCTGTCTCGCCTTCTCCCGCTCGCTCGCTCGCTGCTGCTCAGAGAGGCATTGAGGACGAGTTGGCTACGAGCAAAACCAAGAATCTAAAAATAAAAAAATAAATTTAAAAAAAAAAAAAAAACAGGGAAAGGAAAGAAAAAGGTTTCCTCCTTCCTTTTTCTTTTTTCTTTTCTATTTTTTCTGTTTTGTTTGGTTTGGTTTTTAGTATGTGTTTGCTATTCTCTCCCTCTCTGCCTCTCTCCCGGCTGCCGCTGCTGTTTCAGCAAGCCATCCCGCCGCGATGGATTTTTCCCGCAGTCTCCATCGCCGGGGAGCGGTTTCTGTCCGGCTGCAAATGTTGCACATGCAGAAGATGGTGGTGAGTTTGGCGGCGGGAGGGAGCGTCTAGTGGCGGCGCGGCGCGGGCGGACATGCGCCGTGCGACCCCGCCGCTACCACCGCCGCCGCCCGCACCGCCGCGGGCGGGGATCTGCCGTGCGCGTCCCGTTCCGCGCCTCCTCGCGGAGCCGCCCGCCGCTTCGGGCACGCACTGCAACGCCGACGGCCGCAGCCAGCGGGCGGGGGGGGGGGGGGGGGGGGGGGCGAGGGTTGGTTGGGCTGGGTTTTTTTGTTCCCCTTTGTGCCGCTCGCACATCCGCGGTCGCGCAGCGGCGCGGAAGTTTGTGCCGCGGGAGGGCTAGGCAAGGTCACTGCCCCCGGGGCGGGGGAGGCACAGCTGCCGCAGCCCATCATTCGCGCCACTGAGGCTGGTATTATTAAGTACCAATTATTATTAATGAAGGTGGCAGGGCGTATCTGCATGTGCTGAGAAGCTGCGGAGCGGAGGGACACGGATGAACAGGCCTGCCCCCCCCCTCCCCGCCCCAACCCTTCTCCGGGGGGCGCTCCAGTGAGCGAGCGGGGCGGGAGGCTCTGCTCCGCACGGAAGGCGTGGGACCCTCCTCGCTGTCGGGGTTTGCGGCAGAGGATGGAGCAGAGGGAAGAGAGGAGAGAAGCGCTGAGAGCGCTTGTGGGCACTCATGCCAAAAGGAGAGACCAAATGAAACGAAAACTTCGCTGCTCCTGTGCCGCCGCCTCCTCGCTCTATTTTTGTTTGTTTGTTTCTTTTTTAAGTAGCAAATATAGTGGAGGGGGGTTGTGTCTAGACCTGTCTTTTTAGTGCCTTTGGATTTTTTTTCCCAAGTCTTGAAAAGTCTCCAGAGCAACGGCCAGAAGTCTGGGAATATTGCCGTTAATAATTTATATATATATATATATATATATATATATATATATATATATATATATATATATAAAATATAAAGGATAAGTAAGTAAATCATCCAACAATAGCTGTATGTCAGAGAATGGAGCTTCTAGTTTTACATGTGGCTTTGCAGAGGGAGATTTCTGTCAGTCACAGAGAATGACTGGAGCTCCATTTACTTAATTGTTAACTAGTAATATGAAATAATACTGACTTGCAAGGAGAAATTTGTGGCTCTGTTCAAGCACACACATTTGCTCCAAGATCAGAGTTTTGCCTTGCCTCAACTCAGGTTTGATTTCTTAGTTTATTACTACATCCCATGTCCCAAAGCTCTTCTGCTTCGGGGTGAAAAACACCCCTTTTAATTGCTGCAGAGGATGACAGTGATTTCTGAAGCATGATCATGAGCTTTGTAGCACCAACCGTGTACCCACAAACCAAGCAGAGAACATCGAAAGCCGATATATATAAACTTAGCTGCATGGACATGTGCAGCTGTGTGCGTGACTGTGTCTCTGTGTGTGAGGTTCCTGTAAATAGATTACTTTCTGAGAGATTTTTTTGCAGATCAATGGCAAACAGACTTCACTTGCATTTCAGAATACCTATTCCTTTATTTTTCAGTAAATCTTCTACTTCCCTTTCCCTTCCTTCCAGATATTCCCATCCTTCTGAATATGCAGGTTTGTGCTTTACGTTATTTACCTGTGGCTTTTTGTGCCTTCTGCTTTTATTCTTGCTTGTCTGTCTTCAGTTCTTCCTTGCCTTGCTTCTTCCATGTCCCTAGTCTCCCCATATGTTTGGTTACTTCTTTCTTCCATCCTTTAGCATTTGACTTTATTTTGTAAACACAAGTAAAAAGTAATGAAACCGGAATAATATTTACATTCCACAATGGCTGGCTGGTTCTTCACCACCTTAAACAAACAGGCTGGAAACAGGTGGAACATTTAGTTAATTTGATGACACGTGCTCATGTGTGTTCATGCCAAATACCTATGAAACATTATGATCTTAGGCATATGTCCATTATAGTGGCACAGCAAGTCACTGTCTACCAGCTGAGATGAGGAATATGCTTTGGTATTTTTCAAATATGATAGTAGCATGTTAATTTCAATTGAATTTGAGAGTCCATTTCATACAATGCTCTAATCCAATCTGGCCAAGGTTCTCACTCAACAGCTTCTACATCCATTTCTGTTGGACATACATTTCAGAGAAACGTCCAGTCTTGGTTTAGAGACATCACAGTATCACAGTATCACAGTATCACTAAGGTTGGAAGAGACCTCAAAGATCATCGAGTCCAACCTGTCACCACAGACCTCATGACTAGACCATGGCACCAAGTGCCACATCCAATCTCCTCTTGAACACCTCCAGGGACGGTGACTCCACCACCTCCCTGGGCAGCCCATTCCAATGACGAACAAGGAACAGGAAACCATCACTTCCCTGGTTAAGTTTTTCCAGTTGTTACCTAAACTCATTTGTTAAACCCTACTTTTGTCTACCTTTGTTTTTTGATGTTGATTGCCACAGATGAACCTAGTATTCCTGTAATGGTATCACTCAGTGCTATTCCTGGAAATAACATTCCCCTGCTTAGACATTTTAGGATCATTTTAGCTAGTATGGAAAGCAGAGGAAAGAAAGGGGAAGAGGCTACCGTAGCAGTTCTGCTTGAAATACACAATGGGTGTGGGGGGAAAGAAGATAAAAGACAGTGTTCAAGGGAGAAAATCCCATTTCAGTAAATTTTGAGACGTGAATGGCAGGTGATCAAGTAATTGATCATAACATGTATCTTACAGAAAGCTGGAAGAGAAAAGGTAACAGGGATGTAATCAAGATTAAGGTTAGAAGGGAAAAACTGTGAGATAAGTTTTTAGACTGATTGCAGCTGTGGTGAGTTAACCTTGGCTGACTGCTGAGTGCCCATCATGCTGCTCTCACCCTCCCAACAGGACAGACTGGGAAGCTTAACATGACAAAGCTCATGGGTCATGTTAAAGCTAGGGAAATGACTATTACTATCAGAGGCAAAACAGCTGGAATTTGGGGAAGATTAATTTAATTTACTGCAGTTGAGAATAGAGCAGGATGATAGGAAACAAAGACAAAACTATGAAACACCTCACATAAACCTTTTACCCAGCTCAGCTTTGCTCATTCGTTCATGAATCTTCTTCCATCTCCCCACAAGCAGCATAAAAGGATGAGGAATGGGGTTTCTAGTCAGTCTATAACTCTTTGTCCCTGCTGTCCCTTTCTCTTCATACTTTCACATTGCTCCAATGTGAACTATTCCCATGGGCTACAATCCTTCAGGAATAGACTGCTCCAATGCAGGCTCTCCATGGGCCGCAGTTCCTGACAGAAAACCTGCTCCGGTTTTAAGCTTCTCTCCACAGGCCACAGCTCCTGCCAGGAGCCTACTTCAGCATGGTCTCTTCATGGTCTGAAGCTTACTTCAAGCATCTCCACCTGCTGCAGTGTGAGGTTGTCCACACACTGCAGTATTAATATTAGTTGCACATGGTCTTCTCTATGGACTGTAGGGAAATCTCTGCTTCAGCACCTGGTGCATCTCCTCCACCTCCTTCTTACTGATTTTGGTGTCTGCAGGGCTGTTTCTTTCCCATTTTCCTCACTCCTCTCTCATGCAAGTACTGTGTAGTGTTTTCTGCTTTTCCTCAAATATGTTATCACAGAGATAGCACAGTATCACTGATGGGCTCAGCTTTGGGCAGCAGTGGGTATTTTGGAGCTGGATCAAACTAACTTTGCCTGACGTGGTGGCAGCTTCTGGTGTCTTTTCATGAGGCCCCTCTTGTAGTGACTGCTCCCCTCCCCTAGTCTTGCCATATAAACCTAATACAGCAGCACTCTACCAACCAAGAGGAGACCAGGAGGGAGGGTTTGCGTTTTCCTGGTGGCTGCTTAGAGAGGTGCTACATGAAGCCATTTCTGAATTGGTGTCCCTGGCTTCCACTAATTCCCCTCAGGCAGAACAAAATATCAGAGAAATTAATGCACTGTTGAAACATATTTTGTTGGATGTATGAGTGTATGAAGAGGATGGACTAGAAGGAGTCTGGATAGGGACCGCTGGTTGTTGGTGGCAAAGGCTTACATTGCCTTAGGGCATGTAACAGCTTGTGTCGGCCTTACCTGGAGGCCAGCACTACAGGAGTCTCACTCCAGAGCATCAGCTGTGAGCCTATCTGCTGCAGCACTTGAATGAACCCTGCTGCAGGTTATGCATGAATATGATGACTTTTCCCTCTGGCAAGAATTGGAAACCTTTGCCTATTTTCTTGATCAGATAGTCATGTGCTTGGACTAAATGCATTTATGAAAAGACCCTGCAGGAACCAGAAGAATATGAGAAGATCTGTGCTAGGGAAGAAATGAGGATTGTGTATTAGCCAAGAGGAATAAAACTGCAGAGAAGATACCAGAGGCATTCACTATATGGGAATCCCAGAGGAAAAGAAGGATATGGAGACCGACACTTTACAGTATGGAGAGAGTTTGTGATGCATATGTAGTGATAAATACCCACATGCTGAAGTAGCAACTTTGATTCATATTTATATGTTCTTGAATCCAAAATGCAAATCCCAGCTACACAATCTATTAAAAAGGCATGGCATTATGTGCCTGGAGACATATAACTGAGAGGGGGAAAAAGATTTGACTGAGAAAGGGGGAAAGTGAAGCTGTGCTAATTATCAAGGATAAGCTGAGACAATTAGGAGTACAGAGAGGAGGAAAAAAGGGCAATTTTGCCAGCACACAGAAATAAAGATTTATCACTACCTCTCTCCACCAAGTTCCAGGTGCTCTATGGCAGTGACGGGATGAAAACAGACAACACCCTGGCTCTGGCTTGTTTGCCAGTGCTGCTAAATGAGGTCCTTTAGAGTAGGCAAATGTTTGTGCCACAAAGACTCCCCATGGCACAACCATCTGGGCACAGAGTTTCATCCCCAAACTGGATTCAGTCGCTTAGATGAGTCTTGCTTCAAATACAATTCTCATTGCAGCTTTCACTGTGTGGTGACCAGAAAGTGTCAGCAATGGATAGATGATAGAGAAAATAATTGACTCAACACCCTGTCCTTTCTTAGTCCTTCCCTGCCTTTTGAAATGTTGGGGCTCACATTATCTGTTAAATAGATCCATTAGATTGTAAACTCTGGGACAAGGCTACATCTTCTGTGAAGTGCTTAGCACTTCCAGGCAGTGAAAAGTAAATAATAAAACAAAATAATCTATATCAATTTTTTTTTACACCTCACCCTTAGCATGGTCTCACATCACCTTTTGAAGTGTTACCAGTAGTACTGAATAGATAGCAATGCTCCACAAGATACAGTTTCCTTTCAGAAGCAGAATTCATGCTTGGGAAATTTTTTTTGGTTTGCTTTTTCATTTTCATTCTTATTAACATTTTTCATTCCTCTAAATTCTGGAATAGACATAAGAGGGAAGTATTTTATTTTTAACAGCTCTGCTCATTAAAAGTGTTAAAATACTGCCATGGGCACCTCTGGGAGCCCTCAGAAGTTCAGCCTAGAGAAGAGAAAACTCCAGGGGAACCTCATAGCTGCCTTCCAGCACCTGAAGGGATCCTGCAGGAAGGCTGGAGGGTGACTTTCCATAAGGGTGTCTAGAGAAAGGACAAGAAGGAGTGGTTTTAAGCTGAGGGGGAGTAGGTTTAGACTGGATTTTAGGAAGAAGTTCTTCAGTGTGAGGGCGGTGGGACTCCAGAACAGGCTGCCCACGGAGGTTGCGGATGCCTCTTCCCTGGGAGTGTTCAAGGCCAGGTTGGATAAAGCCTCCCCCCATGGTGGGGAGATTGGAATAGATGATCTCTAAGGTCCTTTCCAACCTAAGTCATTCTGTGATTCCATGATTCACTGGTCTCCCTCTTTTCTATATTGCTGTATGCTATCATTATTTGTAAACTTAGCAGAGTTAAGAAGTTAAAGTGATATGACCTTGACCTTGAAAGGAGATGTTGTTGTGATTGTCTTGCAGAAAGCAAAAAATCCACCCCTGATTATACTTTAAATCACACTGATATCAGTCAGGATTATTTCAGTTTGAGAAATAAAATGTGGTAAAACTGATAAAATTAAGAACTGCCCTACTTAATATGAAGTTAGAACAGTATCCTGTGTCTAAGATTAACTGATAAAGGCTTATTAGGGAAGAGTATGAGAAGCTGAGCAGTCCTTCATTTAAACTTAAAGGGACTTTGGAGAAGTTTGTCTTTGCTGACTACTCTCACCTTCTGACAGCCAAGGCTTTAAGGCTTCTAAACTAAAGATTTCATAGAGATCCATGTATTGAAGAGTTCCCTGTTGTGTTGTTTCCATATATTTACTTCCAGTGTCCACAACATGCTATGCAAATAAGCTCTGTAATCCCATTTCTAAGCAAGTAGTTTATTTAAAACTTTGGTTTATACCTTGTTTTATTATGGACTATTCCCTGACACTTCTATAAGAATTAACAAAAAAAAGAAGGTAAAAATCCACTTATTATGCCATATCATCCATAGCTGTGGTTAGGCCACATCTTGAGTCCTGTGTTCAGTTCTGGGCCCCTCAGTTTAGGAAAGATGTTGAGTTGCTGGAATGTGTCCAGAGAAGGGCAAGAAAGCTGGGAGGGGTCTGGAGCACAAACCCTATGAGGAGAGGCTGAGGGAGCTGGGGTTGCTTAGACTGGAGAAGAGGAGGCTCAGGGGAGACCTTCTTGCTGTCTACAACTACCTGAAAGGAGGTTGTAGCCAGGTGGAGGTTGGTCTCTTCTCCCAGGCAACCAGCACCACAACAAGAGGACATTGTCTCAAGCTGCACCAGGGCAGGTTTAGGCTGAGTGTTAGGAAGACGTTCTTCATAGAAAGAGTGATTTGCCATTGGAATGGGCTGCCCAGGGACGTGGTGGAGTCACCATCTCTGGAGGTGTTTACGAAGAGACTGGATGGGGCACTTGGTGCCATGGTTTAGTTGATTAGATGGTGTTGGGTGATAGGCTGGACTGGATGATCTTGAAGGTAATTTCCAACCTGGTTTATTCTATTCTATTCTATTCTATTCTATTCTATTCTATTCTATTCTATTCTATTCTATTCTATTCTATTCTTTTCTGTCCTATTCCTTGTATATCTTTTTAAAATCACTATTGAGTCACCTCTTCAAATGCGAAGACTCCTTCTCCACTTATTCTGTCCATCTACATGCTATAGTCTATACTCTCTCTGCTGCTTCTTAGGCTTTCTAAAAATAAGACATGCAGGATAGGACGCATTTTATTCAGGTGTAAAACTGGTTTCTGTTTTACTCATTTCATTCCTAGTCATTCCTAAAATGCCATTTCTCTCTGAGCCTGTAGACAATGTATTCAGGAAACTTCCACAAAGACTTCAAAATCTCTATCCTGAGTAGTAATAGCTCACTTAAGCCTATCATTGTGTATGTGTATTTAAGGTTATTTTCCCCATGTGCACTGCTTTGCTTTTTTTTTTGCTTTTTTGCTTTTTTTTTTGCTTTTTTTCTTCTTTTGTCTAAATATGGAATTGCATCTGCTGTTGGATTGCTGGATCAATTAGTATTGTGAGATTCTTCTGCAATGCTTCCCGAACAACACATCCCTGAGAATTTGATACAAAAGCGAAATTGGAGTGTATTCCTTTTAAATTTGATCTCACCTTCATCACATTGTTAATGGTGTAATAGATTTCTTCTTGCCCAGATTTATAAGCTGGGCTGCATCAAGGGTGTACCTGAGAAAGTGTGAAAGTTTGAAGCAATGTTTCTTTCCTAAGTATGGTTTACTGCAGTATTAAATGCCAGGCACTTCTGAAGGATGGGGCAATTTCCTCATCCATTAGAGGGGGGGTGCGTGGGGAAAATGCACGACCTTAAATGCATTCACCTCAGCTCATCTGGCCTTGTTTATACAGTGAAAGAAGATCAGCTTTTTGTTAATGATGGCTTCTGCCCATCACTTATTGTGAGTTTGAAGTGAGTTATTTCTAGGCTTCTACCTACTGAGTTAAACCAACTGTCGGTACGTTTACTTGACATATTTTAAATAAGTGTATTCTATTCCCAATTTTATGCTTACTTATTTGAGTACTTTCCTAAAGTAGTAAAGAAAGGCTTCTCCTGGGTGTATTTGAGGTGTCTGGCTAATTTATCACCCACACTTCAAAGTCTGGACACCCTGGTTTATCCCTGAATTGAATGGTACAAGTTAGGAAAGGCTATTCATTCATATGTACTTCTACTATGGATTGAGACATGCATATAGCCCTTCTGAATCATTCAGTAGATGAAAATTGCTTTTCTAAATTGGGAGTAGGATGTTGATTCTACATCTTCTAAGCAAACAACAGCCACAGTAACAACAAATCCCCTCCCTGCAGTTGAAAACTTTACAGTGAAACTGAATTCAGTGTGGAATGAGGTGAGAAGAAACCAGAAGAAAATCATCAAGAGACAGAAGCTCAACGTAGGTCATTACAGATACTTGGAATGTGGATTATTATGAATAAAAATTGCTTTTCTCTAAATGAAAAAGACTGTTTCTTTGGGTTTTATTAAGGAAAACAAACAAGCAAGCAAGCAAACCCCAACAACAACAAACCAAAAACAACAAGCCAAACCCCCACAAACTTGCCAAAACATCATATTGTTTCTATGAAGAAAAACTAAGATTGCCCCCAAACCTTTTTGTCTTCCTTTATTTTGCCAAGAGTTGATGTTGGACTCTATTTTTCATTTTTTTCTTACTAATGCTCACTAAATGTTTTGCCTTAACCTTTGTGGCATAATCTAAGCAGCAGAGTGAGGGAGATGGCACAACAGTATAAAGAATGGCATCTCTTCACTACCGAGAGTATCTTGCTGTATTGACCTAATTTTCATTTCCTGTAAGAAAACCTCCAAAGTCTGAAGGAGGAGAAAGAGGATAATGAAATGACTGTGAAAAAGCCTCTTTATAACTCATGAAGTGAAGTAAATTTGGTAAAAAAAAATTCTTAACACACATAATAATCAGGACATTTTCCATAACCAGAAACCTCTTCCTACAAAATCATAGTTAGAGAATGTCAATGCAGTTTGATCCACTGAATTACACATAAAAATTGCTTTTAGTGTGGTTTATTCCCAATGCCAACAATACTTTTCACTTATGTCCAGTACTTTTCACTTGTGTCTTGTGATCAGGCAGCCACAGTATCACAGTATCACTTAGGTTGGAAAGGACCTCGAGGATCATCGAGTCCAACCTATCAACACAGACCCCATGACTAGAACTAGCCAGTACCAGAACAAGAGGACACAGTCTCAGGCTGCACCAGGGGAGGTTCAGGCTGGAGGTTAGGAGGAAGTTTTACACAGAGAGAGTGATTGCCCTTTGGAATGGGGTGTCCGAGGAGGTTGTGGAGTCACCATCATTGGAGGTGTTCAGGAGGAGACTTGATGGGGTGCTTGGTGCCATGGGTTAGATGTTTGGATGGGTTGGATTGGTTGATGAGTTGGACGCAATGATCTTGAAGGTCTCTTCCAACCTGGTCTATTCTATTCTATTCTATTCTATTCTATTCTATTCTATTCTATTCTATTCTATTCTATTCTATTCTATTCTATTCTATTCTATTCTATTCTATTCTTCTATTATTCTATTCTATTCTATTCTATTCTATTCTATTCTATTCTATTCTATTCTATTCTATTCTATTCTATTCTATTCTATTCTATTCTATTCTATTCTATCTCATCTTACCTTTCCCAGTTCTTAACAGACTCATATCTACATGTTGGAGAGATAAACATACTTCCATTATGCCATCTATGCTTTTATATCAAGGCATTAGTTATTTATGTGAAACTGTACTTCAGCTGTGGGGAAAAATATATATCTAATGGTTTTCTTAACACATATACACACAGGTTCTATTTTAAGCTTAATTTTCACATTAATTACAGCTTGCACAGCATTGCCTGCATTAGAAGATACCTTTTCAGCCCATAGTTTTGGGCTTTCTATGTTCAAACTTGTATTATTCTCTGTTTGATAGGGTTAAGGTTTATCTCAAATAAATCTGTCTGTCTGCCTCAACTCGAGCTGGCTCCCCGCACCTGTCTCCCACAACGCAAAAGCTGCAGACTGGATAATTGCTGCTATTCAGCTACAGCCACATGCTATGTGTTTGCAGAGCTAGAATCTGTTTTCCAAGAAAATCAGAGCAGTCTTTGATGCCTTAAGTGCTGTAACCATACCTGGTGTTTATTTAAAGTGTATGTTCCTACAAGTACTCTGATATTCAAGACTGTTTTTATCCAGTTATTTCTCCTT
Source organism: Melanerpes formicivorus (assembly GCF_026170545.1). Taxonomy (NCBI): domain Eukaryota; kingdom Metazoa; phylum Chordata; class Aves; order Piciformes; family Picidae; genus Melanerpes; species Melanerpes formicivorus. The sequence continues at coordinate 59,764,049 of NW_027142353.1, forward strand.
TTAAAGAATTATAATGTATAATAATGAAGATGTGTTACCTAAACAAGATCAAGGTGGGTGTGTCTGTTACATTACTAGGGGAAGTTGTATGAAGCACATCAGTGCTGTAATGATCTCATCTAGCACACAAATCCCACGAAAGTAATTCATTTTAAAGCTGTTGATTTATTTAATACACAGCAATTCATACTCTAAGGCTAGGGATTCATAGAATCATAGGGCTGGAAGGGACCTCAGGGATCATCTAGTTCCAACCCCGTTGCCACGGGCAGGGACATTCTCCACTAGATCAGGTTGCCAAGAGCCACATCCAGCCTGGCTTTAAAATCATCCTGGCATGGATCTTCCTCAACCTCTTTGGGCAGACCCATTTCCAATATCTTACCACCCTTATGGTGAAGAACTTCTTCCCAACATCTAATCTAATTGTATCTTCCTCTAGCTTGCATCCATTCCCCCCAGTCCTATCACTACCTGACACCCTAAAAAGTCCCTCGTCAGCTTTCTCATACGCCCCTTTCAGATACCAGAAGGCCACAATGAGGTCTCGGAGCATTCTCATCTCCAGACTGAGCAACCCCCAACTCTCTCCGCCAGTCTCCATAAGAGAGATGCCCTTCTTGTGGCCCTTCTCTGGACACCTTCCAGCTTGTCCATATCTTTCTTGTAATAGGGGCTCCAGAACTGGTCACAGTACTCCAGGTGGGGTCTCACAAGAGCAGTGTAGAGCAGGAGAATGACCTTCCTTGACCTGCTGGCCACACTTAATTCAGCTCAGGATTTGATTTGCTTTCTGGTCTGCAAGTATACACTGGCAGATCATATTGAGATTCTCATCCTCCAGCACCCCCCGTGACCTTTTCTTCAAGGCTGCTCTCAAGCTAGTCACTGCCCAGCCTACATCAGTGCCTGGAATTGCCCCAACACAGTTGCTTGACACTGGACTTGGTCTTGTTGAACCTCATGAGGTTGGTATGGGCCTACCTCTTCAGCATTGTCAAGGTTTGTTTATGAAGCATCTTCTGCCAAGGTTTATTTGTGAAGCATCTTTTAAAACAGGTCAGACTTTGTCCTAATCATTCATGTAGACAAAACTATCCAAAGTACCTTTTATGTCAGCTTCCTCTGTATTTATCTATGCTGAATGGCACTTTAATCTATAAGTAAGTGCAAAAGAAGCAGGGGTGCCTTTTGGGCAAGAAAATGCTACTTTGTGAAAGGGTAAAATTATCTAACCTTGTGTCACTTAGAACACTCTCTTAAAAAAAAAATCCATAAATGGTGCTTGCTAAAGCACATCATGTGGTCATTGAATTAGAAATGCTGGGATGGAATAGATTTCCAAAGGTTACATAGTGCAGTCCCCCGGCGCTGGGGAAGGATCAAATACATTAGAGCTTCCCACAGAGATTTTTATCTGGTACATTTTTTAGAATATCTGCTAAAAGACTTTCTGAGGGTGTCCTCTGCAAGTTGTGATGTTTGGGGTTTTTTTTTCCCTCTCTCTCTCCATTTTTTTTTCTTAATATCTGACCTATATAGTCTTTACTGCAAGTTAGAATGGATTCTTTTTGTCTTTCTTTCACATGAACAATTGGAAACAATTGATCATTGTCTTTGCTATTAACAGTCTTACATATCCTGGAAGATTTATCAAGTCTTTACCTTCCTAGAGTAATATAAGACCTCTTTCTGCACTCCCCCTTTGTGGATAATGTGTTCTGAAACCTCTTCTCTTCCTTTCTGTTTTCTGCTGTATTCCTTCCAGAGTGACTACATGTGTTTTGGCATATAGCACTGAAGACTGCTCTCAGTGCTTCAGCTACACTCTTCCTGGAAACAAGTGGAAGAAAATAATCCTCACCTTATCTGCAAAATTCTTGACACACAAGATTTAGGAAAGATGTTGAGTTGTTGGAACGTGTCCAGAGAATGACAACAAAGCTGGGGAAGGCTTTGGAGCACAAGCCCTATGAGGAGAGTCTGAAGGAGCTGGGGTTGCTTAGCCTGGAGAAGAGGAGGCTCAGGGGAGACATTATTGCTCTCTACAACTACCTGAAGGGAGGCTGTAGCCAGGTGGGGGTTGGTCTCTTCTCCCAGGTAACCAGCAACAGACCAAGAGGACACAGTCTCAAGCTGTGCCAGGGAAGGTTTAGGCTGGATGTTAGGAAGAAGTTCTTCACAGAGTGATTGGCCATTGGAATGTGCTGCCCAGAGAGGTGGTGGAGTCACCATCACTGGAGGTGTTTAGGAAGAGACTGGATGGGGCGCTTAGTGCCATGGTTTAGTTGATTAGATGGTGTTGGATGATAGGTTGGAGTCAATGATCTTGAAGGTATTTTCTAACATGGTTAATTCTATTCTATTCTATTCTATTCTATTCTATTCTATTCTATTCTATTCTATTCTATTCTATTCTATTCTAAACTGATTTAGAAACATTAGATATTGTGTCTTAACTTCTAGAATGACTATATTGTCCTTCAAATAGTTTAGAAGGTTTAAAAGCAGCTTGAAAGAATCATCATCATCAAACTATGCTTCAGAATATGCTGGAAGTGTTTACAGTAGCAAAAGCCTGCCTCCCACAGTTAGGTAAGACACTTAAAGCTAGTTTGTTGCAGTTCTTTGTTAGTATTTCACTTTTTGTTCCTTGAAAAGTTTTCTTATTGCGTTATCCTGTAAGGTAATGATTGCAATAGTTCAATAAAGCAGTGTTTCAGGAAGAATCTTGTGTGGCAGAAAGAAGACAGTGTAATGCTCCAGGTGAATGGATTGGTTTTTCAGAAGTATTTTGAACATACTCATGTCATCCATGTACCTGATGGAATTAGCATGTGCAAACCTGGCTGAGAGTTTTTACATTCAGATCAGGTAAACTTCCAGCCAAATACACTCATGAATAGAGAAGTAATTACTGAGCTCTAAGGACACATTGCAGTGACATTATCATTTGTCAGCAGGATACCAGTGACTGCTGTCATGGAAAATTTACATTAGCATCATTGTTAAATAGTCTGTTTACTAGTTTCTTAATGACCTGCAGCAAACAATGATTTGAACTACTTTATGAAGTTCGGCATGGCAGGCTGCTGTTACACTGAATGTATTTTCATAGGTTAATGATATTAAGATAGAATAAACAGCAGCTGTCATGTCACATGCAACCAAATCATCTGTGAGTAGGTCTGGGTGGCATTTATTTCTCTGATGCTGATGCAGGTTAGAGATACTGAGTGAGTTTTAAAATACATACTTGAAATGCAAGTTGCTAGATACTCATATGTTGGGAAAAACAAGACTTACTAAGCTAAAGCTGCCTGGAGTTGTTAATGGTAGCATCCAGCCCTGATGAGAAGCTATGTTAGGTTAGCAGCATAGACAAATAGAGACATATGTGGGTTTGTTTGCAATTACATCTTAAGAAATACTCAAGAAACACTGTGAACTACTAGGAAGTGTAAAACCCAATTATTTTCTTATTTCACTGGCAATTATCTGCTACCCAACAGTTGAGCATTTTGAAGTTTCTTTTTAACTTTTGCAATTATGTGCTCTGTAACCAGATGCTTCTGGAAAGACTTAATTTAAAAAAAACCCTATTAATTGAAAAAACACACGTGGTTTCTGATAATGAGTGGCAAGTATTGCATGTAGTAAGTATTTGTGAGGGTTCTTCACCTGGGATGTCTAACAGAGGAAGTGTCAGAGAGAAAAATACAGACTTGGTGCGTGTTTGAATATTAACAGGAACACATTTAATAGTTGTATGAAACCATATAGGGATGATATTAATGTAAGAATCTTTCATTTCATGTTGCTTACTAGAGAGGCTTCTGGGGAATTTTGCTAACTGATATCTCCTTTGGCTTTGAAATTAAAGGTTTGTGTGTGTGTGCCTATGTAGGTTGTGTGAACTCTCTGGCCAGCAAAATGTCTGAATCCCTCTAATCCCTCTTCTCATCTTCATCATTACATTCAGTAGGCCTTCGACTCTTTCTGTTTGTTTGTTTGTTTTTTACATTCATTTGTAGATTTTATTAGATTACACAGAACAAATTGGTTTTGAAGGAAACTGCTCCTAAAGGAAAATGTCTTTGCATTTATGTTGAACAATTACTGCTATTCTGTGTGCATGAAATGAATGTCTCCTCTGTTTCCATCTGTTATAGACTGCCTTGCAGTACTGAAGGCTACCAGGAACTCCAAGCAGTGTAGATTTCCATGTTCAACTTTTTTTCTTTTACTCTTTTTTTAATTTAGGCTAAGATACAGTGCCAGCAGAAGAAGCAGTAGCCCTAAAGAAAGAATGGTCATATAGCTAAATGTTATACACATTCAAGGGTATTTCATGCAAGAGAGTATTTAAGATTGGTTGCTAATGTTATTAGCCAATGCATTTGGTGAAATAATGTAACCATAATGGTGAACTAATGGAAAAGGGCAAACCAGTACATGGTCATGTTTGATGGTTCGTGAGGATTCTGAGCTACAACTACTCTTGCATTCCTCTGTCCCCTAAAATCCCCCTGAACATCAACCAGAAAATGTTACAAATAGAAAACTCTGCACTGAGCTCCTCGTATATAGAATACATAGAATACATAGAATAAACCAGGTTGGAAGAGACCTTCAAGATCATCGCGTCCAACCCATCAACCAATCCAACCCACCCAAACAACTAAACCATGGCACCGAGTGCCATGTCCAATCCCCTCTTGAACACCTCCAATGATGGTGACTCCACCACCTCCCCGGGCAGCCCATTCCAATGGTCAGTCACTCTCTCTGTATAGAACTTCTTCCTAACATCCAACCTAAACCTCCCCTGGCACAGCCTGAGACTGTGTCCTCTTGTTCTGGTACTGGCTGCCTGGGAGAAGAGAGCAACCCCCGCCTGCCTACAACCGCCCTTCAGGTAGTTGTAGAGAGCAATAAGGTCTCCCCTGAGTCTCTTCCTCTCCAGGCTAAGCAACCCCAGCTCCCTCAGTCTCTCCTCATAGGGCTTGTGTTCCAAACCCCTCACCAACTTTGTTGCCCTTCTCTGGACTCGTTCCAGCAAGTCAACATCTGTAGATCTGTTTTATGCTGAACTTTTCCAACCAGTGCAGGGGGATAGTCTTTGGAGCAATATAATACACCAGGTTATCATCACTCATGAAAAACTAAAACATCACTAACTTCTCATCCAGAACTTCAAGTCAGCTGGAATTGTGACTGGCAATCCCTAGCTTCTTTGCATTGCAAGTGTCTGAAGCAATTTCAGGCAGACTCTTTACATTGCCTGCTGTTTGCTTAAGACTGGAAGCTGCACTCCTGTCAAGGACAAATGAGATAGTATGCTGCTGTTCATTGTGAGAGATGTGCTTTATATGTGCTTTAGGCTTGAGGTGAGGAGAAAGTTCTTCATGGAAAGAGTAATTGGCCATTGGAATGTGCTGACCAGGGAGGTGGTGGAGTCACCATCCCTGGAGGTGTTCAAAAAGGGATTGGACACGGCACATGAAGCCATGGTTTAGTTGTCAGGAGGTGTTAGGTATTAGGTAACAAGTTGGACTTGATGATCTCTGAGGTCTTTTCCAACCTGGCTGATTCTATGATTCTATGATTATTGTGGTGTATCCATCAAAATTCTCAATTTCTGTAACAGTGCTTGTACCTAAATAAGGGTTGAAGTTTACCACTATATATTTTCTCACTTGAGTAACGACTACACACTGAGTCAGAATTACATAGAAAATATTCAAAGTAACTGTGTAATGGCCATTTTTGATAAATAATCCATGTCTGAAAAGGGAGAAATTTTAAATTACAAATTCAGCTACAATTTCTAGATTTTCACAGTTCTAAGTTTTACTGTTTTAGCTGTGTATATTGTAGGACTTTTCTTCTTGTATAGAATGGAATGGAATGGAATGGAATGGAATGGAATGGAATGGAATGGAATGGAATGGAATGGAATGGAATGAAATGGAATGGAATAGCGTAGAATAGAATAGAATAGCGTAGAATAGAATAGAATAGAATAGAATAGAATAGAATAGAATAGAATAGAATAGAATAGAATAGAATAGAATAGAATAGAATAGAATTAACCAGGTTGGAAAAGACCTTTGAAATCAGTGAGTCCAACCTATCATCCAACACCATCTAATCAACTAAACCATGGCACCAAGTGCCTCATCCAGTCTCTTCCTAAACACCTCCAGTGATGGTGACTCCACCACCTCCCTGGGCAGCACATTCCAATGGCCAATCACTCTTTCTATGAAGAACTTTTTCCTAACATCCAGTCTAGCATAATTCCTAGAACAAAGTAAAAAAGCTGCTCTAAGAGAGTAATTGCTAACTTTCAAACTGAGAAAAGGATATTTCTAAATCCTCATTATTGCATACTTCAAAAATATATTCAAAGCTGTATTTGTGATTTCTTAGATTTTCCTCCTAATGGTCAGTAGCTGTTGAACAGCTTTATAGCTATCTTTCACTGCTATACAAAACCTAAAACATGATTCAGATTGGGCTTGATGATCCTTGAGGTCTTTTCCAACCTTATTGATTCTATGATTCTATGATTACAGTAAGAAAAATAAGAAAAAGGACAAAGAAAAAAAATATATTTCCTGAGATCTAAAGCAGCCAGGAAATTTATGAACTTAAGTTATAAGCAGGTTTATGAGAGATGACATAAGAAATATATGGAGGTTTTTTTTTGGCATGAACAAGCAGGCTTCTACAGAAAGTTGCTTGAAAACTCACAATGGTTAGTAAGAGAACACTCACAAATTAATAGATTCTCAGACAAAGAGTTTTGGAGGCTTTTTACTGAAGATGAAATTTTCCCTGCTAGTGGGAGCTGGGGTTGCTTGGCCTGGAGAAGAAGAGGCTCAGGGGAAACCTTATTGCTCTCTACAACTATCTGAAGGGAGGTTGTAGACAGGCGGATGTTGGTCTCTTCTCCCAGGCAACCACCAACAGAACAACAGGACACAGTCTCAAGCTGTGTCAGGGGAGGTTTAGGCTGGAGGTTAGGATGAAATTCTTCATAGAGAGAGTAATTGCCCATTGGAATGGGCTGCCCTTTGAGGTGGTGGAGTCACCATCACTGGAGGTGTTCAAGAGGAGACTTGATAGGGTGCTTGGTTGCATGGTTTAGTTCATTAGGCGGGTTGGATAATAGGTTGGATGCGATGATCTTGAAGGTCTCTTCCAACCTGGTTTGGTCTCTTCTCTCCTCTCCTCTTCTCTCCTCTTCTCTTCTCTCCTCTTCTCTTCTCTTCTCTTCTCTCCTCTTCTCTTCTCTCCTCTTCTCTTCTCTCCTCTTCTCTTCTCTCCTCTTCTCTTCTCTCCTCTTCTCTTCTCTCCTCTTCTCTTCTCTCCTCTTCTCTTCTCTCCTCTTCTCTTCTCTCCTCTTCTCTTCTCTCCTCTTCTCTTCTCTCCTCTTCTCTTCTCTCCTCTTCTCTTCTCTCCTCTTCTCTTCTCTCCTCTTCTCTTCTCTCCTCTTCTCTTCTCTTCTCTTCTCTTCTCTTCTCTTCTCTTCTCTTCTCTTCTCTTCTCTTCTCTTCTCTTCTCTTCTCTTCTCTTCTCTTCTCTTCTCTTCTCTTCTCTTCTCTTCTCTTCTCTTCTCTTCTCTTCTCTTCTCTTCTCTTCTCTTCTCTTCTCTTCTCTTCTCTTCTCTTCTCTTCTCTTCTCTTCTCTTCTCTTCTCTTCTCTTCTCTTCTCTTCTCTTCTCTTCTCTCTTATACAGAGGCTCAGAAATGCCATTTTTATAGGGCAGGTGAGTCCTGGCTCAACAAAAGAATGAGATTTTTTCAGGATGAAGTCTGAGTAAGGAAACAGTGTTGCTTACTGGAATAAATGAAGAGATTTCCTGTAGAGCTAAGGAGGGAATAATCCAAATGCCTGGAAATGTGTCATGCCTGGTTAATTTATACAGATCTTAAAAAAAAAGTCCAGTCAAATAGTGAACATTTTTATGCAGAACACTTTAGTGAGTACAGTTAGGATTTAAGAATATATAGCTTTTTTAAGTAAAAATAAAAGTCAGTTATCTGTAACTCAAGACCTGTCATTGCCATGAGCTGAAGATGTTATTGACATGAGAATTGAATTGACCTAAGGGAACAACTATGTCCTTAATTTCAAAGAGCTTAAAGTAAGATCAGATTGAGCACTAGATATTGTACAATAAAGGACAATTCATCTTAGCAGAAGGATTGATACATTATTTTAATCCTTTCTCTTACTAATCCTTTATGTCTTGCCTGCCACTGTGAGGAAGTAATTCTAATTACATGATTTATTTTCAGCTTGCAACTCTTAATATGACTTGTCAACCCATACCTGGATCCCTGTATACTTGGCTTGAGTGTCCAGTTTAAAATACATGATTTCAAAGCTGAAGAGAACCTGTCTCTTCCAGAAATCCTCCATCAAGCAACTTTCTTCCTAATTATTCCTCCTTTAGCAAATAACCAACAAATACCCATGGAAAGGTGACTCAATGGCTTATTGTAGTAGTGTGTGGCCTTAACACTGGAGATGCTTGCTTTTCCCTCCTGTGGACATGGCTCAGGAATGATGAAGCTACTACATGAAGCTAATGTCAAATGCCACTATAAGTTTACTATTAGGATACAAAGTCAGCGTATTGATTTTTGCCATCTGGCACATACTCTTTTTATGAACAAACTTGATCATGTGCCTGTTGATATATTGCAGATGTAAATTTTATTAGAAAATATAGGAAGAAAGTAACAGAAGCTCTGAACAGGCAATCACTATCAGAAAATTCCATTAGGAAATGTAAAATTTCAAGCAATCCTATTAGTTTTTAAAGAGGTTTGGATTATTGTGGGAGGCCAAAATTGATGCGAGATGGTCCCAAAGAATTTGAGAACAGGAAGACAAACTTCTTTGCTGACTGGTGGAGAGTGGGAAGTTTTCCATCCATATTGATTTTTCATATATCTTGATTCACAAGCAAAACAACCAGCACAAGGCATGATAAGCTATAAGTAACCCAGGCAGATCTTGATGGCAAGTATCAGTCTTCTCCTGGAGTAGATCATGAATACATCCTCAACTGCACTGTTTTAAAATGTCACACTGTCATCACTGACTGTTTTCAAATGCCAGTAAAGTGCCAGGACTTCTTATTCCTGGAAATACTTGCAGGAAAATGAATTTATTGAGCACTACTGCAGGATTATGAGTTAAGCGGGTACTGTAAACAGACAAAACCAGTGGCAGCGCTGGTTTTCTTGGCAGTGTTACGTTAACAAGTAGACATAATGGTTTCAAAGGTTTCTTTCAACCAAGACAATTCTATGATTCTATGACAAGCAGGGCAGGGGGTGGATGCTGATTTAAGTTCCCAGTACAGACTCAGTGGGTTAAAATTATAAATACATAGAATAGAATACGTAGAATGAACCAGGATGGAAGAGACCTTCAAGATCATTGTGTCCCGTCCCACCCATCCTCCAACACCATCTAATCAACTAAACCATGGCACCAAGCACCCCATCAAGTCTCCTCCTGAACACCTCCAATGATGGTGACTCCACCACCTCCGTGAGCAGCCCATTCCAATGGGCAATCACTCTCTCTGTATAGAACTTCTTCCTAACATCCAACCAAAACCTCCCCTGGTGCAGCCTGAGACTGTGTCCTCTTGTTCTGGTGCTGGCTGCCTGGGAGAAGAGACCAACATCTGCCTGTCTACGACCGACTGAGGCAAAGAAGGCATTCAGTACCTTAGCCTGTACCTCACCTTTGGTCACTATGAGAGATAGCATCACTGTCTCAACCTGTGCTACCACCACAGACAGCAGTAGTTAATGAGGTAATTTTGTGTGTTCTGGAAATGCAAAACAGGTTAGAAACGTTGTTGTTGCATTTTCCTTAAGGCTCAGGCACCTGCTCCTATTTGCTCCCCGCACAGTGCTACCAACAGTTGGCAATATAGAAGCACCATTGCTTTGATGAATTGCCTATTGTCCTAATAAAGGTGCATAAAACATCTGTTGTGTGAGAGTAGTAGAAAATAAGCAGTTTTTTAAAATCCACCACATTTCTGTTTTGAAAAGATTTTGTCAATCAATTTAGCTATGTCAGAGATTTTCATTGGGAAATGTGAAAACAACTCTTTCACAGTGAGCTAAGCTTGCAAAGGGCAGCATTCTGTTATTTTACAGCCCAGTACTTTCCATTTTCCATTTCTGAGATTTGCACTTCATTTTGAACGACAGATATTTTTGCACATGATTGTTAGGTGCAGAACAGTTCACCTTACATACAGCTGTAGGCGTCCTGAGAAGCCAAATAGTCCTTGATGATGCTGACTGGCCTCATGTGGGACCTTCTGACTGAGAGCTCCACGTAGGTCTAGTCCTGGGCTACCAGTCCTGAGCCCTGTTGTAGGGGTGTCTAATTCTACTTGGATTCTTGGATTATTGCTTTGGTTTCCTGGCTTGATCTTGGTGCTGCCTTGCTGCCTTGCCCTTATCTGATGATCACAGGGCTGGTGACAAGATGCTATGTCCTAGGCATCTGCCTCTGGGACATTGGCACTGCATCCTGTAGGTGTAGCTACTGGCCAGCAGGGACTGCAGCCCCTGCCTTATCTCACCCAGGGCATATCCGTGCTCTTGCAGCACCCTCACAGCAAGCTCTCTTCCTCCCATGAGAGAAATTCATGATGTTGCCAGAATACCACCTAATCTTAGCTTTTGAAGTAGCTCTGTTTCTATACTGAAAGGCTATGCAGAGCTTTCTGGTGCCTTGGCAGGATGCATCTGCAATCAGCCTGCTTCAAATAGACACTGCTATTGCTTGAACAGTAGGCACTAGCAACGTGTGGCTTATGGCAAGCAGCCAAGAAGTTTCACCCTGTCCACTATTTTGAAAACTATCCGAGCAAGCTTCCTGCTTAAGATTCATTTTACGTGTTTTAAAATCCTGCTGCTTACAGTGGCACAGAGAATGCATTGCTAGCCAGGCATTTGTGGTTATCCTAGCCTCCCTTTAAGGGACACCTGGTAATCTGCAGTAGTCATGTTGCTAAATCACAGAGAGATTTGGGGGCAGAGGGAAAGGTGTCACGCTGCAGAAGCACCACTGAGCTCAATAAATAGTTTTGTTTAGGAAGAAAAGAGTGCAGTACTTGAGGTACTTAAAGTCTGTGTCGATGTTTGCAAAATCTTGTCCCTTTCTGCACAGTATGGGCAAGGGGCAGAATCCCCCTCTGTAACCTGTTGGAGTTTGTTCCTGTATTTTTTCACAACTCAGAAGAATGCCCTAATACATGCTGGGTATTTTGATGTGGGAGAGGCTCTGATGTCTCTTGATGACAGTGCTCCATTATATATAATGGATTTTTTAGGTCAAAGACAGGGAACCCAGTTGAGCTATTTCCCAGTATGACATTTCAAATAATAATGTGGAAGATGAAATCATGCTAATAAAGAGCTGTTTGGTCCTGCTGGCAAAAATACAACAGAAGTAATTAAAAAACCACAACATTTTGTGCTGTGCTCTTCCGTACTGTTCTCCCTTGCCTTTATGTTCATCTGCAGAAGAGAGCACCTGAGTGGAGAAAAGGACCGTGCTAGGTCATTTTTATTGTTGCATCTTTAGAAAATAGCCCTTTGTTACTTTCTATAGACCTCATGGAAGGCCAGCTGTGCTCTAGAATGTTCCCTGGACAGTGCATGTTTTATGAGTTATGAGTGGTAGTGTCAATCCAGCTTGTGCAAGATCTCTCCAATCAGCTTTATCTGTGGTACTGCAGAAATGGACTGTGTGTTTTATGTGGTTTTATTATTTTGCAAACTCAAAATCCCATTTCTTATGCTCTGACTTCAGGAATATCTTCCTTCATCGGCAGATTTGCAGGTAACACCAAGCTGAGGGGTGCTGTCGGTACACCAGAGGGACAGGATGTCATCCAGAGAGACCTGGACAAGCTGGAGAGGTGGGCCCCGGTGAACCTCATGAGGTTCAACAAGAGCAAGTGCAGGGTCCTGCACCTGGGCCAGAACAATCCTCACTATCAATACAGACTGAGGTATGAGGTGTTAGAAAGCAGTCTTGTGGAAAAGGACTTGTGGGTGCTGATGGATGAGAAGCTGGACATGAGCAGGCAGTGTGTGCTTGCAGCCCTGAAGGCAAATCACATCCTAGGCTGCATGAAAAGATGTGTGGCCAGCAGACCCAGAAAGGTGATTCTACCACTCTGTTCCGCTGAGACCTCACCTGGAATACTGCATCCAGGTCTTGAGCCTTCAATATAGGAAGGACATGAACCTGGTAGAGCAGGTCCAGAGGTGGGCCATGAAAATGATCAAGGGGTTGGAGTACCTCTGCTATGAGGACAGGCTGAGGAAAATGGGGTTGTTCAGCCTGAAGGGAAGGCTCTAGGGAGACCTAGTAGCAGCCTTCCAGTACCTGAAGGGGTCCTTTGGAGGTTCCTTCCAACCCAGACCATTCTATGATTCTGTGATTCTCTTTGTATGTGACAATGACAAATCAGATGATGGGTTTCCCGACGTATTAACTAACATTTTCAGTAATTTGATTCTCATTTTGTTTTCCTTCCATCCCTTGTGAGGAGAGGCTGAGGGAGCTGGGGGTGTTTGGCCTGGAGAAGAGGAGGCTCAGAGGAGACTTCATTGCTGTCTACAACTACCTGAAGGGAGGTTGTAGCCAAGTAGGGGTCGGTCTGTTCTCCCAGGCAACCAGCAACAGAATGAGGGGACACAGTCTCAAGCTGTGCCAGGGGAGGTTTAGGCTTGATATTAGGAAGACGTTCTTCACAGAGAGAGTGATTTGCCATTGGAATGGGCTGCCCAGGGAGGTGGTGGAGTCACCATCCCTGGAGATCTTCAAGAAAAGCCTGGATCCCAACCCTGATTGATACTATGATACTATGAGGCACTTAGTGCCATGGTCTAGTTGTTTGGATAGGGCTGGGTGATAGGTTGGACTGGATGATCTTGGAGGTCTCTTCCAACCTGGTTGATTCTGTGATTCTGTAATGCTCCTTATGTCTGTGTTACTGGTTAGGAGTTTGTAGGTATTGACAGAACCATCATATTCACCAAGCAGCTGAGCTTGGAAGGTACCTCTGGAGGTCATCTGGTCCAACCTACCTGTCCAGGCAGGGCTACCTAGAGCCCAAGATAGGATTATGTCTGGATGGCTTTTGAGTGTCTACAGTGTGGTGGCTCCACATCCTTTCTGAGCAGCCTGCTCCAGTTGGATGATTTAGAGGAAATTAAAGCTGCACAAAACATTCAAGTTTCTTTCTGTACCAGACTGGTGAAAATAAGACATGGCCAGGTGCTGGTTCTCTCAATGGCTGAGATTTTGTGTTCAGTCACTGCTGCATGAATGGACAAACTAATTTCACAGTTCTCATTTGTATTTTCTCTTTAGCAGACTGATATTTTTAGCAACATTTGTTTGGTTGGTTGTTTTTTTACACTTTTATACCAGAAGAGCTTCATTTTTCTTCTAGATTGAATGAGTTGCTGAAGCAGCACTGTGAAGAATGGTAAATATGCATTTTTTTTCTTTCAAGCAGGTACTGTTCCTAGCACTTACTCTTTAAAAACTTTTGCCTGTGTGAAGTAGACAGTCTTATTGTTATGTCTGCAATAGATAAGGTTACTGCTGAGTGTGCAGGATTGTGTAATTTCCAGGCTTTTAACAGAGGACTGAGTTGCTGCTTTGATAGAATAGAATAGAATAAACCAGAATGGAAGAGACCTTCAAGATCATTGTGTCCAACCCATCCTCCAACACCATCTAATCAACTAAACCATGGCACCAAGCACCCCATCAAGTCTCCTCCTAAACACCTCCAGCGATGGCGACTCCGCCACCTCCTCAGGCAGCCCATTCCAATGGGCAATCATTCTCTCTATGAAGAATTTCTTCCTAACATCCAGTCTAAACCTCCCCTGGTGCAGCTTGAGACTGTGTCCTCTTGTTCTGGTGCTGGTTGCCTGGGAGAAGAGACCAACCTCCGCCTGTCTACAACCTCCCTTCAGGTAGTTGTAGAGGGCAATAAGGTCACCCCTGAGCCTCCTCTTCTTCAGGCTAAGCAACCCCAGCTTCCTCAGCCTCTCCTCACAGGACTTGTGTTCCAAACCCCTCACCAACTTTGTTGCCCTTCTCTGGACATGTTCCAGCAACTCAACATCTTTCCTTAACTGAGGGGCCCAGTACTGGACACAGTACTCAAGGTGTGGCCTAACCAGTGCAGTGTACAGGGGCAGAATGACCTCCCTGCTCCTGCTGGCTGCACTGTTCTTAATACAGGCCAGAATGCTGTTGGCCCTCTTGGCTGCCTGGGCACACTGCCAGCTCGTGTTCAGCCTACCATCAGCCAGCACCCCCAGGTCCCTCTCTGCCTGGCTACAGATACAGGTGTCTGTCACAATCTTCTTAACGCTCTTCTGATTTATATTCGTGTAATTAATCAGAGACCTAGAAAAGTTCTAATTTCTCTGGAATTCTATATTTGAAATACAGGATACTATCATTTCACAGATCAAGAGACTGATGGATTCCATTGGGTTGGAAGGGACCCTCAGAGGTCATCTTGTCCCACCTCCTTCTCCTCTCCAGACTGAACAGCCCCAACTCTTTCAGTCTGTGTTCATAGGAGAGGTGCTCCAGCCCTCTGATCATTTTTCTGACCCTCCTCTGGACCTGTTCCATCAGGTCCATGTCCTTCACAGAAACACAGAATCAACCAGGTTGGAAGAGACCTCCACGACTGTCAAGTCCAACCAATCACCTAACCATTGGATTCCATGATGTCAAAGGTCTTTTCCAACCTGGTTAATTCTATTCTATTCTATTCTATTCTATTCTATTCTATTCTATTCTATTCTATTCTATTCTATTCTATTCTATTCTATTCCATACTAATTGCCTCATCTAGTCTTTTCTTAAACACCTCCAGGGATACTGGCCCCATCACCTCCTGGGGCAGCCCATTCCAAAGGACAAACACTCTTTCTGTGAAGAACTTCTAAGATCAAGCCTTGTGTTGGGGCCCTGTAGCTGGACACAATACTCTAAATGAGGTCTCACCAGAGCAGAGCAGAGGGGCAGAATCATGTTTCTTGATCTGCTGGCCACGCTTCTTTTGATGCAGCCCAGGATACAATTGACTGACTGGGTTGCAAGTGCACATTGTGGGCTCATGTCCAGTTTCTCACCCACCAGTACCCCCAAGTCCTGTTCTGTAGGGCTGCTCTGAATTTCATCATCCCTCAGCCTGTATTGATACTGATATTGACCTAGGTGCAGTACCTTGCACTTTGCCTTAGATAACTTCATGAGATTTTCCTCAGCCCACTTCTCCAGCCTGTCCAGGCCCCTCTGGATGGCATCCCATCCTTCAGACGTATCAAGCACACCACTCATCTTGGTAGCTGCAAACTTGCAGTGGGTGCACTCAATCTGTCTACCTATATAATTGATGAAGATACAGAGCAGTACTGGTCCCCACATAGACCCTTGAAGGACACCACTTGTTACCCGTCTGCACCTGGACATTGACCACCAAACTAATTCCTTATCCCCTGGACAGGCCACCCATCAAATCCATATCCTTACCTTTCTGAGGTAAAAAAACAGCTGAAATATGTAAAAGGATCCTGCTTTGGAAGGACAAGAACAGCCTTTTTTTTTTTCTCCTTGGGGGTGGCTTCTTGGTGTATCATAAGCTACTGTGGAATTCTGAGTTATTTGGTGGTGTTTGTTGAAGTCTGAAATTACTACTGGCCTCAGGATTAAATTCTTCTGTTCTTAGGAATGCTATTCATTTTGCTGTTTCCTGTGTAGCTTGTAAGAGCAGAATTCCCTTCAGCTGGGGGCAAGCAACTAATCAATCTGATGAACTAATAATAGCTGTGTCATAATTTATATTATAAAGTTTAGCTGAAAGCATGCACTAAAAATTTATTCTGAAAAATAGCCATTAAAGTGAAACCCAAAACATATAATGGTACTGTTTCTCATGGTGTGTTGACATAAGATTACATTCTGGAGATAATAACACTGAAAAAGAAAAACATTCCCCTGACTCCCTTTCAAGCTTATCAGAGAATAAATAGTTTCTAGTTCTAAGAGATCAGTCTTATTCTGTTTTTTTAAAGAAAATGAAGTATTTGAACATGTCTTTTTCTCTCACACTGTTATATAGACTTCCAGCAGAAGCAAAAGACATATTTATGTCAAATTGTGGATGGAGAGCTCCCAAACAGAGAGGGACCTGGGGGTGCTGATTGACAGCTGCCTAAACATGAGCCAGCAGTGTGCCCAGGTGGCCAAGAGGGCCAATGGCATCCTGGCCTGCATTAGGAATAGTGTGGCCAGCAGGAGCAGGGAAGTCATTGTGCCCCTGTACTCAGCATTGGTTAGGCTGCCCCTTGAGTCCTGTGTCCAGTTCTGGGCCCCTCAGTTTAGGAAGGACATCGAAACACTTGAGCGTGTCCAGAGAAGGGCAACAAGGCTGGGGAGAGGCCTTGAGCACAAGCCCTATGAGGAGAGGCTGAGGGAGCTGGGGTTGTTTAGCCTGGAGAAGAGGAGGCTCAGGAGTGACCTCATTGCCCTCTACAACTACCTGAAAGGTGGTTGTAGCCAGGAAGGGGTTGGTCTTTTCTCCCAGGCAACCAGCACCAGAACAAGAGGACACAGTCTCAAGCTGTGCTAGGGGAAGTTTAGGCTCGAGGTGAGGAGAATGTTCTTCACTGAGAGAGTCATTTGTCATTGGAATGTGCTGCTCAGGGAGGTGGTGGAGTCACCATCCCTTGAGGTGTTCAAGAGGGGATTGGATGTGGCACTTGGTGCCATGGTCTAGTCATGGGTCTGTGGTGACAAGTTGGACTCGATGATCCTTGAGGTCTCTTCGAACCTTTGTGATACTGTGAAATTATGTTCATATAGTTATGTTTCTATAGCACAGGTTCTGGTCACTATACCATAATGGCTTAAAAATGACATGTTCTAGGGACAGATACTATCTATGTACTTCTGATCCATTAGAAAATAGACAGCAGTGTCAAGAAGACTAAGAAATTCTGATGGAAGAATGGAAGAGTAACCCAATCCAGTGATAGACTTGCCATTGATCTGCTAACTGTAATCACATCTGAATCTCTTCCTTGCATTGCCATTCTAACAGTGTGTTTGAAATTTAGCTCCCCAGTGGCCTTTTTAGCTGCAAAGATGCATTGCTAGCTCCTGCTGTTTGCCTGCCATCTCCTTTTCTGCAAAGCTGCTTTCCAGACAGTTGACTTCTGGCATGTGCTGGTGGCTGGGGTTGTTCTTCAGCAAGTGCAGGACTTTGCACTTCATATTATTGAACTTTATGAGGTTATGTCAGCCCATTTCTCCAGCCTGCCCAGTTCCCTCTGGATGGCAGTATGACTCTCTGTCCTATCAGCCACTCCTCCCAGCTTTTTTCACCAGAGAACTTGCTGAAGGTACATGCTGCTCCACCATCCAGATTATTCAGTGAAGATCAGACAAAATATTGACCCATGGGGTACAGTGCTAGGTACTGGCCTCCAACTAGACTTTGTATTACAAATCAGGACCCTTAGGCCCAGGCATTCAATCAGTTTTCCATCCACCTCACTGCTCATCCAGCTCATGCTTCATCAGATTTTTTTTCATCTGTTATGAAAGACAATGTCCAAAGCCTTACTGATGTCAAGGTAGACCACATCCACTGCTCTCCTCTCAGGTACCAAGTTTACATTTACCCAAGTAAGCCACCTTTATTAACTAGAAGCTAGCTGTTATTCTTGTAGGTGACTGAGTTGGGATATAAGATTAGGACTGGAAGATCACCTGATTCATGCTGATGGGAAGTACATCTGTCTGTTGGAAGAGCTGCTGAGTATGTTTTGTACAGCATAAGGTCTTTGGCTTACATTGATCACTCACCATATGTACTACCTAGCAACAGAAATACACCCCATGTCTAACCTGTATTTTAAGCTTTCATGGCATCTTGCAGCAATGAATTTTGCAGTTACATAATTTTATTTCATTTCAGTTTCATTTCATCTTTAAGCTACACATCCTGCCTTATAATTTCCTAGTATGTTGTCTAGTTTCATAGTTTCATAGTTTCATAGTTTCATTCAGGGTTGTAAGGGACCACAAGGATCATCTAGTTCCAACCCCCCTGCCATGGGCAGGGACACCCCACACTAGAGCATGCTGGACAGAGCCTCATCCAGCCTGCTCTTAAACACCTCCAGGGACGGGGCCTCAACCACCTCCCTGGACAACCCATTCCAGGGCTTCACCACTCTCATGGTGAAGAACCTCCTCCTCACATCTAGCCTGAATCTCCCCACCTCCAGCTTCATTCCATTCCCCCTAGTCCTATCACTACCTGAGATCCTGAGAAGTCCTTCCCCAGCCTTCCTGTAGGCCTCCTTCAGATACTGGAAGGCCACAATTAGGTCACCTCGGAGCCTTCTCTTCTGCAGACTGAACAGCCCCAACTCCTTCAGTCTGTCCTCATAGGAGAGGTGCTCCAGCCCTCTGATCATCCTTGTGGCCCTTCTCTGGACACCTTCCAGCACCTCCACATCCCTCTTGTCATAGGGGCTCCAGAACTGGACACAGTACTCCAGGTGGGGTCTCACCAGGGCTGAGTAGAGGGGGAGGATCACCTCCCTCGACCTGCTAGCCACACTTCTCCTGATGCAGCCCAGGATCTGATTGGCTTTGCGGGCTGCAAGTGCACACTGAGAGCTCATGTTGAGCTTTTTGTCCACCAGCACCCCCAAGTCTCTCTCCTCAGGGCTACCCTCCAGCCAGTCACTGCCCAGCCTGTATTTGTGCCTGGGATTGCCTCGACCCAGATGCAGGACCCTGCACTTGCTCTTATTGAACTTCATGAGGTTGGCTTGTGCCCACCTCTCCAGCCTGTCAAGGTCCCTCTGGATGGCCTCCCTTCCCTCCAGCGTGTCTGCTGCACCACACAGCTTGGTGTCGTCAGCAAACTTGCTGAGGGTGCACTCAATGCCACTATCCATGTCCCCCACAAAGATGTTGAATAAGATAGGTCCCAGGACTGATCCCTGAGGGACTCCGCTTGTCCCTGGCCTCCACTGGGCCATGGACCCATTGACAGCCACTCTTTGGGTGTGGCCATCAAGCCAGTTCCTTATCCATCTAGTGGTCCACCCATCAAACCCATGTGTCACCAGTTTGGATGGTTATGACATAGAAAGTATATATATCCAAGTGCCAGGTTCTACACATTGCCCACAACAACCCCATGCAGTGCTACAGGCTGGGGTCAGAGTGGCTGCAGAGTGGCCAAGTAGAGAGGAACCTGGGGATACTGTTTGATGGTAGGCTGAACATGAGCCATCAGTGTGCCCAGGTGGCCAAGAAGGCCAATGGCATCCTGGCCTGCATCAGGAACAGTGTGGCCAGCAGGAGCAGGGAGGTCATTCTGACGCTGTACACCGCAGTGGTTAAGCCACACCTTGAGTCCTGTGTCCAGTACTGGGCCTCTCAGTTTAGGAAACATGCTGAGTTGCTGGAACATGTCCAGAGAAGGGCAACAAAGCTGGGGAGGGGTCTTCTCTTCTCTCTCTTCTGTTTCTTTTGTTTTTCCTTTTTACAGATCTTTTCCTGTAAATACATCATACTCCTTTTCCCAGATGAATTCTGCATAGCTTCCTGTCATGTGTAAAATATTCTATAATTCTGATTATCCTCTAGTATGCTTTTTTGCAATAGTTTGACCTGACCTTTATGAAATACTCCAATCTCAAAACTGTGTGGGTTCAAAAGGTATGTAATGATTTCTTGCAGGTTGTTCTTCATTCATTCTGGAGTGACCTTCAGTATCTGGAGTATTTTCTTGACCTCTTCAGGGGATTATGCACAATAGTACTCATGTTTTTATGTAGTGATAATGGTTCATATGAAGTCTTCATCTATCAATATCTTTTCCTGCTTGTATTACTTCTCACTTTACTATTGAATTTAAACTGCTATTATATCATTTGGTCACTGGATTCTGCTAAACATAAGATAACAACAACTACAACAACAGCAACAAATCATTTATTGTAGCTGGAAAAAACAGCCAACAAATTATGACTTTTCAAATGTTTTCTACCTCGTTGTGGCACTTTTGTGCTTAAGCCACTCTCAGTAACTGTCACTAGGTCAGCAGCTCTCCCAAGACAGCAGGATTTGGGAAAGGAGTGTTTTGGGGTGTCCTTGCCAGGAATAATTGCACTGGTACAAAAATATTCCTGGTACAGAATCACAGAATTAACCAGGTTGGAAAAGACCTTCAAGATCATCAAGTCCAACCTATCACCAACACCATCTAATCAACTAAACCATGGCACTAAGTGCCTCATCCAGTCTCTTTTTAAATACTTCCAGTGACAGTGACTCCACCACCTCCCTGGGCAACCCATTCCAATGGGCAATAACTCTTTCTGTGAAGAATTTCTTCCTCACATCAAGCCCAAACTGCAGAACTGTTTTAGAATCATAGAATTGTTGGGGTTGGAGGGGACCTGAAGGATCATCCAGTTCCAACCCCTTTGCCATGGGCAGGGACGCCTCGCACTAGATCAGATTGCCGAGAGCCACATCCAGCCTGGCCTTAAAAACCTCCAGGGATGGGGATTCTACCACCTCCCTGGGCAACCTGTGCCAGTGTCTCACCACCCTCATGGTGAAGAATTTCTTCCTAAGATCCAATCTGAATCTACCCATTTTTATATTTTTTTCCATTCCCCCTAGTCCTATCATTACCTGACACACTGAAGCCCCTCACCTGCCCCATTTCCCCTCTTCTTCCCCTCAAATCCCAGAGCACCTGGGCTTTGTTGGAGTATCCTCCAACCCCAGGTGTGGCCACTTGGACCTCCCCACCCACTCTCTTATTTAATCCCCCCCAGGAAAGGCAGAAGCTCTAAGCTGAGCCCATCTGGGCTGAGGATCCTCCTCTCATCTCTGGTGAGTGCCCATGGTGCACACTGGGTGGTGGTGGTGGTGACAACAAAGGCCGGGGGGCCTGGTGGCCCCCCGGTTAGGTAGGAAGACTGTTGATGGCCACTCCAATATCATCCACAGGTGCTGGCTGGGCTTCCTTACTGGGGCTGTGCTCCTCTGGGTGGTATCTTGGCTGGTTGGGGTCTTGCCTCCAGCTCTGGGATGGGTGCAAAAATGGTGGTGGAGCAGGAGGTGTTTAGTCATATGATATAATGCTAATTACACTATTTTTACCTGGAGACCCCTTGAGTCTATTCTCATAATTCAATAAATACAGAATACACAGTTAACCAGGTTGGAAAAGTCCTTCTAGATCAAGTCCAACCTATCACCCAACACCAAGCACCCCATCCAGTCTCTTCCTAAACATCTCCAGTGATGGTGACTCCACCTCCCTGGGCAGCCCATTCCAATGGCCAGTCACTCTTTCTGGGAAGAACTTCTTCCTAACATCCAGCCTAAAACTCCCTGAGAACAGCCTCAGAGTGTGTTCTCTCATTCTGGTGCTGGTTGCCTGGGAGAAGAGACCAACCCCCACCTGGCTACAACCTCCCTTCAGGTAGTTGTAGAGAGCAATAAGGTCTCCCTGAGCCTCCTCTTCTCCAGGCTAAACAACCCCAGCTCCCTCAGCCTCTCATAGGGCTTGTGCTCTAGATTTCTCCCCAGCCTTGTTGTCCTTTTCTGAACACATTCTAGAGTCTCAATGTCCTTCTCAAATTGTGGAGTCTGATAAAACCTGTAAAGATCTTTATGTTAAAGAAGTAATGATTAACCTTGATAGAATTACCTTCTGTACTGAAAACTATTTCCCTATAAACTTTTTTTCTGTGGATTTTAAGCATTCAGACTGGAGTATGACACAAGGAACTCACCAGTTTAATAATTGGTGCTTTTCCTAGAGATCTGTCTCTCTTTTTGTACTGGTTAAGTGTGAGGTAGAATGGATTTTATTCCTAGTAGCCTGTATGGGGCTGTGTTTTGGATTTGTGATAAAACCAGTCTTGATAACAGAGGGGTGTTTTTTGGTCTTGCTGAGCAGTGTTTGCACAGTCAAGGCCTTTTGTGCCTCTGACACCACCCCACCAGTGAGTGGGCTGGGGGTGCCCAAGGAGCTGGGAGGGGACATGGCTAGAACAGCTGACCCAAATTGACATCTCCTATGCCTTATGATGTTGCACTCGGCAGTAAAGGTTGGGGGAAGAAGGAATGGGGGGGGGAGGAAACATTTGGAGTTCTGGGTGGTTTGTTTTCTTTCCTTTTTCTTTTTCAGATGTAACCACTACATGTGGTGGAGCCCTGATCTCTCGGAGATTGTCTTGCCAATGGGAAGTGGTGAATGAATTCCCTGTTTTGCTTTTCTTGTGTACAGTTTTCTTTACCTATTAAACTGTCTTTATCTCAACCCACAAGTTTCCTCACTTTTACCCTTCCAGTTCTTTTCCCTCTACCACAGGGGAGGAGCCAGCAAGTGGCTGTTTGGGGGTAGGCTGCCAACTGGGGTTAAACCATGACTCTTTGAGTCAGAAACCAAGGATGTTTATGCTATATGGTCAGGATAACATTTCGGTTCTTTTAAAGACAATTTCTCCTATTTGTCCAGTATTTGGTCTCCTCTGGCAATGCAAATAGTTGGAAAGGAAGCTTATCTATTCTGTGAGGGGAGAAATACAGTACTAATTCACAGAGTGACTGGCCATTGGAATGGGCTGCCCAGGGAGGTGGTGGAGTCACCATTGCTGGAGGTGTTTAGGAAGAGACTGGATGCGGTACTTGGTGTCATGGTTTAGTTGATTAGATGGTGTTAGATGGTAAGTTGGACTCAATGACCTCAAAGGTCTCTTCCAAACTGGTTAATTCTATTCTAAGAGACTGGATGAGGCACTTAGTGCCATGGCTTAGTTGATTAGATAGTGTTGGGTGATAGGTTGGACTTAATGATCTCAAAGATCTCTTCCAACCTGGTTAATTCTATTCTCATTTTATAGCACTCTGAACAGGTTGCTTGCATGGTAAAGGGGAAAACTTAGCTTCTACTTTGTTTTCCTGCCTGGTACACAGGTCTCTTGCTATTTACTTGGACAGGAGTGAGGTCAGAAAGATGTTTCATCCACTTTATGTATATTTAATATGCTAGCCACATGATGGCTTAAAATGCTTATTTTGTTTTGTATATCTTGAAGAATATGTCTTGTGATCAGATCAGCCAAGTGCCCACACTTCATTTCACTTGTAGCATTTCTGTAACTAGTATGCTGCTTTCCCTGATTGCACTCATCTTGTCTGCATACTGAAAAGCTTGGGAAAAGGCTAAGGAAAAAAAATACACATTCTGTTGGGCTAGGGAGACTTTTCATCTCCTGCTTTTAATTTTCTCTTCCCCCTTTTCATCGCTCCCTGATGCTCTGTAGCACGCTGTTGTGATTTATTTTATGACGAATTACAAGCTTACATTATAAATTGCACCTCTGAAAACTCTGACATACCTGTAAAGAGCCAATTGCACTGCTTCCCTTTCTCTTTTACTGTGAATGCCAGTACAATGCTGAAGAAGGTTTAAACAGATTCTTCTGTTTTTACAGCAATTAAGGGTTTCCCCCCTCCCCTTATCCTGTGTTTCCTTTCATAACCATTTTTTATTTGGAAACTTGTGCAACTTTTTGTCAGCCATCAATTCATCAGTCATTTTTCCTGTGTTCTGGTGATGCTTTTATACAACATCCAGAAATCCTTACCTTCAGTAATCTGAGGTTGCTATTACTTTGGGAGTGGATAAGGGAAAAAGTGCATGAGTAATGTAGATAATTCTTAATAATTTTTCCAGTTTTATCTAGCACTGTAAGGCAGAGCTTGCAACTGCTATGCAAACCATGCACTAACCCAGAATATATCCAGAAATCGTTACTTTGGGAGTGGATTTGGGGCTGCTGTTACTTTGGGAGTGGATTTGGGGCTGCGGTTACTTTGGGAGTGGATTTGGGGCTGCGGTTACTTTGGGAGTGGATTTGGGGCTGCGGTTACTTTGGGAGTGGATTTGGGGCTGCGGTTACTTTGGGAGTGGATTTGGGGCTGCGGTTACTTTGGGAGTGGATTTGGGGCTGCGGTTACTTTGGGAGTGGATTTGGGGCTGCGGTTACTTTGGGAGTGGATTTGGGGCTGCGGTTACTTTGGGAGTGGATTTGGGGCTGCGGTTACTTTGGGAGTGGATTTGGGGCTGCGGTTACTTTGGGAGTGGATTTGGGGCTGCGGTTACTTTGGGAGTGGATTTGGGGCTGCGGTTACTTTGGGAGTGGATTTGGGGCTGCGGTTACTTTGGGAGTGGATTTGGGGCTGCGGTTACTTTGGGAGTGGATTTGGGGCTGCGGTTACTTTGGGAGTGGATTTGGGGCTGCGGTTACTTTGGGAGTGGATTTGGGGCTGCGGTTACTTTGGGAGTGGATTTGGGGCTGCGGTTACTTTGGGAGTGGATTTGGGGCTGCGGTTACTTTGGGAGTGGATTTGGGGCTGCGGTTACTTTGGGAGTGGATTTGGGGCTGCGGTTACTTTGGGAGTGGATTTGGGGCTGCGGTTACTTTGGGAGTGGATTTGGGGCTGCGGTTACTTTGGGAGTGGATTTGGGGCTGCGGTTACTTTGGGAGTGGATTTGGGGCTGCGGTTACTTTGGGAGTGGATTTGGGGCTGCGGTTACTTTGGGAGTGGATTTGGGGC
This sequence comes from Melanerpes formicivorus, assembly GCF_026170545.1. Classification (NCBI taxonomy): domain Eukaryota; kingdom Metazoa; phylum Chordata; class Aves; order Piciformes; family Picidae; genus Melanerpes; species Melanerpes formicivorus. The sequence goes on from NW_027142353.1 coordinate 59,788,826, forward strand.
TGCGGTTACTTTGGGAGTGGATTTGGGGCTGCGGTTACTTTGGGAGTGGATTTGGGGCTGCGGTTACTTTGGGAGTGGATTTGGGGCTGCGGTTACTTTGGGAGTGGATTTGGGGCTGCGGTTACTTTGGGAGTGGATTTGGGGCTGCGGTTACTTTGGGAGTGGATTTGGGGCTGCGGTTACTTTGGGAGTGGATTTGGGGCTGCGGTTACTTTGGGAGTGGATTTGGGGCTGCGGTTACTTTGGGAGTGGATTTGGGGCTGCGGTTACTTTGGGAGTGGATTTGGGGCTGCGGTTACTTTGGGAGTGGATTTGGGGCTGCGGTTACTTTGGGAGTGGATTTGGGGCTGCGGTTACTTTGGGAGTGGATTTGGGGCTGCGGTTACTTTGGGAGTGGATTTGGGGCTGCGGTTACTTTGGGAGTGGATTTGGGGCTGCGGTTACTTTGGGAGTGGATTTGGGGCTGCGGTTACTTTGGGAGTGGATTTGGGGCTGCGGTTACTTTGGGAGTGGATTTGGGGCTGCGGTTACTTTGGGAGTGGATTTGGGGCTGCGGTTACTTTGGGAGTGGATTTGGGGCTGCGGTTACTTTGGGAGTGGATTTGGGGCTGCGGTTACTTTGGGAGTGGATTTGGGGCTGCGTGCATGAGTAATACAGATAATAGTTAATTTTCCCAGTTTTGGCTCACACAATAGGGCAGAGTTTGCAACTGCTATGCAAACCATCCACTAATCTCTGGATTATTGTATTCAATAAAACCCAGTTTGTCTTTGCAAAAAAAAAGCAAATGTCATGCAGACATAGAGCATTTATGGAATAAAGTACTACTCTGCTGGAGCAAGGAGGGGAAAACAGTAGCTTTTACTTCTGTAGAAGCATCATGTTGTGTGAATTAGAGGTTTTCATAACACTCCTGTAGCTGACCTTTCAGTAAAAGATTTGTTGAATTAGGCCAGTCACTTACTGAAACAAAGGCTTGCATGAATAGCTCTGTTTGCAGCAGAGGTGAGAATTAATCCCCTTCCTGGGGATATGTGTAAAAAAAATAACTAAGCAATTGGCAGGTTTTTATTCTGATTTGTTTTCCTGACCTAAATGTATGGAGATTCCTTAGAAACCTTCTGGAATTTAACATCTGACCTGTGTCTTGTAAAGAAGGATTGTCCCATTTAGGAAAGTCTATGCATCTGGGTAATATGATACGGCCTTCTGAGGTGTCATGGTATGTACTTAAAATTACTTCTCTTTTTATTCACTGTCTGCAAAGCCTTGGCATTACCAAGACCTATAAAGGAAGGAAATAAACCATTCCACAAGCCCAGGCAATTTTCTTGTAGCACAGAAGGCAGTGCATGCACAGGTGATTATTGGTCCCTGATCTTACGTTCAGCCGTATCGCTCCAGCGTTACCTGATGTCTATTCATGTCTGCAGTGTCATTAGATGTTGCAGCACTGAAGAAGTGGTTGCACCATGTATTTGTATTGTGCAGTTTCAAGTCTCTCCCTAAGAACTGATCTATACACGTAGCTCTCAGACCTACTACACGTGCTGCTGTAGCTTTTCAGTTTATTCTGAGTCATCCTGCAGCTATTAACAGAGCAAAATCTAGCTGATGACCTTTTTCTCAAGGCTAAGAAGCACAACTAACATATTTAGCATAATTAATGAGATTAGCTGCTTCAGTTTAGATTTGGCTTTCACAGCTTTTGCTTTGTATTTGGAACAGTTTTGACCATAGACTATTTTCATTCAGCTGTGGCAAGGAGGGGGGGAAAAAAAGGCAAGTGGAAACTCTACTCCTGAGCATGTATTTACACTTTTTGGTAGATGTTCTGGAATATGCAATTAAGAATCTTGTCTGGCTCAGTTCTTTTACTTCCAGCAACAGAGTGTGAAAGATGTCTAACTTAAATGCTATATTATTGTAATTTTTTTTTTCCCCCTAGCTGAGAAATTGTGTATCCATTTTTACACAGCAAAATCTGCATAAAAGTATTGACACTCTTCTGGAAATCCATTATGAGAGTGTTTCTGATCAAGCCAAGTGTTGCAGTGTCCCAATATAGAAAGTGTTGGGATGCCATGGTGATTATCTCTATAAAAATCTATACCCTGTCAAGTTTCAGGGATTAAGAGCAAGCACACTCTGCAATATATTTAATTAAAATTCAGTAGTAAGGGGGGAAAAAAAGACTGCAACACAGGAGTACTGTGATTTTTTTTTTCTTTGTGTATGAAGTCAGTCTACCATGTCAGCTGTTCTGAGTTTGCTGGAATTGGAATTCAGAGATCAAGAGCTGATCAGAAACTCTTAACAAGCCCACACCAATTTCTGAAAGGTTTATAATGTACTGCTGGTGATCAAGGAAAACTTTTCTCCATGTCTGATCTGTCTTTTCAAGAGGGTTCATTGTTATGACACTCAAACTCCTTGAACCAATATGAAGTGTGGCAGATGCAAGAAAGCCCTGGGCTTTAGCTTGGGCTCCTTGCTCAGGTTGCCATCCTGATCAGTGACAGCTAAAAATTAGATATTAGATTTTTCTGTCTCTGTTACACCAGCCAGAAGCTTGTTCCATAAACACCACTCTGATATCAGAATTCTCCCTCTAGTTTTCAACCTGGATTTATTTCTGTCTAGTTTAGTTTTACTTGTGTTTTTCTATATCTTGCAGTTTATGTACTTCTCCTACATCCCCACTGATTCTCTTTTCTGACACCATCCTACTACATCTTCCTACACCATCCCTTCATTATGTTTAAAAAAAGTCATAATTCCTCTTCACATTCCAGCCTTCATTTAGTTAAAATGAGCAAGTCATGCTGCTTCCATACTCTTTATAAAGCATCACAGTACATTGGAGGACCTCAAAATATAGAGTCCAACCCCCCTGCCAAAGCAGGATCACTTAGGGTAGTCTGCACAGGAATGCATCCAGGTAGGTTATGAAAGTCTCCAGAGAAGGAGACTCCACAACCTTCCTGGGCAGCCTGTTCTAGTGTTCTGTCACCCTCACTGGAAAGAAGCTCATCCTCATGTTGAGGTGAAATCTTCTATGATCAAGCTTGTAACTGTTGTTCCTTGACTTATTACTGTGCACCACCAAAAAGAGCTTGGCTTCCTCCACCTGACACCCACCCCTCATATTTATACATATTGATGCTATCCCCACTCAGATTCCCCTTTTCCCCCTCAAGACTGAACAGTCGCAGGGATCTCAGTCTCTCTTCATAGGGGAGATTCTCAAGTCCACTAATCATCCTCATGGCCCTCCCTTGGATTCTCTCCAGCAGGTCTCTGTCTCTCTAGAACTAACAGTAAAGCTGTCAGTAAATCTTTACTGAAAGTAAAGCTTTCTTATTTTGCTGTTCGCGCTATGAAACTTTCTTTGCCACTTTTGCAATTTTAACTCCTCTTTTTCTCAGTGAGTGCAGCTAGAATTCTATGGAGCTTCCAGGTGAAATCTCCTGAGCACATTGCACAATGGCAAATATTTTTTGTGAAATACTCTGCTGCCACACTCTTATTTGAAATTTGTATTTAATGTTGTACCTCTTGAGTGAAAGAGATTATGGCATCTGTCTTTAACTTCCATTTATGTTGTTTCCACTGCAGGAGGAGGTAGAAACTTAGACACTATTGTAATGTTAAGTAAATTTTATTAGTACTATCAATGAAATACATCTCTAATTACTTCAAGATGTTGGAGAGGTGGTTTGTTAATTCCTGCTCACCCCATTTCTCCCTGTATCTTCAGTTAATCTGTTTGTCATTCATACTGAATTTGCAGTGTTCATTTTAGTAGTTGTACCACTGTGATGTGCTACTCTGTAAGCAATGCTGTTTATAAAAATCACTGTTGTATATTCAGATCTTGGTGTGACACAATTAAAAGGTCCAGTTTGCACATAATAAAGTGTACAGTGCTTTTTTTATTGGAACTAAATAAACAGCATTACAGTAAATTCTGAATAAGAAAAGTAATGTTTGCAATGAACTCTAATGAGGCTGCTATTTAGATGGCAACACTTTTATTTAGACCCAATGTAATTTCATTTACTCTCAGTCAAAATGGAAAGTGTGTATATATTGTTACAGACTACATAGACTGCAACATTATACACTGGGGAAAACAGTAGGAGTGAGGGAAGCACGTCAAAATCTTGCTAGAATAGAATAATCCAGGTTGGAAGAGACCTTCAAGATCATTGTGTCCAACCGATCATCCAACACTATCCAATCAACTAAACCATGGCACCAAGCACCCCATCAAGTCTTCTCTTAAACACCTCCAATGATGGTGACTCCACCACCTCCCCAATGGGGCAACCCATTCCAATGGGCAATCACTCTCTCTATGAAGGATTTCTTCCTAACATCCAGCCTAAACCTCCACTGGCACAGCTTGAAACTGTGTGCTCTTGTTCTGGTGGTGGTTGTCTGGAAGAAGAGACCAACCCCCTCCTGGCTGCAACCACCCTTCAGGTAGTTGTAGACAGCAATAAGGTCTCCCTTGAGCCTCCTCTTCTCCAGGCTAAGCAACCCTAGCTCCCTCAGCCTCTCCTCACAGGGCTTGTGCTTGAGTCCTCTCCCCAGCCTTGTTGCCCTTCTCTGGGCATGTTCAAGAGTCTCGATGCCCTTCTTAAATTGAGGGGCCCAGAACTGGACATAGTACTGCAGGTGTGGCCTAACCAGTGCGGAGTACAGGGGCACAATGACTTCCCTGCTCCTGCTAGCCACGCTATGCCTGATGCAGGCCAGGATGCCATTGGTCTTCTTGGCCACCTGGGCACACTGTTATGAACTTTTTAAAATAGGGCTAGTGAGGCTTTTAAAGGGACCAGTACATATATTGGTCAGTTACGTTTCCCGCATAGAAGCACTTGATGTTATTAAAACACTTAAAAATAGAAAAACAAAACCTGTGGCCACAGATAAATGATTGCTGTAGTAACAATTTTAAATGAAACTGCTGATTCATTTATTATTCATAGCCTGCTTTTTCATCCTAGAAGTACATTAAAAGAAGTCTCGAAGGATCTACCTTTTTGTTTGGCTTTGTATGAAGCCTCTACAGAAGAATCTGCTTAGAACTACATAAATAGCCTAGATTGTTGTCTGGACTAGGCATATATTGACATTTTCTCTTTATCACTTTCATTTGTCAACCCATACACTGTTGCTTTTAAAACATATGCTTTTTGAAGAGTAAGATATGGCATTAAAGAATTGTTGGAGGGCAAAGAGGAAGAACAATTATCAATTGCCTGGTCTCTTCTCCCAGGCACCCAGAACAAGAGGACACAGTCTCAAGCTGTGCCAGGGGAGGTTTAGGCTGGAGGTGAGGAGAAAGTTCTTCATAGACAGGGAGATTGGCCATGGGGATGTGCTGCCCAGGGAGATGGTGGAGTCTCCATCCCTGGAGGTGTTCAAGAGGGGCTTGGATGTGGCACTTGGAGCCATGGTTTAGCTGTCAGGAGGTGTTGGGTGACAGGTTGGACTTGGTGATCTCTGAGGTCTTTTCCAACCTTACTGATTTTATGTCTTTTATGTCTTTTAATTTTTTTGTTGAGTAACTGAAAAAGAAGGTCCATATTCAGTACAGAGACATATAAACCAGTAGTTTGGAATAAATGTGGTAGTTGCATTCATTGCTGCAATGATCTGGATTAGATAACCTTCCCCTGCATGTCAGTCCGACCTTGAAAGAGATCTCTCTGATATTATTTAGTTGTGTATAAGATGAACAAGAACTATCAAAGCACAATCCAGTTCAAAACCTTTGTCTGGAATACATTGCTTGAATGCATCATGTTATTTAGAGAAGTCATGGCTTTGGCTGCTATATAGCCAGAGGAGAGTCATGCTGGAAAAATATTTGGTCAGATATTTTTAAGTTGTCAGAATGTAAAGAGATTTTTTTTGTGCTGATCATTCCAGTTCATGGAATTTTTACTAGAGTCTGCCTGGGTTCATGCCAGGCTCTGCTGTTATTGTGTGGTTATCTTTTGAATTTGATAGCAGTACCTACCTAAGACTAAGTGAACATTGAGGGCACAATGTTCTGGATCTGTGGTTTTATTGCATTTCATTCAACACAGGTATTATTGAATTTGTACCTAGCTAGAACAGAATCAAACCTCAGTGACCCCTGTAGTGGGATTCTTTCCCTGTTCTGATCATGTGTAATCATATAGGGAGAGTGAAGGCAAAGTATTCTAGCACTCTGAAAATGATGAGAATTCAGCTGGCTGTCAGGCCAATTGGATTTGGGATGAAATAATGTGATCAACTCATTGCATGTGAAGGAAGAGTCGATTTCTCCTCAAACACAATACCATCAGGACACATATGGCCTTGGATTATCTCAAGGACTTCACTTATTCTAGGTCTAACTATAATATGGCATATATAGTTATGTGTTAAGTATGTGTTCATTTTTGCATTATGCCCTCCTACAAGAGAAACAAAGAGTCTGTAGCAGGAGATATGATTCCATTTTCTGGCAAAGTGCAGCAAATTTCTCTGCAAGCTGTCTCTTCACAGTTGTGTCTCAGTTCATGTATAGAAAAATAGGTGTAACAATTTCCAGTGTTGCTATGTTATTCTGCTGTCTTTGATTCCTCATGACAGCAAATTCATAAGCATCTCAACAAGCTGTTTTACAAGTAGTATGTTTATGAGACAATAACAGAGTGCTAGTATTCTGCATGTAACTTCAGCATGCAGACTACCTCAAGTGGCTTCAAAAGCTGGCCATCATAATGTGCATTCCTGAAGTCAGTCGGAAAATGCTGGCATCTCTGAATATGCATTAAATCAGGCAACGACTCACAGAATGACAATTGCATGACCTGCTGCCAAGAAATCCTCTAACATATGTCCTGACAGACACTGCTAACTGATTCAATATTTTAGCACAAGTGTTTGTGAGTGAAAATACAAAAAAAAAATGGGTGAAATACTTCTGAGAGGAGAAGGAAATATTTAACTTTTCAAGGAAGTAAGTGATACATGGAAAAACTAATGCTTAAAGCAGAAGAGAACATTTTTTGTGCAGTGCACAGTAACTGAATCTAACAGAATTCAGCTCAGGCATACAAAAAACAAAAGGACTGGACAGAAGCAGTGGTTAGATAACATATCTGGCCTAAATATTTGGATGCAGCAAACACAAGCCTTTGTACAAGGCAGACTTTGTAAAAGGTCCTGTACAGTATGAACTTACCAGAAAGATGAAAAGCAGTGAGAAAGCAGAAAGTGTAATGTCTTTGAATACAGCTTTCAAAGCTGTGAAGATTCCAAAAGGGATGAAAAGTGCACTTGGCTAATGCAATCCTCGCAGTGTCTTAAGGGAAAATTTATCAAGCAAAGAAGATTAAAACTGATTCATAATATTTGCTTTGTATTTCAGCACTTTGTATGTAAGAATTAATGGCCAGAGAGATACTAAACTGTGCAGCCAGTGATAGAGTCTTGAAAACACAATTGCCTTCAGTTCCTCATGGTACTGACATGGAACTTTGTTGCTATGGAAATGACAGAAAATTATCAGGCTGAAGAAAACTACAAGATTTTTTTTTTCAGTGAAAGTTGTCAACAGCTTTTCCATATGATTAAATGTCTTTATTATATTACATTCTGACTCGGATACAGCTTGCATATGTGCAGCTTCATCCAAGCAAGCATTCTAAAAAGGAATGTTTTTTATTGATGTTATTTGGCTTTTTGAACAAAAGCTTCAATAGGAGGAGTAACCATTTAGTGTGTATATCACTAAAGTATGGAAGAAATGTCAAATACCCAAGTCCACATGTGGAGTAACAAGTATGCAATCAGCTCAGTAAGTAATCACCCGACAGCCAGGCTGTCAGATCACGTACTGACTGCTTCCCTCAAGGAGATTAATACAGAGCAAAGTGTAAACTATCAGTCACCAAGGGATATGTGATTCTGAAGATTTCTAAATGGACAGCACAGAGATAAAACCATGACACTTAAAAAAAAGAAAAAAGCTTAGAATATGGTTGTTTAATATATTCAGTAAAATGATAAGGATAGAATAGACTAGACTAGACCAGACCAGGTTGGAAGAGACCTTCAAGATCATCGTGTCCAACCCATCAACCAATCCAACCCATCTAAACAGCTAAACCACGGCACCAAGCACCCCATCAAGTCTCCTCCTGAACACCTCCAGTGATGGTGACTCCACCACCCCCTCGGGCAGCCCATTCCAATGGGCAATCACTCTCTCTATGTAGAACTTCTTCCTAACATCCAGCCTAAACCTCCCCTGGTGCAGCCTGAGACTGTGTCCTCTTGTTCTGGTACTGGCTGCCTGGGAGAAGAGACCAACATCCACCTGGCTACAATCTCCCTTTAGGTAGTTGTAGAGAGCAATAAGGTCACCCCTGAGTCTCCTCTTCTCCAGGCTAAGCAGCCCCAGCTCCCTCAGCCTCTCCTCTTAGGGCTTGTGTTCCAAACCCCTCACCAACTTCATTGCCCTTCTCTGGACTCAGAGTTAAGGTCAAAGATCAATGTTGCTTGACAGTAAGCAATTGTCTTAGTTCCCTCTCATGACAACTTCAATAGCAGTTAGGAATTCACTGCAGGGGATCTCAGGTTTTGCTGTATGATCATCAAAGATTAGAATAATGAAACAGAAGAAAGAGAGAGCATACAAAAAAAGCCAAGGGGTAGTAGCTGAGAAGGAATGGGGGGGGGGGGGTGGGGGGGTGGAAATCTGTTCTTTTGTGAAAAATGTAAGTACATTACAGGAAAAACCATCATCACTGTCTTTAATTAGACATATATTTAGCTAGGTTACCAGACATTTCCCATTAGCTTTTGCCATCTGTGTTGAAACTTTAATCATTTGGGCTGGAATTTTCAACTCCACGACAGTAGCTTTAGGCCATATAGATTTGTATCTTCTTTAAAATCTCAGGTGACATCACTTGGTACTTTCTTTAAATAAAACCAAGTGTGAGGAAAGGAACTCTTTTTGTTTTCAAAATTTGATCATGTTTTAGAAGTCACAACTGCTGGTTTTAAAAAAAATTACTGGGGTTTTGGAATTGAGCTTTGAAATGTGTTACATTTAATGGGGCCTTATTTTGTTTGTGGTTATTCCTAGTCATTTACCAGCATAAGAAACAAAATAAGCCTAATAAAAGCTGAAGTTCTCTCAGAATTTCCTTCAGAGATACATAGGAACAGCGGTTGCAAGAGCTTCCTCAATGCTGGTTTATGATCAGAAAGAATTTCTTCCTTCTACCATGGATTGCACACCTGCAGGGATTTCTGTAGGAGTGGAAAAACACTTGGAGCCCTGGAGAGTGGATCATGAAAGAGCTGTTTCATATGGCATTCACAGCTATGCCATGAAATGTAAAAACCTGGTTTGGGTGTTGTCTGGTTTTTGTTTGGGGTTGGTTTGTTTGTCTGTTTGTTTTGCTTTATTATCAGAAAGAAACAGATTCAATATTCAGTATTCCTAAGGTTGGAAGAGACCTCAAAGATCATCGAGTCCATTTAGTGTGTCCAAAAATGCCTGAAGAAGCGAGGGGATGGGGCCAAAAGAAGTAAGTCTTCAGTGGCTTGTCTGGAGAGATTTTAGTTTCTTTATGTGAAATGTTTTTTTAATAGGAAACAGAGGTTGTATTGAATGTTTCAGATTTAAATGAGCTGATGTACAAGTCTTTTCATGTACTTTTAATGATATATGAGACATTAAAGGATTTTAAGGTTGTGTATTGATCACAACAGAGAAGAGGAAACTGAAATGGCAATATTTCTGAAGAGGGATAGTAGGTGAAACTTGGAAAAGATTCTGAATAGCAGAGGTATTAATCTCACAGAAGAGTTCTTTACAATGAATTAAAGAAGGAACTCCATCTGTACCTGAGTTGAGAAGAAGCAGACCAAAGGATGAATATTAGCACTGGTGCATTGAGAACACCATGTGAATATGTGGTCAAAAGCTTTCTTGCTGAACAGTACACTAAAAAGTGCAGTTTGCATGAGATGTCCTCAAATATATTTGACTTACCTATTTCAATTTTACTTGTAGCCTCTTTATTTCCAAACTCATAACCATTCCTGTACAAATCTTTGTCTAAAAACCTTCATAAATACACCGGGACTTTGTTGTGCTGAATAGCCTAATACTGCAGGACAAGATTGATGAGGATGAAACCAGAGGACTGAAGATAAAGTGCCACAAAGAAACAGCAGATGAATATATAGAAAGAAATACTGTCATTCTGGAGATAACACTGCTTCAAAAATGTGCTTGTGGAGCTCAAAGCCTGGGAAAAGTAGACATTGAGTGAAATACACTGAGCTATAGTCTGCAGAGCTGAGTTTGGAGGCTTGTGTCACTGGCAGATGGAGTTCCAAAAGGAAAAGATTATGCATTGTGTGATCTCTTTTGAGGCTGTGGAGACAAGTTGGTCTGAATTCCATGGGTGCAAGTATACTTGCTCTCCTATTACAGTAAGGTCAAGTATCTGAAAAAGAGGATTCCCCCAAGATCTGATTACAAAATCAAAGCAAAATGTGTGAAAGCATGGTCATTTTAGCATAGGCTTTTGGCAGTGTTGTGCTCCAGGTAGAAAATGAAATTGACCCTACAATCTAAGCTCACAGGTGTTCAGTGAGGCTAAATTTGTTAATGCCTTTGAAATACTTACAGGGTGGAAGGAAGAAGAAGAAAAATAATTGTTTGTCCTAACAGTAATTCTGAGGAGTACTTGGTTGAAATGGTACATGAACACACAGCAAATGGAAAGATCAAAGTTGGTATTGAGAAGATGTTGATGAAGAAGGAGCTGGGAGAAAAATTAAGGAAGTCTAGCAAAAGTTAGCACAAGGCGGTGAATTAAGTATTATGTGTGTGTGTATATATATAATACGTATACATATATATGTCCCTCTCTATGTATATATCTACATGTATATATAATTGCATTCTCCACTCTGAATATAAAGCATATATAAATACACACTCTTTTTGTGGTGGTTTTTGTTTGATTGCTTTTTAAAGATATTATTTGTGACAGCAAACCTGACTATGGTAACAAATGCCAGAACTGCAGGCATTAATGAAAACTGAGTGAGAGAGAACCTGTTCACCCAAATTCAGTGGGGAAAAATAGAAAAGATTTAAATTTGAGCCTGAGTAGAATAGAATAAACCAGGTTGGAAGAGACCTTCAAGATCATAGAGTCCAACCCATCATCCAATATCATCTAATCAACTAAACCATGGCACCAAGCACCCCATCCAGTCTCCTCCTAAACACCTCCAGTGATAGTGACTCCACCACCTCCCTGGGCAGCCCATTCCAATGGCAAATCACTCTTTCTGTGAAGAATTTCTTCCTAGCATTCAGCTTAAACCTCCCCTGGTGCAGCTTGAGACTGTGTCCTCTTGTTCTGGTGCTGGTTGCCTGGGAGAAGAGACCAACCCTCACTTGTCTACAACCTCCCTTTAGGTAGTTACAGACAGCAATAAGGTCTCCCCTGAGCCTCCTCTTCTCCAGGCTAAGCAACCTCAGCTCCCTCAGCCTCACCTCATAGAGATCATATACAGCCATTTCCTATAAGATTTCTCACAATGTTAGGCAACAGACATTGAGAGAAACACAACCTTATTGATACCTTGGCAATGGCTGTTTCCTAAAAGTTTGAAGTTGGATGGTGCTCCAGGGCATTCCTATAGCCTCCTTACCAGCTGAAGATGACTTTGCAAACCAGCCCAGTCTAGCAGTTAAGGGGCTCTAGTCATGAAAGTACAAGAATTAGCTGCATCAGTTCAATACATTTCTAACCTTTCCTGTTTCTTCTGTCATGATCTGGAGGGGTTTATTGTTGTCGGTCGTTGTATGTGGGGTGGGTTGGTTTGGGGGGGGGGGGGGCGGGGAGGAGGGGGTGGTTTGTTTTTTTTTTCCTCCTGGGGATTTTCTCTAATTTTCTGTATTTTAGTCTTGGCTCCATTTTACAAAAAAAAGAGGCAGAAACCAGACAAATTGATGACAGGAACTGATGAAAAGGACTGGCTCAAGAAATCTGAATAACTGGGAGTAAATGACAATAGGAGATGGCAAAAAGAGAGGATGAGATAGATTCCATGTGGGCATCAAGAAGTCCTTTCATCCTGTGAAAATACGTTACTAATGGTGAGATTTTTCCTAAATAGTTAACTTAGCTGTGGAGGTTATAGCAGTAAATGAATACAGACTGAGAAGGGGGAGAGGTAGATTGTAGAGTTCTGAGGAACAATGACTTTTTAATTGTAAATTATTATTTTTATTTGTTTTCTTAAGCTTTCAGTCACTCATTATTGTCCATAGTCCTTTGTTCCTTAGCAGGAGAACTCCCTTGGATTTCAGAGCAGCTCTTATTTGTCTTGTGACTTTCTGTTCTGATTTAGTAGTCTATCCAAATTAACAGAGATTGTGAGGACTAACTCATACCACATATACATCACTGCCATATAGAAAAGAACAGCTAAAGTGAAAGATGACAAGATACAGGGAAAGGATGAGAGCTTTCTTCAAGAGCACAGGGATCAGCAAAATAATGTATTTCTCTCTCCTTCTGAAAGGAGTCACACAATCCTGCCTAGGAAAAGATAGCCTTTACTGCTTTGCTGTAATTTCTCCAGGCTCAGAAGTTTACACAGACAGCTAAAAATCTCTCAGAAACTAAACACGGGAATCAAGGTTGGATAGAAGGAGCTATATGGGAAAGCAGGACTCCTCTTACCTGTACTTCAACTCATACCACTGGGGTCATAGCCTGGTATTTCCTCATTCTCCAGTGTTACCTAAGTTCACAACTTCTATGCTCATTTAATGAAAGTCATGTGAGCACTTATGATATATATGAACATGTTTCAAAATGAAAGCAGAGGAAGGATGTTGTGTGAGTGCTGGTCACCATACTGCAGAAATACTGAAAAATCAGAGGACACAAGATGCCAAGTAGAATAGTAGAGAGCTTCTGGGCTATACTGCTGTGGGAAGTTATTAAAAGCTAGCATTCATTTGAGAGGGAGCAATTAAGAAAAGATATGTTGTACACATATATAATTCCAAGAGGTTTAGAGAAAGTGGATACATAAAATACTTTGAAAGGAGAAAATTTCAGGATAAGAAAACATGAGTTATACTTTAAAAGGACTAGGTAATTCATTACAGATAATTATTATGTAAAAGAGGTAAAACACAACTGTTTGAGTTGTTCTGGATGTACAATACTTTAAGTAGAAATGTGGACATTCGGTTTAGCTGGCAAGGTTTTGGTGACAGAGGACTTCAGGGATCTTTGTGAGAAGACACCAAGAGCTGTCACCTTGTCAGACTCACACAGTTTCCAACAGCCCCACTGCTGGCCAAAGTTCAGCCCATCAGTGATTCTGGTGGTGCCTCTGTGATATCATCTTTAAGAAAGGGAAAAAAACCCTGCAGCAGCTGTCAGAGAAGTGAGAAAAATGGGAAAGAAACAACTCTGCAGGCCCCAAGGTCACTGAAGAAGGAGGGGCAAGAGATGCTCCAGCCACTGAAGCATAGATTCCCCTATAGCCCACAGAGACCATGCTGAAGCATGCTTCAGGATCACAGGATGTTAGGGGTTGGAAGAGACCTCTGGAGATCTCCAAGTCCAAACTCATTGCCAGAGCAGAACTATATAATCTAGTGCGGGTCACACAGGAATGCATCCAGGCAGGTCTTGAAAGTCTTCAGAGAAGGAAACTCCACAACCTTCTGGGGAGCCTGTTCCAGTGCTCTGTGATCCTTACAGTAAAAAAATTCTTCCTCATGTTGAAGTGGAACTTCCTGTGCTGTATTACATCCATTGTCCCTTGTCCTATCACAGGGCGCTAAGTTGTCCACCTGCAGCCCATGAAGGACCACATCAGAGCAGATACCAACATTGCAGTCTGTGGAGTGTGTCACACCAGAGCAGATGGAGATGCCTGAAGGAAGGATGCAATCTGTGGAGTGCCCATGTGAGAGCATAATCCTGTCAGGAGCTGTGACCAGTGGAGAAGAGCCTTCACAGGAGCAGGTTTTTTGACAGGAGCTGTGGCCTATGGAAGACCCATGGCAGAGCAGTCTGTTCCTGAAAGACTACTCCATACTGAAGCAGCAGTTCATGAGGGAATGTATTGCATGGAAGAGAACCTATGCTGGATCAGGGGAACAGTGTAAGAAAGAAGGATTGTCAGAGATGATGCATCATCAGTTGACCACAGACCCCATTCCTCAAGCCCTGGGGTAGGGAGGAGGTAGCAGTGTCAGAAATTAAGTTAAACCTGGGAAGAAAAGAGGGTGAGGACAATGTGCTTTTAGGTTCTTATTTGTTTTGTGGTGTTGTTTGGTTTTGTTTGTGTTTTGTTTGTTTGTTTGGCTGTGTTTTTGTTTGTCTGATTGCTTGGGTTTACTTATTTATTTCTAGCATACTCTATTTTAAATTGGCAGTAGATCCAATTAATCTTCCCCAAGTTGAATCTATTTTGCCTATGATAGTAATTGTCCTTATCTCAGCACAAGAGGTTTTTTCCATCTTATTTCCCCACCTTGTCCTTTCTTCTGATGGAAGGGGATTATTTTGCCTAGTACAACATTGGAAAAATAAGCATTACAAACCCAAGGTATTTTCACTTGAAGTGTCAAAAATCCTAGACATCTACTATGTAATTACATCTATGTACATCATAAATGCGGATCTGTAGAGAAACAGGAAAGCTTCAGAAAGTAAATGTGTACAGCTATGATCTCTTGAAAGCATGCAAGTTGCAAATGAATGCATATACTGTAGTAAATGACTGAAAATAACTATGGTTAAGAGGAAGACCTATTACCTTTCCACATTGTTTCTGTTGTTTGCCAGAGACCCTGAGTAGCTCTGCTCATTTGCCTGAGAATGAAACAATCCTTGGTGAACATGTAGACCCGCATGTGAGAAATGTTTACAACAAAGGGCATCGTCTGACTGTCGTGTTGACGAAAGGATACCAGGGCATGTGGATGCATCAGCACAAAGGCTACTTTAGCATTTTATTCAGACATACAGGTTTTCAAAGTTTGCAGAAACAGGAATAGAAGGATATTGACTTGCTGGAACGAGTCCAGAGAAGGGCAACAAAGTTGGTGAGGGGTTTGGAACAAAGCCCTATGAGAAGAGGCTGAGGGAGCTGGGGTTGCTTAGCCTGGAGAGGGGGAGACTCAGGGGTGACCTTATTGCTCTCTACAACTACCTGAAGGGAAGTTGTAGACAGGAGGAGGTTGGTCTCTTCTCCCAGTCAGCCAGTACCAGAACAAGAGGACAGAGTCTCAGGCTGCACCAGGGGAGGTTTAGGTTGGCTGTTAGGAAGAAGTTCTACACAGAGAGAGTGATTGCCCATTGGAATGGGCTGCCCAGGGAGGTGGTGGAGTCACCATCATTGGAGGTGTTCAGGAGGAGACTTGATGGGGTGCTTGGTGCCATGGTTTAGTTGTTTTGATGGGTTGGATTGGTTGATGGGTTGGACGCGATGATCTTGAAGGTCTCTTCCAACCTGGTTTATTATTCTATTCTATAATCCCATTAACAAATAGGGAAGGAGAAGACAAGAGAGAGACAAGAACAATGAACATACAAACATGCAGGCTCTTGAAATCCTCCCCTATAAATTCCCTTTTTGAAACCTGAACAGCCCAATGGCACATTAGCTATTCAAATCCTGCCAATCAGTTCAAAATGTTGTCTGGTGAGCAAAACTCCACACACCTTCTCTCCTAGCCTCTGATACGTGCAGTTCCCTCTCTGAAACGTGAGACTCAGGGTCTAGCTTCCACCCCCTCCAGGCAGCCTTAAGGGCACCTGCCTATTGGCTCCTCGACCTCAATCCAGACCCTGCAACAGAGAGGGAGAAGAAAGAGCAGTGGCTCAAACAGATTTAGCTGGTTTGTTAAATGCCTCTTCCAGGACAGGGTGTTCTGGTGTTATTAGCACATCAGGGAAAACATCTTAGAATCAAGAAGTAGCTTCTCTGGTATGGTGTATGAAATGTTTCAAAAGAAGACTGGAAAATATATCTCTCTAAAATCACCACCATCAATAATGCATTGTTAGTCATAATGAAGAAAGGTAGAGGGTTTTTTTTAAGGTGAATGCAGTTATGCTTCTTTTCTGATTGAAGCTTTTAGATGGAACACTTTATAGCTTTCTGATCAAGCAAACAGTACTTACAGGTGTACAGATTCTCACCCAGCCTGTGTTTGCCAAATTGGAGGCACAATGTTAAAAATCACTCCAAGAGGAAGAGAAAATGTATTTTAAGGCATTGTGAGAGAGACATTTAGTCCTAAAATTTGATATAAATTTACTAGCTTTTGAGCATCGATCATAAAAAATGACATTTGAGAGCGCAGAACAGTCAGTCAGGAATAAAGATCAGAGCTGTCTGAGGGGAGAAATCCTCCATTGATGGTAAATCCACCATTAGCTCTCTTTCTGCTTCTAAATACTCTCTGCAGGGGGAAAAACCAGTCTTTGAAAACATTGTTTCCTATCATGCTTTGCATTTAAGTCCTCTGAGTGAGGCTAGTGAAGGTCACCATAAAAAAACCCAACCAAACAACAACAACAACAAAACCCACAACAGAATATGATTCTATCCTACAGTTTGTTGTTTTTCACTTAAAAAAGGGTATGGAGAGCCTGCAAAAAAATGTACTAATGGGTGCCAAAGTATGCCTTTCCTTTTGTAGGTGCAGGGGACCAGAAAATGTCCAGTTCTGGGCCCCTCAGTTTAGGAAGGATGTTGACTTGCTGGAGTGTGTCCAGAGAAGGGCAACAAAGTTGGTGAGGGGCTTGGAACAACAACAACAGCCTTAGACCTGGAGGCTCTCTTGCTCAGAACAGGTATTGGACAAGTAAGTTGGCAGTCTTTCATTCCATGTGAGCAACTCCATGTGATTGAAACACAGTGCCTCACCTAAGAAAGAAAACATGAACTTTGTACAGGGAAGCTTTTCCAGCACCTATCCTAAAGCTGAAGAGGAACAAGGCTGGAGGAGGTAAGACATAGTAGAATGAGGGTGACAGGGGGTGAGATTTTCCTTCAAGTAGCTTCTTTTATAGAGATTTGTATGTATCTTACACTTTCCCCTGGCACTATGTTTCCCTTTTTGATAGGGTAAGGGATATATTTAAAGCTTTTAGATGTTGTAGGTGTGTGGGAGAACAACTTTCTCAATTGTTTTGGACTCTAGAAAATAGTATTTTGGCATACCAAAGATGGAGGAAGCATAAGCCATGGAGTAAAACTTAGAAGTTTTCATGGATGTCCAAATATAATAATGATGATGATGATGATGATGATGATGATGATGATGATGATGATAATAATAATAATAATAATAATAATAATAATAATAATAATAATAATAATAATAAATAACAACCAGGTTGGAAGAGACCTTCAAGATCATTGTGTCCAACCCATCAACCAATCCAACCCACCTAAACAACTAAACCATGGCACCAAGCACCCCATCAAGTCTCCTCTTGAACACCTCCAATGATGGTGACTTCACCACCTCCCTGGGCAGCCCATTCCAATGGGCAATCACTCTCTCTGTATAGAACTTCTTCCTAACATCCAACCTAAACCTCCCCTGGTGCAGCATATGCATGATGCTGCATAGTTGTGCTAGTCCTAATGAGCAAGCAAATACAGGTCTGCAGTCTTGGGTTCCTTAGAGCAGAGTGATGAATGCCCAGCAGTTGTGAGTACATTCACCAAGTAGGAGCAGTAGTGTAAAACTACACAAGAGCCATGGAAGAAGCAGGTAAACATATATATGTCTGCTTACCTCCCTAAAAACATCTGAAATTTGTTATTCTATGGCAGTAAATAGGTTGGAAATCTGTGCCACTTGGTGATGAAATTGCAACATTGAATTTTTAATAGCTTTTTCATATCCAGACTATCATGGTCCCTTTTATATGTATATTCAATGTCCACAACAGTGTAGGAGGACAATCAAAGCAGGGGTTTGAGAAGCAGAATAAGCAGGATTAGGCAGAAAATAAGCTTCAGAGAAACAACAAAGTCTTTGTGCCTTGACTGACCTTGGCAGTCCTCTATGAACTTAAGGCTTTATAAGGGGTTTTAATTTACTGTATTTCTAGGGGGTTGGTTGGTTTGTTTGTTTTGTTGTGTAAAGAACCTCAAACAACCAACGATTCAGGAATGTAAGACAGCATCATAAAACAAAAACAGGCCCAAAGAGTGGTGGTCAATGGAGTTAAATCCAGCTGGCGCACAGTCACAAATGGTGTTTCTCAGGGCTCAGTGTTGGGACCACTTCAGTTTAACATCTTTATTGATGACCTTGATGAAGACATAGAGTGTGTCATCAGTAAGCTTGCAGATGACACCTAGTTAGGTGGCAGTGTTGATCTGCATGAGGGGAGGGAGGCTCTACAGAGGGACTTGGGTAGATTGGATCAATGGGCCAGTGTTAATGGGATGAACTTCAACATTGTCAAATGCCAGGTCCTGCATTTGGGTCACAACCCCAAGCAACACCGCAGGCTTGTGGAAGTGTGGCTGGAAAGCTTTCTGACAGAAAGGGACCTGGGGGTTCTAATTGACAAGCAACTGAATATAAACAAGCAATATGCCCTGGTAGTCAAGAAAGCCAATGGCATCCTGACTTGTATCAGCAATGCTGTGTCCAGCAGGAGTAGGGAGGAGATTGTCCCCTTGTACTCCACTCTCATGAGGCCACACCTTGAGTATTGTGTTTGGTTTTGGGCACCTCAGTACATGAGAGATGTGGAACTGCTGGAATGAGCGCAGAGGAGGACAACAAAGCTGGTGAAAGGCCTGGAGAATAAATCTTGTGAGGAAGGACTGAAGCCCCGTGGTGACCCTGAGTTCATTGGGGCGGTGCTGCTGGCCGTGGTGCTGAAATGCCTGAGAGTTCACATCAACAAACTATTTTGTGTACGGATTATTTTATGCTGTAGCAGACAAGATTTAGGGGGTATTTGGGGAACTTTGCATTTAGATTAATTAACTTACTTCAGTGTCCTGTTGCACTTCTATTTGCATTTGTTGCTCCATGGGTCTCAGTCACTTAAACTGCTTATTGTCTTCTCTATGTGAATAGAATAGAATTAACCAGGTTGGAAAAGACCTCTGAGATCATCAAGTCCAACCTGTCACCCAACACTATCTAATCAGCTAAATCATGACACCAAGTGCCCCATCCAGTCTCTTCCTAAATACTTCCAGTGATGGTGATTCCACCACCTCCCTGGGCAGCTCATTCCAATGGCCAATCACTCTCTCTTTGTAGAATTTCTTCCTAATATCCAGTCTGAACCTCCCCTGGCACAGCTTGAAACTGTGTCCTCTTGTTCTGGCGCTGGTTGCCTGGGAGAAGAGACCAGTCCCTGACTGTCTACATCCTCCATTCAGGTAGTTGTAGACAGCAAGAAGTTCACTGACTAAATCAAGGAACTAAAGATATTTATATTTTTATTTTTATGCATTTTTATAGAATGGGAGGGAAAGGAATTTCTAGACAGTGGTACATGCTAGATATTAAAGGAATGTGTATGTCTCCAAAAAAGCACTCATAAGGCTAAGCCTCAGGGAATTCTTCCTGAGCTTAGTCTGTATAATGCTAGCTGTTGTATTTTAGACTACTCAATGTGAAAGATCACAGAGCAAATACCTATGAGGAGAGGCTGAGGGAGCTGGGGTTGATTAGCCTGGAGAAGAAGAGGATCAGGGGAGACTTTATTGCTGTATACAACTACCTGAAGGGAGGTTGTAGCCTGGTGGGGATTGGTCTCTTCTCCCAGGCAACCAGCAGCAGAACAAGAGGACACAGTCTCAAGCTGCACCAGGGGAGGTTTAGGCTGGATGTTAGGAAGAAGTTCTTCATAGAAAGAATGATTTGCCATTGGAATGGGCTGCCCAGGGAGGTGGTGGAGTCACTATCACTGGAGGTGTTTAGGAAGAGGAGCACTTGATGCCATGGTATATTTGATTATAGTGGTTGATTAGATGGTGTTGGATAATGGGTTGGACTCGATGATCTCAAAGGTCTTTTACAACCTGGTCTATTCTATTCTATTCTATTCTATTCTATTCTATTCTATTCTATTCTATTCTATTCTATTCTATTCTATTCTATTCTATTCTATTCTATTCTATTCTGTTCGGTTTGGTTCTGTTCTGTTCTGTTCTTGTATGCACATCAGACCTTACTACCTGAAGGCAGAGTGCTAATTTTGTGTGTCTGTTTGTGTGCACAGCTATCTTTCACAATAAAAGTGACTGGTTTGCACCAGATGGTTCTGATTTATTGAAATCCCAGGAAGGAAGGTACATGTACTTGCAAGACATATAACTATTTACTGGAAGCCTAGAAAAGGTAACAGCAAATTATAACATTTCACATGCCTTTGTGATGCTGGGAACCCTGAGATGATGCATCACCTTGTGGACCTCTGAGCAGGGCATGGCATACTCCACAGGTCCAAATGATGAAATTCACCATGCTTAATTTTGATAGTATCCTTACAGAGCCTTGCTCACAGTACAGCTCCATCAGTCACCAGGAGCAATCCAACCTAGAATGCTGACTTTGCTTTAGAGAGTTCCTTGGATTGTTATGTCATTAATAATGCTCATTTCTTGAAGAGATGTAATTAATATTTCCAGTGGGGAAGACTATATGTCTACTTTTGATGAAGTACACATTGAATAATGTTGCATTGACTGTATTCATTGATTAATTACACTGTTGATTAACCTTACTTTGATTAAGCAGCTGTCAGGTGGTGTCCATGATGTGGAAGCATAGACCGGGATTAATATGTATATGGATCACAAACTCCTCAGATAATAGTCTTCAAGGCTGACCACTGCAGTGTCAAATTTCAAGTGCAGTCACATGCAGAAATTGCAGTGTTCAAATCTTAAGAGTAAGCTAGACCCAGCCAAATGAAACCTGGCTGTACCCACTCAGTATTTTTATAATAGCAAGATCACTTAAAGGTATATGCTTCATAGACTAGAATAGAATTAACCAGGTTAGAAGAGATCTTTGAGATCATCCAGTCCAACCTATCAGCCAACACCATCTAATCAACTAAACTATGGCACCAAGCACCCCATCCAGTCTCTTCCTAAACATCTCCAGTGATGGCGACTCCACCACCTCCTTGGGCAGCCCATTCCAATGGCCAATCACTCTGTCTGTGAAGAACTTCTTCCTAACATCCAGCCTGAACCTCCCTTGGCACAGCTTGAGACTGTGTCCTCTTGTTCTGGTGCTGGTTGCCTGGGAGAAGAGACCAACCCCCACCTGGCTACAACCTCCCTTTAGGTAGCTGTAGACAGCAATAAGGTCTCCCCTGAGCCTTCCCTTCTCCAGGCTAAGCAACCCCAGCTCCCTCAGTCTCTCCTCATAGGGCTTGTGCTCCAAATCCCTCCCCAGCTTTGTTGCCTTTCTCTGGACATGTTCCAGCAACTCAACATCTTTCCTAAACTGAGGGGCCCAGAACTGGACACAGTACTCAAGGTGTGGCCTAAGCAGTGATGAATACAGGGACAGAAAGACCTCCCTGCTCCTGCTGGCCACACTGTTCTTGATACAGGACAGGATGCCATTGGCCTTCTTGGCCACCTGGGCACACTGCTGGCTCATGTTCAGCCTACTGTCAATCAGTACCCCTAGGTCCCTTTCTGCCTGACTGCTCTGCAGCCACTCTGCTCCCAGCCTGTAGCACTGCATGGGGCTGTTGTGGCCAATGTGTAGAACCTGGCACTTAGATCTCAGATAAAATACCATCTCTTACTATTATAATATCATATTGATTAACTTTTTTAAAAAAGGAATTATCAAATGAACACAGTAAAGTAGTAAAGGGAAACTTTAGCTTAAAGAAACTAAGCAGCTACAAGGTGATCAAAACAGTGCTAGGCAAACCCTGCAGCTGTCTTCACAACAATTCTTGTTTACTTAGTTCATCACAGAAGTGGTTGTCTGCCATGTACAACATCACATAGGTGAAGGTACCAGTCTCAGTGCTTCAGGATAAATAAATAGAAGCATAGAGCAAAATGTCACCAGCAGAATAGATAAAATTCAGCTCCCTTTCCACATGGAATCATGTCTCAGGACTCTGCAGACGAAAAAATACTTGAAAAAATAAAAACGTTGTATTGTGGGGCAGAACTGGCAGGAACTGGCAGGAAATACAGAGTAGAATAGAGTAGAATAGAGTAGAGTAGAGTAGGGTAGAATAGAATAGAATAGAATAGAATAGAATAGAATAGAATAGAATAGAATAGAATAGAATAGAATAGAATAGAATAGAATAGAATAGACCAGACCAGGTCAACACTTCATGACTACTAAACCATGGCACCAAGTGCCATGTCCAATCCCCTCTTGAACACCTCCAGTGATGGTGACTCCACCACCTCCTCAGGCAGCCCATTCCAGTGGGCAATCACTCTCTCTGTGTAAAACTTCCTCCTAACCTCCAGCCCAAACCTCCCCTGGCACAGCCTGGGACTTTGTCCTCTTGTTCTGGTGCTGGTTGCCTGGGAGAAGAGACAAACCTCTGCCAGTCTACAACCTGCCTTAAGGTAGTTGTAAAGAGCAATAAGGTCACCCCTGAGCCTCCTGTTCTCCAGGCTAAGCAACCTCAGCTCCCTCAGTCTCTGCTCATAAGGCTTGTGTTCCAAACACCTCACCAACTTCGTTGCCCTTCTCTGGACATGCTGTGAGAGTCTAATAAGTTTGCCTCTCTCTATGTGAGTCAACAAAGATAAAGTGATAGCAGAGCCACTGGAAAGAAGGTGGAAAGAATCCTGTCCACCAATCCTGGATGCAAATCAGCTTGTGATTGCATCGTGATAACACGGGACTACAACAATGGACCCAAGGACCCAGCCATCACACCTTTAGGGCAAGACCTCTACCCATCAAGTACCCTGGGCAGGGTGATACAATGGTTTCCACCACCTGTGTAAAGGAATGTGGGAGGACTTGTCTGGATGGAGATGGGGTAGAAGGAGATTCCCCCCTCGCCTTCATCCAAAAATCTTGCCCACATACACAGCAATACACAGAAAGATTTCCGGGGGAACAGATACCTGGATTATTTCCTTGCCTCTGGAATACCTGACATACCAACACCTGCCTGAGGACTAAAAAACTGTATAAAAGACTCGAGCAACTACTGGTTTGTAGAGAGAAACACAGGAGAGAAACTGGAGAAAAACGGGGAGAAAAACGGAGATGAAGGAAAACACAGGAGCCGGGCCAGGCCGCTGAGAAGCCGGGACAATGCTGCTCCGGAGAAAAGAAGCTGCCCGGAGGACCACAGCTCCAGCCAAATCCTCAGCACCCTTTCTCTACAGACCGAGGCTGCCCAGAGGAGCCTCAACACCGTTCCTGTATCAACCCAACATCTCCCCAGAGGACCACAGCTGTTCTCCAGCGAAAGCCTCACCACCATTTCTCTACAGACCCAACATCTCCTGCAGCACCTTTCCTCCACAGACTTTAACTGTCTTGGGGGGGATGAGGGGTGTGGTAAAATAATTCCTTTCCTCTTCTATCTCTCGTCCCTCTCTCCCTCTCTCTTTTCTCCCTCTCCCTTCTTATGTCCACTTTATTTATCTAATAAATAGTCCAGCTGTTGATACTTTGGCCTCGTTTGTGCCTTTAATTTCACAACATGGGAATATTTAAAAGAACTGTGTCTCCGGACTGAGACATCTAATGTCTCCGGACCTTGACACATGCTCCAGCAAGTCAACATCCTTCCTAAACTGAGGGGCCCAGAACTGGACATAGTACTTGCCATTTTTTCTCAAAAAAAAACCCCACAAACCAGTTTTCACAAATATCCTGGTGCAGCAGAGAGACAAAACCAAGCTCACTTATGGATAATAATAGCAGCAACACAGGCCAGACACACTAGAAGAATTTAAAGGGTATATATGCCTTCAGAAGTCCAAAAAGCCCTAAAATGCTGCAGTTCTTTTACATTCTTAGTTAAAAAGCTTCATCACAGCTCTATTGGCAGCTTTAAGGTGATGCTCTCAGGCTTTCTTTAAGCTGCAGAAATGTTCACTGAAACAGTGGTTTGTTCAGGTATTGCCGATTTGCTGTTTGGACCGATTCTGCTGCTAACATCGAAAGACCTAAATAACTGTGAAATTTGCATAAACTGTTTTTAAAGCATAAATAGAACAAATGTAGCCTTGAAGTGACTGATATTGCTCCTCTGAAACTGAAGGTTCAATCTTTCAAAAAGCATGAAAAATAGTATTTCAAGGGAGGTAGGACAGCCAGTACATAGAGACATTTTAGCTATACACATTCTGTGGCTGGACCTCACACAGCAGCAGAAAGCAGTGCACAAAATTACACGGAGTGCTTTGTTTATGACATGTTTCACAAATGGATTTTTGACAGCATATTGAATAGAATAGAATAGAATAGAATAGAATAGAATAGAATAGAATAGAATAGAATGGAATAGACCAGGTTAGAAGAGACTTTTGAGATCATCACGTCCAACCTGTCATCCAACACCACCTAATCAACTAAACCAAGCACCCTATCAAGTCTCCTCCTAAACATCTCCAGTGATGGTGACTCCACCACCTCCCCAGGCAGCCCATTCCAATGGCCAATCACTCTCCCTGTGTAGAATTTCTTCCTAACATCCAGTCTGAACTTCCCCTGGTGTAGCTTGAAACTGTGTCCTCTTGTTCTGGTGCTGGCCGCCTGGGAGAAGAGACCAATCTCTGCCTGTCTACAACCTCCCTTCAGGTAGTTGTATACAGCAGCAAAGTCCCCCCTGAGCCTCCTCTTCTCCAGGCTAAGCAACCACAGCTCCCTCAGCCTCTCTTTACAGGGCTTATGTTCCAAACCCCTCACCAGCTTTGTTGCCCTTCTCTGGACACATTCCAGCAAGTCAACATCTGAAGCAGTCTTGAACAAGAGAAACTCCTCATTGTGTGGAAGCCTTATTTTTTCTATGTTTTCATCAATAGGGTGTTATTTTTCTTGCTTATATGCAGATGTCTCTAAGTCTTATTATTAGTCAAACTGTTTATAAACCCCCCAAAATAAAGCTCTAATATGAGACACTCAAAAAGTATGCAAACTAAAGAGACATTTTTTTTCCACAGGATGTTATCATAGTATCATAGTATCATAGTATCACTCAGGGTTGGAAGGGACCACAAGGATCATCTAGTTCCAACCCCCCTGCCATAGGCACGGACACCCCACACTAGATCAGGCTGGCCAGAGCCTCAGCCAGCCTGCTCTTAAACACCTCCAGGGACGGTGCCTCAACCACCTTCCTGGATAACCCATTCCAGTGCTTCACCACTCTCACAGTGAAGAACTTCCTCCTCACATCCAGCCTGAATCTCCCCACCTCCAGCTTCATGTCTCAACTCTGTTTTATTCTAATGCCAGAGATAATTTTACCACTCACCTCAGAGGAATCAGGATTAGGAACAGTTTAAGAGTCCTTGAAAAATCATTCAGAGATTATGGACACCATAATTGATTTCTATCCAGATCAATAAATACAAGATTTTGGGATGAATATACTGCAGAGCAACAAACAAACAAACATAGAGGTTTAATATCCACTGAAGTCTGCAACATTCCTGAGAGGTGGAATTTAGGAGTGGAAAAAAAAAAAGTAAGTATTATCTGCACGAAGAATTTTGTTAGAGTCCATAAAAATCTTTTGCTTACTACACTTTAAATCTTTGTGATAACCCAGTGAACCATACCCAGAAATATTGTTTAGCAAGGGAAACATTCTTTCCCTTATAGCAGGCTTCACTTCTCTTTAGCAATCTGTTTCCACTGGATATTGTATCTTGCTTTGTTTTTCTTTGTCTTTTTGATTTTTGTGTTAAAGTAAAATAAAGCCATTCTGTGCTGTATGTATTTTCATGCAGAGTTCCATGGGCTGTTCCAGCAGTCTGTCTTTGATTCCATCTCTTCATATTGTTGCCATCCATTGTTTAATAAACGTGGAAAGAAATGGAATGGAGAATGGAGTAGAGTAGAGTAGAGTAGAGTAGAGTAGAGTAGAGTAGAGTAGAGTAGAGTAGAGTAGAGTAGAGTAGAATAGAATAGAATAGAATAGAATAGAATAGAATAGAATAGAATAGACCAGACCAGACCAGACCAGACCAGGTTGGAAGAGACCTTCAAGATCATTGCATCCAACCCATCATCCAACCCCATCTAATCAACTAAACCATGGTACCAAGTACCATAGTATCATAGTATTACAGTATCATAGTATCAGTCAGGGTTGGAAGGGACCGCAAGGATCATCTAGTTCCAAACCCCCTGCCATGGGCAGGGACACCTCACACTAGATCAGGCTGGCCAGAGCCTCGTCCAGCCTGGATGGCACCCCTTCCCTCCAGCGTGTCTGCTGCACCACACAGCTTGGTGTCATCAGCAAACTTGCTGAGGGTGCACTCAATGCCACTGTCCATGGCACCCACAAAGATGCTGAACAAGAGAGGTCCCAGAACTGATCCCTGAGGGACTCTTCTTGTCACTGGCCACCACTGGGACATGGAGCCATTGACAGCCACTCTTTGGGTGCAGCCATCAAGCCAGTTCTTTATCCATCTAGTGGTCCACCCATCAAACCCATGTGTCACCAGTTTGGAGACCAGGATGTGGTGCAGGACAGTGTTGAAGGCTTTGCTCACGTCCAGGTAAATGACATCAGTTGCTCACCCTCAGCTATTAATTTCGTCACCCCATCAAGTCTCCTCCTAAACACCTCCAATGATGGCAACTCCACCACCTCCCCAGGCAGCCCATCCCAATGGGAAGTCACTCTCTCCACTTCAACCATTTGATCCTGGCCCATCTGCTTTTAGGTTTATCAAATTAAGATTTTATTCCCCATCCACAATGATTCAGTTCATTTAATTTGTAACACTGGGGACTTGATGTGTTCTGTATGCATTTAAAATGCTTTTGTAGATTATTTCTAATCTGTTCTTAGGGATTGTGTAGTGCAGTGACTCATGTTAGTTTTCAGACCCGTGTTGTGATGAGGCAAGCCATACACAGAAGTGACTGGGATGGTATCATAACCTGGTGTCCCAAGCCAACCCTGGGCAGCTGGGGGGAGGCTTGTGTTAAGATTCAGAATTTTCCCTTGGAGTAAATTAAGGTCAACTGACACCAAATAGCTGATGAGTTCCCATCTGGATGTGTTCCTGTGTGACCTACTCTAGTTGGGTGGGTCAGGCTGATAATCATTTGAGGTCCCTTCCAACCCCTAACAGTCTGTGATGAGTTAGGCTTATTAGATCCAATGAAAACTCCTGGTCCCTTGCACCTTAATGACACTTGGTTGGACTGGAGCACAGGGAAAACAGGAAGAAAAAGGAGAGGAATAGAGAGAGAAGGAGGGGGATATCACCACCTTTGTTTCCCATGGTATCTTATGGGCATAGTCCAAGTTCTCAATGGCAGGTCTACATTCTACCAGCATCTTCTATGGTAGATGCAACATGGGGACCCAAGAAGTTGCAGTCTTTTTACACCCTTTTGGTGGAGGGGGAGAAAAAAGAAGTGTGCATGAGTGAGGTGTACACTCCAGTGCAATGTCTGCCATTGGCCTTTCATTTTCATTGTTGTGAGACAGCAGCATCAGCATCGGCAAGCTCTGTGGCCATGTGGTGGGTTTTAGAGGAGAACAGGGTGGTCCCAGAGACAGGGAGCCTGAGAGAGAGAGGAGACCGCACACAACTCAGCATCACTCACATGTGTGCCTGAAAGGGCCATGTGACACCAAGTTGTGGGGGAGTGTTGATCTGCTGGAAGGTAGGAAGGCACTTCAGAGAGACCTGAACAGGCTGGGTCAATGGACTGAGGCCAACAGGATGAGGTTTAGCAAGGCCAAGTGCAGGATCCCATAATCCCATGCAGTGCTACATACTGGGGGATGAGTGGCTGGAGAGCAGCCTGGCAGAGAGGGACCTGGGAATGCTGGTTGACAACCAGATGAACATGAGCCAGCAGTGTGGCATGGAAAGCCAATGGCATCTTGGCCTGTATCAGGAATAGTGTCACCAGCAGGACTAGGGATGTAATTCTGCCCCTGTACTTGGCACTGGTGAGGCCTCACCTTGAGTACTGTGTGCAGTTCTGGGCCCCTCACTTCAAGAAAGAGGTTGGTGAGGGGGCTGGAGGGAAAGTCTTACGAGGAGAGGCTGAGGGAGCTGGGGTTGTTTAGCCTGGAGAAGAGGAAACTCATGGGGGACCTTATCCCACTCTAAAACTACCTGAAGGGAAGTTGTAGCAAGGTGAGGGTTGAGTTCTTCTCCCAGGCAGCTTGTGACAAGATGAGAGGGCATGGCCTGAAGCTGCACCAGGGGAGGTTTAGGTTGGATGTTGGATGTTACCCTCATGGAAAAGGCAATTAGACATTGGAATGGACTGCCCAGGGAGGTGGTGGAGTCGCTGTCCCTGGAGATGTTTAAGGAAAGATTGGATGTGGTCCTTAGTGACATGGTCTAGTCAATCTGGTGGTGTTAGGTCACAGGCTGGACTTGGTGATCTTGGATATCTATTTCAGCCTATTTCTATCATTCTGTGACTCTTCATTTGTAAAGACACTGGCCACCTTAATCATAGAATCATAGAATCAATAAGGTTGGAAGACATCTCAAAGATCATCAAGTCCAACCTGTCACCCAAGACCTCATGACTACTAAACCATGGCACCAAGTGCCACGTCCAATCCCCTCTTGAACACCTCCAGGGATCAATTGGAAACCAAATACTATTTGTTAAATCCACTGCAGATTATGTTAAAGTTGTTCAAATCCAAGATTTTCACACCTTTTCACATCAAGAACAAACTCTTCTCCCTGGAAGGATTCATTTCACTTTCAGCAGGAACTCCTGCAAGCTGTTGTTATACCTGAGGCCTTCCCCCAGAAAAGCAAAATGATTGTAACAGCTGTTAAAGCCAGTTTCATAATTTGGGAAAATAGGTGCTGTGGCATCTGATGGGGGACACATCAGAGAAATTTTCAGCAACATTTGTTCCATGAAGATAACAGTAGCACAGCACTTCCTAGTCTAATTGCTTTTATGACATATATATATATAAAGGCAGCGTGCATTTATAGGTCTTGCGCAGTGGTGTTTTACTCTCTCTCTTGATGTTTTATTGTTAACCAAAGCAGTCATCTCTGCAGCAAAAAAATTCCAAGAGAAAAACAACAAAACATCCAGGTTCTCAGTTATGAACTAAACAAAGGAATTCAGCTTCCCTACCAGCTGTGGCTGGCTGAATGCAGAAAGAAAAGCAGTACTAATTCTAAACAAAATCACCCAGTGAGGATCCATTCACAGCTATCTTCCTGTTCCCCCAGTACTTCTTCTGCTTCATATAAGACAGTAAAAACATCTATCTAAAGCAGCTTTTCTTTCTATGGGATACCTCTGCAAGGGCATTTTTACTCACCTGCCATTCAGTGAACAAATGTATATTCTGAACTACTGTGCATCATGGCTTCCAAACTACGGGTTGTATATCAACTCTGCACATCAGTAAATCACAGAATCACCAAGCTTGGAAGAGACCTCAAAGATCATCAAGTCCAAACTGTTACGACAGACCTCATGACTAAACCATGGCAGCAAGTGCCACATCCAGTGCCCTCTTAAACACCTCCAAGGATGGTGACTCCACCACCTCCCTGGGCAGCACATTCCAACGGCTGACAACTCTCTTTGTGAAGAACTTTCTCCTCACCTTGAGCCTAAACTTTCCCTGGTGCAGCTTAAGACTGTGTCCTTTTATTCTGTTGCTGGTTGCCTGGGAGAAGAGACCAACCCCCTCTGGCTACAACCTCCCTTCAGGTAGTTATAGAGAGCAATAAGGTCTCCCCTGAGCCTTCTGTTCTCCAGGATAAACAATCCCAGCTCCCTCAGCCTCTCCTCATAGGGCTTGTGCTTGAGGCCTCTCCCCATCCTCATTGCCTTTCTTTGGACACATTCCAGAGTCTCAATGTCCGTCTTAAATTGAGGGGCCCAGAACTCAGCACAGTACTCAAGGTGTGGCCTAAGCAGTGCTGAGTACAGAGGCACAATGACCTCCCTGCTCCTGCTGGCCAGGATTCCATTGGCCTTCTTGGCCATCTGGGCACACTGATGGCTCATGTTCAGCCAGTTGTCAATCAGTACCCCCAGGTCCCTTTCTGTTTGGCAGCTCACTAGCCACTCTGGCCCTAGCCTGTAGTGCTGCATGGGGTTGTTGTGATCAACTTATCCTTTTTTTTTGCATTTTAACTGCTAAATCCATCTTTCTAGTGTCATATCTTGAGGTTCTTCATGTCTAGATATCATACTAGTACCCAAACACCTCAGACCTCCAAAGTGAACATCTTACTTTTACAATGATACAGTGATAGAGACAACTATACTCCTTTTGGCACAAAGAAGAACACAAAATACAGCATCTAAGTAAATTGTCCAAGATAATATCAAAAAACCTGCTGCCCAGCAGGAGCAAAGAACTCAGTTCTCACTAATGTGTGTTCATCATTATGATTGCAGAACTGTTGCTGAAGTGGCAGGTAAACTGCTGCTGAAGTTTGTTGGTCCAAGGGTCAGTTTAAATGTCTGTTTAAATGTGTTAACTTATGTTATAACTTTACCATCAGAGCTCTATTAAACAATAATCAAACACATTTTCAGGCAGTTCCACATCTCTACTGTGTCAGCACGAGCAAGGAGGTCATTCTGCCCCTGGACTCAGCACTGGTTAGGCCACACCTGGAGTCCTGTGTCCAGTTCTGGGCCCCTCAGTTTAGGAAAGATGTTGACTTGTGGAATGTGTCCAGAGAAGGGCAACAAAGCTGGTGAGGGGTTTGGAGCACAAGCCCTTTGAGGAGAGGCTGAGGGAGCTGGAGTCGCTTAGCCTGGAGAAGAGGAGGCTCAGGGGAGACCTTATTGCTCTCTACAACTACGTGAAAGGAGGTTGTAGCCAGGTGGGAGTTGGTCCCTTCTCCCAGGCATGCAGCACCAGAACAAGAGGACACAGTCTCAAGCTGTGCTAGAGGAAGTTTAGGCTTTAGGTGAGGAGAAAGTTCATCTCAGAGAGAGTTGTTAGCCATTGGCATGTGCTGCCCAGTGAGCTGGTGGAGTCACCATCACTGGAGGTGTTTAGGAAGCGACTGGATGGGGTTCTTGGTGCCATATTTTAGTTGATTAGATAGTGCTGGGTGATAGGTTGGACCCGATGATCTCAAAGGTCTTTTACAACCTGGTCTATTCTATTCTATTCTATTCTATTCTATTCTATTCTATTCTATTCTATTCTATTCTATTCTATTCTATTCTATTCTATTCTATTCTATTCTATTCTATTCTATATCACACTCTATTTGAGATGGTTTCTTTTCAGCAATAAGAAACCATCTCCAGTGTTTCCTCAGATGCCAATCCCCAGTTAGTGAGACACTAAATAAAAGGAAGGGAGGAACCAAGCTGAGTGTAGGTGCATTGGTGGTCCCCTTGCTTCAGATTGTATCATGCTGATGCTGTTCTGAGAAAGCAAAGGCAGAAACCCAAAAGATAGGCCTCTGCCACTTCCCATTATAGTATTGCCGATGGCTTTTCACAGCATTTGGATGACAGCAACACTGCAAGGGCTTCAAGATGGAAAGTTGAGATAGTGAAAGGAAAAAATCAGCAGGAGAACAAGAAAACAAAGAAGATGGATTGACACTCTCCAACAATTCTTTTCTTTCCTTTATTTTTGTTTCTTTTAAGTGAAAATGGTTGCAGGCACAGCAGTCTTTCTGAAACTACCTCGCTTTCATTTATCTTGGGACTTGTTCAGCATACAATGTCTGTGATTTTCTAGAAATGCATCTGAATGCTGATAAAGAATTAAGGATTTCAGCTAAAGAGAAATTGGTGTTCATAACAGATAAAGGACTGGTTTACACCTTGACCTGACCTATCTAGGACTCATAAAATCGTAAGCGGCATATAAAACCCAATTGTTTGTGCAGCAAAAGGCTCTAAATATAGTGACATATCTTCTTATTCTTCACTTTACCTCTCCTTTTGTGGTATTCCATGGCTGTACAACAGCTCTTTCTGTACATACATATATAGCCCATAGTTGTTTTTATCATATCCTACCTACAGGTACACTCAGAATATATATCAGCTATAAGATCAGTAGAGTGGCAAAACAGGAGAAAAAGAAAGGCATCATTTGATCTATTGAGTGAGGAAGATGTCACCTTTTCCAAAAGAGCCCTTTCTCTTCTGTTTGGATAGGCCTAATTTAAAGGGCTAAAGGCCTCTGAATGCAAGCTGGGAAAATGTAAAGGTGTAGCTCCATGTTGGAAGGAGATAAGGGAGACTGAAATGTTAGACAAGAAAGCAATAGACTTTAGCCAGAGCTAGGTCACTCTTCTTTCATAGAGAAATGGCTATTATTAATTTTCTGTGGCTTATACCTCTTTCCCTCTCTGCAGAGTATTTATCTCTCCAGGTTATTGCTGTGTGATGGTAAATTCTTCAGGTTTGCTTTCCTATTAGGTCACAGAGTGCCAGATAGCTTTACAGAAGGTCCAAATAATTCAACACCTCGCTGAACAATAAAAAAGGTTGCAGCAGGTATTTATACATGTGACCCTGAAAGCTAGCAGGAAAACTTAAGCCTTTATTATTTCTTTTATGTCATTTCTAAAATGTGGGTTGGTTGAGGTGAGTGGTGGATGGTCTAAATTTTTAAACAGTGTCACTCTCAGCACTTATGCAGAATTCTGTAAATAAAGCTTATCTGAGAGGACTGCAATATTTGAACAGCATTCTCCATTTAACAGCTGAAGAGGTTTTTCTATTAACATGCGGGGCTTAGGAGTGTCTGGTACCTGCTCACATCTTCCATAAGAAACCAAGAAGCAAGCCTTGCATCATCCATCACACTGTGAGTGATCCCTAGAGATGGGAGTTATCTCTGAAATGAAATAGCTAGGCAGTACATCCCTTTGGGTTCTGTGTGCTCCACCCACCCCCAACCCTAAGTCTACAAAGGAGACGAAAGAGTTAAGAAGCATAACAAGCTGAACAAGACTGAGTGAATAGAAATTGACTATTTGAATACTATTACAAGATGGAAACCAACAAACATCTGTGGTACTTGAAGGCTCTAAGGATTCAAAGCCATGCTGAATATATCCCTGAGCTTATCCACCTGTTACTTTAGGTAGGGAGTGGGGCACAACTTGGTCTGCATAACTTTTATGTGGCAATCACCACGAAAATACTGTGTGGGTACAACTAGAAAGGTAGAGCTGCAGGGGGCAGGAGGAAAATATTGTACTATCAGGAAATGAGTATTAGAATTGCAGAACATGTGAGCTGTACTGATCTGTGCAATTGGAGATTTGGAATACAAATAGAAAAAAAACTGTGAATGAAATAGAATAACAAGGAACAGAGCCCACAGCAAACACTTGACCAAGCTGGCAGCCCGTGGCTTGGACAGCAGCACTCTGAGCTAGGTTAGGAACTGGCTGGAGAGCGTGGTGGTGAATGGTGCCACATCCAGCTGGCAGCCAGTCACTAGTGGTGTACCCCAGGGATCAGTGCTGGGCACCATCCTATTCAATATCTTTATTAATGATCTGGATGAGGGAAATGAGTCCATCATCAGTACATTTACAGATGACACCAAGCTAGGGGCAGGTGTTGATCTGTTAGAGGGTAGGAGAGCTCTGCAGAGTGACCTTGACAGGCTGGACAGATGGGCAGAGTCCAATGGCATGAAACTGAACACATCTAAGTGCCAGGTTCTGCACATTGGCCACAACAACCCCATGCAGCACTACAGGCTGGGGTCAGAGGGGCTTGAGAGCAGCCAGGCGGAAAGAGCCCTGGGGATACTGGTCAACATTAGGCTGAATATGAGCCAGCATTGTGCCCAGGTGGCCAGGAAGGCCAATGACAATCCTGGCCTGCATCAGGAATAGTGCGGTCAGCAGGAGCAGGGAGGTCATTCTGACCCTGTACTTAGCACTACTTAGGCCACACCTTGAGTCCTGTGTCCAGTTCTGGGCCCCTCAGTTTAGGAAAGATGTTGACTTGCTGGAAGGTGTCCAGAGAAGACCAACAAAGCTGGTGAGGGGTTTGGAGCACAAGTCCTATGAGAAGAGGCTGAGGGAGCTGTGGTTGCTTAGCCTGGAGAAGAGGAGGCTCAGGGGAGACCTTCTTGCTGTCTAAAACTACCTGAAGGGAGGTTGTAGCCAGGTGGGGGTTGGTCTCTTCTCCCAGGCAACCAGAACCAGAACAAGAGGACACAGTATCAAGTTGTGCCAGGGGAGGTTTAGACTGGATGTTAGAAAGAGATTCTTCCCAGACAGAGTGATTTGCCATTGGAATGTGCTGCCCAGTGAAGTGGTGGAGTCACCATCACTGGAGGTGTTTAGGAAGAGACTGGATGGGGTGCTTGGTGCCATGGTTTAGTTGATTAGATATTGATAGGTTGGACTTGATGATCTCAGAGGTATTTTCCAACCTGGTCTGGTCTATCCTATCCTATCCTATCCTATCCTATCCTATCCTATCCTATCCTATCCTATCCTATCCTATCCTTTACAGAACA
This sequence comes from Melanerpes formicivorus, assembly GCF_026170545.1. Taxonomy (NCBI): domain Eukaryota; kingdom Metazoa; phylum Chordata; class Aves; order Piciformes; family Picidae; genus Melanerpes; species Melanerpes formicivorus. Next base: position 59,823,578 of record NW_027142353.1, read on the forward strand.
TAGATTAGGCTAGACTGAAATGACATCTTTCATAAGGTAGTTGGGTATTGGAACAGAGAGATCTTAGATGATCTAATTGATCTGGGTCATTACATAACTTACCATTTAATAAAGCACACAATATTCCACATGGAGATTTGCTAGGAAAAACTGAGATAAACACAGGAATCTTAAAGTGAGTGTAGCTAACAGGAAGAAAAGAAATGCATAATGCTGAACTGAGAAGTCTTAAAGCAAGGGTTATGAGTGAAAGCATTAAAGAGTCCTTTTCAAGATACAGGTAATTTGATGTTGTACTCAATAAACTTCTATCAGAAGGTAGAAATATTCTAATGAAAAGTGTTGATTGTTACAAAATGACAGATGCTGCTCTTATGGAGTAGTAAAAGGATGACACTCAGAGAGTTAGTTGGCATTAAGATTAATAAGATGTAAATAGCATACACAATTATAAAGTATAAATAGCATATACAATTATAAAGTACAAAAGACTTTAATTATTAGGGACTTTCATTAATAAATGAAATCAAACAAAGCCCTTGTAATCATCTTAGAGCTTATCAATGGGGTGCTGATGGGAAGGAAGTGTATCTGAGAGCATTCATCAATCACAGGGTAATTTGTGTGCTACCATTGTAACGTGACAGTGAAAAAAAGGCTAGTGAAAGACTGGGATGTGTCAGGAGGGAGGGAAAATCGTAATGCCAGAAGGCTTGGATGAGAGACCTCATCTGGAATATTGTGTTCAATTCCTCATTCATAGTCAGGAGAGGTGAATTTGAAAAACTGCAAGAGACGGGCTCTTATGATTCTCAGGGGAAGGAAGAGTCTATTTCATGAAAAGAGACTGAAAGAGCTTAGAATTTTAGCAGAACAAAAGCAGAGAAGGGATAAGATTGCTGTCTTTAAATACATCAGTATGGTAAAGCCAGAGACAGGAAGGAACTGTTTAAGCTAAAGAATAGTGTTGGCTCAGGAACAAGAGGGAACAAACTGTCCAGGAATAAATTTAGGCTGGAAAGGAAATGAGGATAAAACACTTTGGTGTTGAGGAAAAAAAAACCACCCCACAACTTGGGAGATTGATTGCGTTATAGTATTTTGCACTAAGCATATTATAGGATATGGTTACCTACTATAAGGATGTCATAGGAATTCTACTCCAATTCACTGTGTGCCTGTTGTTTCCTGGGAATGTCTGAATGCCTGCATGTATAAATATTTAATTTGCAGTAAAACTGTAGTTTGCTTGGGATTATTTAAATACAGATGCAAAAGGCAAACCAACTCTAAGTATTTACAGAATAGTTAGAGTCCAGGATTTTGATGAGTAAATATACCTAGCTCCCTGGAATGAGGCAAATTGTGCTTTAAGGAGAACATGCCTGTGCATCATAACTATAATATTTAGACAAATTTGCTGTTCACATTCTGTTCCCATCCTCAAATCAATGTTGTTGGCTTAGCCAAAGCACATCAAAACAGATTAAAACTAACACAAAAATGAGCCTAGAAATATACCTCTGTATTTATGTTGTTTGGGTTTGGTTTTACAAAGGAAACAAAACCCCTGCCTCTTGTTGGTCGGTTTGGTTTTTATCTTCTCTTCCATAGGAGAATTTTTTTTTTAATTACAAAATTAATTTCATAGAATCATAAAATCAATAAGGTTGGATGAGACCTCAAAGATAATGATAATGATAATGATAATAAAATAATAATAATAATAATAATAATAAAAAACAACCAGGTTGGAAGACACCTACAAGATCATCACGTCCAACCCATCAACCAATCCAACCCACCTAAACAACTAACCCATGGCACCAAGCACCTCAGTCCAACCTGTCACCCATCCAACCTGTCACCCAAGACCTCATGACAACTAAACCACGGCACCAAGTGCCACGTCCATTCCCCACTTGAACACCTCCAGGGATGGTGACTCCACCACCTCCCTGAGCAGCACATTCCAATGGCTAACAACTCTCTCTGTGAAGAACTTTCTCCTCACTTCAAGCCTAAACTTCCCCTGGCACAGCTTGAGACTGTGTCCTCTTGTTCTGGTGCTGGTTGCCTGGGAGAAGAGACCAACCCCCTCCTGGCTGCAACCACCCTTCAGGTAGTTGTAGACAGCAATAAGGTCTCCCCTGAGCCTCCTCTTCTCCAGGCTAAACAACCCCAGCTCCCTCAGCCTCTCCTCATAGGGCTTGTGCTCGAGGCCTCTCCCCAGCCTCATTGCTCTTCTCTTGACACATTCAAGAGTCTCAATGTCCTTCTTAAATTGAGGGGCCCAGAACTGGACACAAATTTGAGCGGGAAGATGGTAGAGGAGTCTGTTATTGCAGTCTAGAAATAATCCAACCTACACAGAAGATAATGTGGGAGAATACACGGTCAGTTTTGGGGAGAAATGGCTGAAAGAATTGCGAAAGTATTGAGTGCTCTCAAAAGAATATCCAGAGCCTGACAGTGAAACAGTAATGATGTGAGTTATAGTGACCTTAATGACAAAGGGGGAAACTTAGCAGATAGGCCAGCCTTCAACGGCTCAGAAGCTGGTCTTGTATATTCTGTTTTGAAAGGTTGAGGTGAAGTGTTTACATGCTTTTTGTGTTTCCAGTGAAAAAGCACTGAAGTTCATGGGAATGTGTATTCACAAATAAGTCACTTCTTTATGTTCTGTAACATCACAGGGGCTGGAATTTTGGGAAAGTGTTCCAGAGATGTTGCTACTCTTCCTTGGACAAGTGTGCTACACAGAAAGGGCACCCTCAGGAGGGTTCAGCATCAAACAGTTGCATGGTCTACCAGCTGGTAAGCTGACCTGCTTTTCCTGAGTGCTGTGGCTCAGAAAGACAGCAGAAATGCAGATCAGTGTTTGTGCTCTTTTCCCTCTGCCCTTGAATTACCTTCTGGTCTCATTCTCTTTATTCTTATCTCCTTCCCTCATTGTTCTGCCATAGTCAAACATTATAATAATTTATCCTCTCAAAATCTTCATCCCTTGGTTTACAACACATTTTTTAACAAGAATAATTTGCTTTGTCATTAGTTTTCAATATCATTAGCTTTTACTGCTTGTAATAGAATACTTAGGTGCTTGTTCCTGTAAAAGGCTGCTGAAATTGACCATGTTTTGGAAATAGTGTAATTTTTCTGGGTATTTTGTTGCAACATTGTTTATGATTGCCGTCCAGCTGACAAAATTACTGTCAGTAATGGATGGAAAAAGCTACAATTACGATTCGTAGGGAAAAAAGTGCTAGGACAAACCATAGTGTTTTATTCTTTCCAAGTAAAACTCAGGCCTATTCACAATTTCCTGATAAACTTCTTACATGGATATGAATGGAGATATTTCTAAGTTCTCTGACAACCAGACAAGAATATCTCAAAGAGTTTCCCCAATCAAGCCTTAGAATAGAATCATAGAATCAATAAGGTTGGAAAAGACCTCAAAGATCATCAAGTCCAATCTGTCACCCAACACTTCGTGACTACTAAACAGTGGCACCAAGTGCCACGTCCAGTCCCCTCTTGAACACCTCCAGGGATGGTGACTCCACCACCTCCTTGGGCAGCACATTCCAATGGCAAATGACTCTCTCGGTGAAGAACTTTCTCCTCACCTCAAGCCTAAACTTCCCCTGGCACAGCTTGAGACTGTGTCCCCTTGTTCTGGTGCTGGTTGCCTGGGAGAAGAGACCAACCCCCTCCTGGCTGCAACCACCCTTCAGGTAGTTGTAGACAGCAATAAGGTCTCCCATGAGCCTCCTCTTCTCCAGGCTAAACAACCCCAGCTCCCTCAGCCTCTCTTTGCATGGCTTGTGCTCAAGGCCTCTCCCCAGCCTTGTTGCCCTTCTCTGGACACGTTCAAGTGTCTCAATGTCCTTCTTAAATTGAGGGGCACCTTAGTTTTACATTTTCTGTTCATTAGCTTTGAAAATGGATAATAGTGAGAAAGAAGGGGTGGAAAGGGGCCAGCCTGGATTTTCACCAGCCTGCTCACGGTTCATGCTATCATCACCATTTTGTCCCAGTGATTTTACTGAGGTTCCAGAGTGGAATTGTGTCAGTATGACCTAAGTCTTATTTTGCAGGCTTCATTAAGAATTGCACACTTAAAAAAAAAAATATTTTATGTTTGTCTGTATGGTTTCATCTTATTTGCTCTAAATAGGATAGGATAGGATAGGATAGGATAGGATAGGATAGGATAGGATAGGATAGGATAGGATAGGATAGGATAGGATAGGATAGGATAGGGTAGGATAGGATAGGGTAGGGTAGGGTAGGGTAGGGTAGGATAGAATTGGATGGAATGGACTGGACTAGACTAGACTAGAATAGAATAGAATTAACCAGGTTGGAAAAGACCTTCAATTTAACAGGATGTGATTCCAAAACCATTGATCTTGTATTCCTTTCTTCCAAAGGAAACTCATGAGTGCAAAATGAAAATAGGCCTTAAATTACAACTTGAACCGATGTGGTAATTTTCTTATCTGAGCCTGCCAATAGTTTATATTAACTGTAGAAAAGCTGTGATCTCCAACGAGATGGCAATTGGGAAATTTCTAAGAAGTGCCCTGTCAGTACTGAATTGACTAAATATTTCACTGCTGCTGAGCCACAAAGCTGATCTATTATTATGGGGTGTACTATAGGGTCCAAGTGCAGAGTGGCAGTAGCACTTGTCAAATGGCTTTGAAACTGAAATAAGGTAGTATATTTTTAGAATTGCAGGTCTCTCTCTACTTCCTTTTCCTCATGAGCAAAGAAATCTTTCAAGCATGGGTGGCAGGCTGTGATTGTTCTCCAACATTGGTTTAATTTGAATCTCTGAATGGAGAGGTAAGGACCTGTGTTATAATGACCTTTGTTATACAATACATCTGTTTAGGTGATCTGCTTCTCTGCATGCCAACTAATGTGCATGGAGGTGAGAAGCTCTCCTCATGTGCCATTGCCTTGTCCCAGTCTTTAGAGAAAGATGTCCAATTCTTTTTCATCCAGTATTCTCTCATTCAAGCTTCTTCTTAACATTATTTTGTTTTTAAATAAAAAGACATGAGAAGAGCTGGGGAAATTGTCATGGCAGTGGCTGAATGCACTATCAAAATAACTCAAGAGATTGTGCTGAAGCAATGTATTTATAGACCAGATATATGTCTCTTTTCATAAAAGCTTTTATTTATTCTCTGCAAGGTCCTAACCACTATAATACAGGAAACAAAACCCACAGCAAAGCAAAACGAAAAACCAACTGACCAAACCAACCAGTAATTCTTAACTAATTTAATCACAGTTTTCTTCTTGATGTTCTGCCCTTTCTTAATTATTCTTACAAAGAGTAGTTAATATGCAATTGTACAATATGTTACTGACCCATTACCTTGACAAAATTAATGAGTTTTGAATTAACCTGAATATAACATTCCACATGGGAAAATTATTCTACGGTTAACATCTCAGAAAGTTGTAAAGTACTTGGAAAAACCAAAAAAAAGACATGTGAAACATGTTGGTTCAAGAAATTTTATTTTCTCTTCTGTTTGAGGAGCTGCAGCTCCCATTGCTGTATTTGTTTTGAGAACTGTTCCTGGGCTTTGTCACAAAGCTGCCTGAAGGACAGTACTTGCTGAAAGACTCTTTTTGGCACTTGTTTGTTAGTACACATGCTTTATAACAAAAGAGTGTAGACAAATGAGAAGCTGTAATAGGATAGGATAGGATAGGATAGGATAGGATAGGATAGGATAGGATAGGATAGGATAGGATAGGATGGAATGGAATGGAATGGAATGGAATGGAATGGAATGGAATGGAATGGAATGGAATGGAATGGAATGGAATGGAACAGAATGGAATTAACCAGTTTGGAAAAGACCTTTGAGATCATCGAGTCCAAGCTATCACCCAACACCATCTAATCAACTAAACCATGGCAATAAGTGCCCCATCCAGTCACTTCTTAAACATTCCCAGTGATGGTGACTCCACCACCTCCTCAGGAAGCCCATTCAAATGGCCACTCATTCTTTCTGTGAAGAACTTCTTCCTAACATCCAACCTAAACCTCCCCTGGGTGCAGCTTGAGACTGTGTCCTCTTGTTCTGATGCTGGTTGCCTGGGAGAAGAGACCAAGCCCCACCTGGCTACAACCTCCCTTCAAGTAGTTGTAGACAGCAATAAGGTCTCCCCTGAGCCTCCTCTTCTCCAGGCTAAGGCTGACAAGAGACTTGACCAACAGACTTGACCATTTCTTTGGTTCTGTGAGTAAAGGAAACCAAGTAAGCATCTGCAAGTTCAATTTTTACTATCGTGCTTTCAGACAGTAAAGTGCTGGAATATTTTCAGCTACTTCTAGATTTCTGCTAATTAGATGTTCTGAATGCATCTATACTAGGCAACCTTTGCTCTCTTGTAGCACTGGAGAGAAACAGGCATTTACATGACAGTTCATGTGACCTAATTTAATTGTTTAGCTTTGAATGAGATGAATTGGAATATAAATTTAATCAGTCATATTATTTCCTACATGTCCTCTAGGTAATTGTACATGCCTTTCTGTTTCCTATGCAAATTAATTTTTAGAATAATTAATAAGAAAAAGAGGAGAGGAAGAGACTGTTTACTTGGAAAGAATCAGGTACCTCATCAGCAATCTGTGAGACTTCAAAACCACATTGTGTCATAGAATCATAGAATCAATAAGGTTGGAAAAGACCTCAGAGATCATCAAGTCCAATCTGTCACCCAACACCTCATGGCCACTAAACCATGGCCTCAAGTGCCACATCCAATCCCTTTTTGAACACCTCCAGGATCATACCTCAGTACTTGCTTCTGCTCTTACCAGTTAGGACTACTGAAATGATGGTCAACCTGCAGAACATCTGGGCATCACTATGGGTTGTCTGGAAAGTGTAATGAGAGCTGCATATGGGAGCGTGGAAAGGAGAAGTGTTGTTGGCTGTTGCTGCCCAGGGAGGTGGTGGAGTCTCCACCACTGGAGGTGTTTAGGAAGAGACTGAATGGAGCATGTTGTGCCATGGTTTAGTTGATTAGATGGTGTTGGACGATAGGTTGGACTGGATGATCTCAAAGGTCTCTTCCAACCTGGTTAATTCTATTCTAGAATTCTATTCTAGATGCAGAGACCGGTTCCCCACCCACTACCAGCTACAGAGCACTTCTCAGTGCCCACTACTCACATAAAGTAGGCCAGAAGCCACACGTCTTATTAGAAATCATAACATGACACTGGAAAAAAGTAAGAGAATCAGAGGGCACCAACACTCTTCTGCTGATAGCAAGTAATTTAATAGGTAAAGATTCCCAAATGATCTTAGAGACATGGCCATGCCTCATGCTAAAAAGTAGAAAAAGTACCTGCCACATCCTTGACCCCAGTATCCCTCCCTTTGTGACCCAGGGGAACTTCCCTTCTCGACCCCAATCTGATGATCAGTTTAATTCCCATCGTACAAGCAAAACCAAAGCGTACCACAGATGCAGGCTGGAGACGTTTCAGTACCACTGGTGGTTTAAGTGTTGCAAGCAGTGGAAGGTGTATAAAAGGTGCAGAGAGGAAAACAACATTACATCTGCAGAGTATCTTTCATTCATATTTACCTTGGGTTGGATCACTGTTCTTTAGAAATGATGCTCTTGAACTTAACCTGTTGCCTGAAGTTGTGTTTAGAAAGAGACTGGATGGGGCACTTGGTGCCATGGTTTAGTTGATTAGATGGTGTTGGATGATAGGTTGGACTGGATGATCTCAAAGGTCTTTTCCAACCTGGTTAATTCTAATAATGTAAATTCTAATGAATTTCTGTCTTTGAATATTTTATTCCACTGGGTTTTTTATGGATTAGGATGGCCCTGACCTAATTCAGGAAGCCATGAGAAGCAGTGACTGAATGGCTTAGTCCCCACTACCCTGAATATCATAGTATCATAGTATCAGTCAGGGTTGGAAGGGACCACACGGATCATCTAGTTCCAACCCCCCTGCCATGGGCAGGGACACCCCACACTAGATCAGGCTGGACAGAGCCTCATCCAGCCTGCTCTTAAACACCCCCAGGCATGGGGCCTCAACCACCTCCCTGGACAACCCATTCCAGGGTTTCACCACTCTCATGGTGAAGAACCTCCTCCTCACATCCAGCCTGAATCTCCCCACCTCCAGCTTCATTCCATTCCCCCTAGTCCTATCACTACCTGAGATCCTGAGAAGTCCCTCCCCAGCCTTTCTGTAGGCCCCCTTCAGATACTGGAAGGCCACAATTAGGTCACCTGGGAGCCTTCTCTTCTGCAGACTGAACAGCCCCAACTCCTTCAGTCTGTCCTCATAGGAGAGGTGCTCCAGCCCTCTGATCATCCTTGTGGCCCTTCTCTGGACATGTTCCAGCACCTCCACATCCCTCTTGTAATAGGGGCTCCAGATCTGGACACAGTACTCCAGGTGGGGTCTCACCAGAGCTGAGTAGAGGGGGAGGATCACCTCCCTCGACCTGCTAGCCACACTTCTCCTGATGCAGCCCAGGATCTGATTGGCTTTGCAGGCTGCAAGTGCACATTGAGAGCTCATGTTGAGCTTTTTGTCCACCAGCACCCCCAAGTCTCTCTCCTCAGGGCTGCTTTCCAGCCGGTCACTGCCCAGCCTGTATTTGTGCCTGGGATTGCCTCGACCCAGATGCAGGACCCTGCACTTGCTCTTATTGAACTTCATGAGGTTGGCCTGTGCCCACCTCTCCAGCCTGTCAAGGTCCCTCTGGATGGCCTCCCTTCCCTCCAGCGTGTCTGCTGCACCACACAGCTTGGTGTCATCAGCAAACTTGCTGAGGGTGCACTCAATGCCACTGTCCATGTCCCCCACAAAGATGTTGAACAAGACAGGTCCCAGGACTGATCCCTGAGGGACTCCGCTTGTCACTGGCCTCCCCTGGGACATGGAGCCATTGACAGCCACTCTTTGGGTGCGGCCATCAAGCCAGTTCCTTATCCATCTAGTGGTCCACCCATCAAACCCATGTGTCACCAGTTTGGAGACCAGGATGTGGTGCGGGACAGTGTATGATACAAGTATGATACTTGGTCTTTAAATAATTCTCCTGCATGACTCTCTGGTGCCAGAAATGTTTCCCTGGAGTAATGCTGGTGATCACAGGTTGTCTTCAGTGATGGAGGCAGGCTGCATGCACCTTAGAGACAGCTACACCTATCAGGTGCTATTCAGGGTGGGAAAAAGCATGTTACTGTCCTCACAACAACTTACTGTGGAACATTTCTGTTTTTCATAGTCCTGAGGCTATACCTCTTGTATAAAAGGCAGGCAAGCTTTCTGAGGAGGGGAAAAATTGCCATTGATGCTGAGATAAATAAATAAAATCAGTATTTTAATTTTTGCACTGTCCTATAGCCTCTCTTCCATGATTTCCAGAAGAGTTAATTTAGAGCTTAAGTTAGTTACCATGTCTCATCTAATTCATGCTATCATTCTATTATATCATGGGTTCCTAGGCATTTCATGGATCCTTTCAGCATAGAATAGAATAGAATAGAATAGAATAGAATAGAATAGAATAGAATAGAATAGAATAAACCAGGTTGGAAGAGACCTTCAAGATCATCGCGTCCAACCTATCACCCAACACCACCTAATCAACTAACCCATGTAACCAAGCACCCTGTCAAGTCTCCTCCTGAACACCTCCAGTGACGGCGACTCCACCACCTCCCCAGGCAGCCCATTCCAATGGGCAATCACTCTCTCCGTGTAAAACTTCCTCCTGACCTCCAGCCTGAACTTCCCCTGGCGCAGCCTGAGACTGTGTCCTCTTGTTCTGGTGCTGGCTGCCTGGGAGAAGAGACCAACCTCTGCCTGTTTACAACCTCCCTTCAGGTAGTTGTAGAGAGCAATAAGGTCACCCCTGAGTCTCCTCCTCTCCAGGCTAAGCAGCCCCAGCTCCCTCAGTCTCTCCTCATAGGGCTTGTGTTCCAAGCCCCTCACTAACTTCGTTGCCCTTCTCTGGACTCGCTCCAGCAAGTCAACATCCTTCCTAAACTGAGGGGCCCAGAACTGGACACAGTACTCGAGGTGTGGCCTAACCAGTGCAGTGTACAGGGGCAGAATGACCTCCCTGCTCCTGCTGGCCACACTGTTCTTAATGCAGGCCAGGATGCCATTGGCCCTCTTGGCTGCCTGGGCACACTGCAGGCTCATGTTCATCCTACCATCAACCAGCACCCCCAGGTCCCCAGGAAGTATAAATGTGGTGTGTCAGCATCCTTTGAAATGGTACCCAGAAAAGCCTGGTAAACTGACATAACCTCCAATCACCTCTACCCCTGCTCCATCTATGCACTCACTCCCTGGGAGTATCTGTAGTCCTGCTCATGTTTTCCTCACTGAGGAAACTAGAAATCCCTTCCTTTGCTCCCTCTTTCTGATGTATTAGGTAATGGAATTTGCTCACTAAGGGGCAGGATGAACACCACAGCTGGCTTAGAGGAGTGGTCTTTCAGAGGCAGCAAGCTATTAAACTGGTTCAATCTGTCTTGTCTGACTGCATTCTGCATCAGACCAAGCACTGTGTGGTAAAATACATTTCTGCACAGTGAAAAAACTAGGTTAAACCTTTTCTATGGGATTTCTTTACCTCAGTCGATCTTTGCTCCTGTGGGATGCTGGCAAAGAGCTCTGTGTGATCTATGGCTGAGCCTCTTTCTTTGTCACAGTCCAGTTGTGATGCTGCAGAGCAAGAAATAGCTCTTGTAGATTTTCAACTCTGGCAACACTTACAACATGGATTACTTTTGGTTATTCTGGAGCTTTTAGCTCTTTATGCCCCTTACATCTGGGCAAAAATTCTGAAATGCAGCATAAATTTTGAGGTCCCAAATTGACACAAGTCTGGCACTCTGGGAAGTAGAATGTCCGTTTCCTTGAGGTATTAGTAGATGCACATATCTTCTCTATCCAGACTGGGGTGGGGGAAGAAGGTCAGAAAGAAAGAATAAAGGTAAAGGAAGCATGAGTGCTTTTCATTTGTGTGCAGGTGAGGCTGAAGCCTGAGAAACCCACAGGTGGCCATCACTGCTGAAAGTCTGATATTGGGCTTTCAAAGTGGTTTGCCATAAATGAGATGACAAAAGTGCAAGTATTTTTATGAAGTATTCTCATAGTCAGGAAGCACTTTTCATGTGCTCAGAAAAGGGATTGCTGCAACTAGCTGCAGTAAGAGGTAGCATACAGGGCAACACACATACATAAAATTATTCTGAGTGACTGTAAAAGAGATGGTCACAAAGACTAGGGAAAGATTTGAATCTAATTAATTAACAGTCTGGAAAACCCACCAAACACAAATTAGAAATGGTGATTGACCCTACAAAACTAGTTGGCAGGCTGCCAAAACCAGTGACTCTTACTGACTGGATCTAATTTGATGGACATATTTACTCAGGAGAATATTACTAAGATTTACCAAGCTGAGAACTGTATCAACTCAAAAAAACCAAAACCAACCCAAGCTTTCACAGAGCTGTGAGATGGCCAAAAAAGCAATTCAGAGAATTAAAACACTACTAAATGAACAATCATGGTCAATATATGATATTGTGGCAGTGTAGAAATCTATAATTATATGGATAGTCTTTCCCAGAATAGATTATTTATTTTTGCAAGAAAAATTGAACATATTGTTGATGTTTGACCTTACTGAGAAGAATAGCAGAATACTTAGAGCTGATGTTTCAGTGATAGTTAGCAAAAGAAAGGCTTCTGCACCTGAAAGTAGATGCAACAGCAACAGCCGGCTTGAGTTTCAACAGTTCTTTTCCTCTCTGTTTCATTGTTTTCACCCCATGCTATCCACTATTTGAATATAGAATGGAATAGAATAGAATAGAATAGAATAGAATAGAATAGAATAGAATAGAATAGAATAGAATAGACCAGGTTGGAAGAGACCTTCAAGATCATCGCGTCCAACCCATCAACCAATCCAACCCACCTAATCAACTAACCCATGGCACCAAGCACCCCATCAAGTCTCCTCCTGAACACCTCCAATGATGGTGACCCCACCACCTCCCCGGGCAGCCCATTCCAATGGGCAATCACTCTCTCTGTAGAGAACTTCTTCCTAACATCCAGCCTGAACCTCCCTTGGCACAGCTTGAGACTGTGTCCTCTTGTTCTGGTGCTGGCTGCCTGGGAGAAGAGACCAACCTCCACCTGTCTACAACCTCCTTCAGGTAGTTGTAGAGAGCAATAAGGTTACCCCTGAATCTCCTCTTCTCCAGGCTAAGCAACCCCAGCTCCCTCAGTCTCTCCTCATAGGGCTTGTGTTCCAAACCTGTCACCAACTTTGTTGCCCTTCTCTGGACTCGTTCCAGGAAGTCAACATCCTTCCTAAACTGAATCGCCCAGAACTGGACACAGTACTCGAGGTGCGGCCTAACCAGTGCAGTGTACAGGGGCAGAATGACCTCCCTGCTCCTGCTGGCCACACTATTCCTGATGCAGGCCAGACAAGCAGACAAGAACATCTCAAAGAGTTTCCCCAATCAAGCCTTAGAACAGAATCATAGAATAGAATCATAGAATCAATAAGGTTGGAAAAGACCTCAAAGATCATCAAGACCAACCTGTCACCCAACACCTCATGCTTCCTAGACCATGGCAGCAAGTGCCACATCCAATCCCCTCTTGAACACCTCCAAGAACAGTGACTCCACCACCTCCCTGGGCAGCCCATTCCAATGGCTAACAACTCAGTGAAGAATTTTCTCCTCAAACTCTCTCAGTGAAGAACTTTCTCCTCAGTGATGTTGAGTTCATAGCTTTGATTTCCTAAAATATATGTTGCATATATTCAGCTCTAAAATTTTAGACCAAAAAATGTCCTTCTCATATAAATGACACCAGACCTCACTCAAGTGACAGGCTCTAACCCCAACAGCTTTCTGTGTTTCTTGCATCTGAGTGAGGCATCCAATGCAGCATATATCTGCCTAGGGAACAAATACTGAATTACCCTTGTCCTCAGAGTTGTGACCCCAGGGCTTTGTCAGGAGTATAGAGTTTCCAAAAATAACTAGGAAGCTGAAAAGTAGACTTATTTATAGTAGCCATTTTCAAACCAGTCATGTACTACATTTGATGTCCAAGACATTGGAAGGTGGTAGACCAGCAATAAGGGCAAAGTGAAATGAACTACTGTCCCAGGGATCCATGGAGACAGTTGGAAACAGATAAGTGTTACAGCTTATTGCACCTCTGCTTGATAACCAGATAACAAATAACTCTTCTCCCAGGCAACCCCAGCTCCCTCAGCCTCTCCTCATAGGGCTTGCGCTTCAAACCCCTCACCAAGCCTTGTTGCCCTTCTCTGGACACATTCCAGTCAATATCTTTCCTAAACTGAGGGGCCCAGAACTGGACACCATACTCAAGGTGTCGCCTAACCAGTGCTGAGTACAGGGCACAATGACTTTCCTGCTCCTGCTGACCACACTATTCCCGATGCAGGCTAGGATGCCATTGGCCTCTTGGCCACCTAGGCACACTGCTGGCTCATGTTCAGCCAACTATCGACCAGTACCCCCAGGTCCCTTTCTGCCTGGCCACTCTGCTGCCACTCTGACCCCAGCCTGTAGCACTGCATGGGGTTGTTGTGGCCAATGTGTAGAGCCTGACACTTAGATGTGTTAATCTTCATGGTTCCTGATACCTTTTACTACTTTCTTTCTCTACATCTGAACTGCAGAGAGAGTGGCAAAACCTCTTTGTTGATCATAAGCAGAAGGAAGCCTCCATGTAAGAGATCTTGGGCTACATAAAAGAAGCAAATGACCATTGCTTATTCTATATGCATACGCCTGCCTTGGAAGATCAATTTTCATCTGGTCATGCAAGCTGCACAGCTGAAATACACACACCTGCTAGACAAAGTACTTTCTTGCCGTGTAGTAAATATCCAACCTATCGTGTTACAATGATCTCTGAAAGTTATGTTAACGTCCTTTTCTTCCTGCTTCATGCTCATTTTCAGCCTTCCTATTTATGGACTCTGCCCACCAGCCAAGAACATTAAAAAAACAGAAAGGCTTTGCTGACATTCTAGTGGATGAATGCATTTGTGTAAAGAGTGAGAAGACAGGAAGCAGATGTGGGGGGCATCCACAAGACCTGGTTCACAGCTGTACTTTTCCTCTGTGTATTTTCCTGCTTGGAAGAGAATCAATATCATCATATATTTCACCATATTTCAACAACAGTGCATTGAAAAGCCTGTAAAAAAGTGTTGTGGATGGTTACATAACTGCAAACTGATACTGTCTTAGAAATATTTTTCCATTGAATTTGTTTTAAAATGGACATAATAACAGGAATTGTTCATATTAAATAGCTCATAAGTTTGCAATTGTATTGAGACAGTATGAAATGCACACTGAAAGGAGGTTGTAGACAGTGGAAGTTGGTCTCTTCTCCCAGGCAACCAGTACCAGAACAAGAGGACACAGTCTCAAGCTGTGCCAGGGGAAGTTCAGGCTCAAGATGAGCAGAAAGTTCACAGAATGAGTAACTGGCTATTGGAATACGCTGCCCAGGGAGGTGGTGGAATCACTGTCCCTGGAGGTGTTCAAAAAAGGATTGGACATGGCACTTGAAGCCATGGTTTAGTTAGTCATGAGGTGTTAGGTATTAGACAATAGGTTGGACTTGCTGATCTCTGAGGTCTTTTCCAATCTGGTTGATTCTATGATAATTTCCTCATTCCTTCCCTTCAATGTGTAGAGCTGACTAATAAACAGCAAGACATGTCTGTCTCAGAATGACTGATTACGGAGACCTAAAGTCTACATATAGTCATTTATTTATATATTTTGAGGAGTGAAAAACCACACTAAGTGTTGCCTATAAAACCTATTTGTACTCCAGCTAGGAAAGCTCTCTCTGCTGTCTTTGCCAAGCACTGTGGATCCAAATGTAGTTATAACCTAGAATTAGAAGAAAACAAATTTCTGGGATGTGAACTACTTCCTTGGGTGAGAAGTATTTGATGCCATGAAGTGATTTGTTTGCTTAGTCTCTCAATTTATTACATAGAAAGAAATTCTGTAGGTTCTTTGAAGAGTGTGCAGGGGTAGGTGAGGGGAACTTGGGGATAACTACTTTGTATGGAGCTGAACTGGAGTGCTACTCAAAGATGAGGGCAGGGCTGACTGATTTACTGAACTGACTGAGCTGGGCTACAGCTGAAGTCCAGCACTTTAAGTGTTTTTCTCAGTCAATTCTGGCACAATGAGAGGTAAATGAGGGAACTGGTGAGCTGCAGAGAGAAGTGATTTAATGAGAGTAGGTAACAAGAGGTAAGAGAGGAAGAATTTATTTTCCAGCACAGAAATATATTTTTTCTGGCATAGATTTTGTTGATCTAGAGAAAAACATCTAATTAGTCACAAAGTAGAGTGCTGTGGCTAAATCTCTATACTACCACTTCTGACTTATGCTGTGTATTTAACAGGAATCATTTGCAAAATTTGCTTTGATGTTTGATTTCATTACTGAAAAAGACTTCACAAACCAAAACACTCTACCATGGCTCCACATATTACCTCTTAGTCATTAAATGTATCCTATAGGTCAGTAGGTGATATTTGCTTCAATGCTAGGCTATGGATGACAATTCAAATCATGTAAAGTTAGTTGGAGGAGTGGAAAGCTTTTGGAAGTGCTATCTACATATGAGTATTTCTTCTCCTTAGGGTTGTTTCCAATTTCTTTGAGAATATAACCTGTGGTGGTGTAGAGACCCATTACTGAATTCAGTGTTCATATTGCATTTCCAGTGCTTCTGAAGCACTCAAATGACTTTGCACAGGGTCAAAACTAAGGCTTTTAGAAACTCTGTGTTTGGCATTCCTTCTTTAATGAAATATGCATAGATACACTGTCATTAAACTTCAAATGAACTGCTGTTTAAAACATTAAACACAGAAAGTAAGATGAGGTTTAAACCACTTTGTAATTTACATTGACATTTAACCTAATTCACAATGACTGCTGCTTAGTCCAGGTGGGTACTAAACCGCAGATGTTCTTTAAATATTAGTCTGTGTACCCTCCAGAGTCAGTTCTAATTTGTTTGATTTCCTTTCAAAGCATTGCCTACTCTGTTAAAAAGAGAGAAAAAGAAAGAATTAGCAAGAATTAAACCACATCCACCCTCCTCCTCCCCCATTTGCTACAGTTAACCAGGCAGTTAGCAAAGAAATTACATGGAATTATATTTCTCTCTTTGTTTACAAATCCTTTGCTTTTGAGCTCAGAGACAAAATCTTTGAGATTACATCAGGACCATTTTCTCTCACAGATATCTTGGCTGTTTCCTAAGACAAATCCTTCTTTTTACAGTTTCATTTTAACTCCAAGCTGCTCAGGTACTCCCTATTATCAAAATACCATACAAAAGCACAGTAAGATTTCAGTGTGAAATTCAGAGAGCCTCTGGAATATCTGCCTTTGATTTCAGTGGACTTTGGAACATTCTAAGAATAATAGACCTTAGAAAAGCATTCATTATTTCAGTTTGGTTGTCTTTCGATAGAATACTCTGCTTTGACACTTTTCATTTCATTCTAAATGTCTGTTGCAAGGTTAGGAGCAAACAATAGGTGGTGGAGTCGCCACCACTGGAGGTGTTTAGGAAGAGACTGGATGGGATGCTTGGTGCCATGGTTCAGTTGATTAGATAGCGTTGGGTGATAGGTTGGACTCAATGATCTTGCAAGTCTTTTCCAACCTGGTTAATTCCATTCCATTCCATTCCATTCCATTCCATTCCATTCCATTCCATTCCATTCCATTCCATTCCATTCCATTCCATTCCATTCCATTCCACATGGTTTAACAAAAGGAATTAATATTTGATACTCTATACACCGGAAGCTTTCATCATTCAACAAGATTACTTAAACTGCAAATAAGTTCTGTGTGTGACAGATGATAGGATGAACATATTGTAAAATATTAACCCTAGTATTACTGAATTCTGTTGTGATAAACATTTAATGCACTGAAAATGGTCAAGAAGAGATGTCCTATCCAAGTAGGTTCTTTCTCAGCAACTAAGTTATGTAAGATTTCAAAATATCATTTAGAAAGATGGCTATAAAAAGGATCAGATCCTCAAATAGCTTAAGGATTTTCACCTTCAGCAAAAAAATCTGGTAGAATAAAAAACTGTATCCAGTTTTTCCCTTCTCTGTTATACATATTTACTGTGTATGCATCTGGATAATCATAAATTTACTACTGCTTCTACTGCTGCTGCTGCTGCAGTAGTTGCTGTTGAAGTGGCTGAAGAGCAGACAGGCAGAAAGGGATTTGGGGGTACTGGTTGAGAGATGGCTGAACATGAATCATCAGTGTGCCCAGGTGGCCAAGAAGGCCAATGGCATCCTGGCCTGGATCTGGAATAGTGTGGCCAGTAGGAGCAGGGAGGTTATTCTGCCCCTGTACTCAGCATTGGTTAGGCCACATCTTGAGTATTGCATCCAGTTCTGGGCTCCTCAGTTTAAGAAGAACATTGAGACTCTTGAATGTGTGCAGAGAAGGGAAACAAGGCTGGTGAGAGGTCTGGAGTACAAGCACAAGAGGCTGAGAGAGCTGGGGTTGTTTAGCCTGGAGAAGAGGAGGCTCAGGGGAGACCTTATTGCTGTTTACAACTACCTGAAAGGAGGTTATAGCCAGGTGGGGGTTGGTCTCTTCCCAGGCAACCAGCACCAGCACAAGAGGACACACTCTCAAACTGCGCCAGGGTAAGTTTAGGCTTGAGGTGAGGAGAAAGTTCTTCCCAGAAAGAGTAATTGGCCATTGGAATGTGCTGCCCAGGGAGGTGGTGGACTTGATGATCTTTGAAGTCTCTTTCAACCTTTGTGATACTGTGATACTGTGAGGTGTTCAAGAGTGGATTGGATGTGGCACTTGGTGCCATGGTTTAGTTGTCATGAGGTGTTATGTATTAGGTAATAGATTGGACTTGATGATCTCAGAGGTCTTTTCCAACCTTATTGATTCTATTATTCTATTACTACTACTATATTAGGATTATGTTAGTCAAGTTTAATGATATAGTCAGGTTCAAGTGATACATACACATGGAATAATGGATGTGTGCCATTTATATTGTTCAAGAAAATGGCTAGAACAGCTGAGATTCTGGAAAACCCCAAGATCTTGAGTTTATTGAAAAAAATACCCAAAATCAACAAAGCAGGTAGAATTTGACTTATTTAGGCAGATTATTTCAGAGTCAGTGTTTTAAAAAGTATTATATAAAGTCATGATAGATAGACAGGAGAGATATAGAAATAGAGTTAAACTGATGGCTCTGCATTTATGCTGAATAAGATGCTATTACCAATTATTATAAAGTAAATTCTTCAGGATAATACTGCCTCATAGCATTATACTCTGTTGAATTTTTTGTTCAATAAATAATTTGTACTGGGGAGCAAACCAGGTCTTTCAGTCATCTTGC
The DNA here is from genome assembly GCF_026170545.1 of Melanerpes formicivorus. Lineage (NCBI taxonomy): Eukaryota > Metazoa > Chordata > Aves > Piciformes > Picidae > Melanerpes > Melanerpes formicivorus. The sequence goes on from NW_027142353.1 coordinate 59,842,147, forward strand.
ATTAGGAATACCGGCAATCAACAGTATGAACAATTAGCATCACATCCTATCATAAATTGAGAAGTAAGTTGAGAAGAGATTAAGTTATGCAAATCAGGCTCATATATCACACAAGCATAGAACTGTAGTAAGAAGATGCCTCTCGAAATAACCCAGCCTAGTCCCAGCTCAAAAGAGGGTCATGTAGAGCAGGTTTCTCAGAGTCATGTTCAGGTGTGCTTTGAATATCCCTTAGAATAGAAATGCCGCAAGTTCTTGGGGGAGCCTGACCCAGGTATTCAACTATCCTCACAGTAAAAAAAAAAGTGGGGTTTTTTTTGGTATCAGAATAGAATAGAATAGAATAGACCAGACCAGGTTGGAAGAGAACTTCAAGATCATCGTGTCCAACCCATCAACCAATCCAACCCACCTAAACAACTAAACCATGGCACCAAGCACCCCATCAAGTCTCCTCCTGAACACCTATGATGGTGACTCCACCACCTCTCCAGGCAGCCCATTCCAATGGGCAATCACTCTCTCTGTATAGAACTTCTTCCTAACATCCAGCCTAAACCTCCCCTGGCACAGCCTGAGTCTGTGTCCTCTTGTTCTGGTACTGGCTGCCTGGGAGAAGAGACCAACATCCGCCTGTCTACAACCTCCCTTCAGGTAGTTGTAGAGAGCAATAAGGTCACCCCTGAGTCTCCTCTTCTTCAGGCTAAGCAACCCAGCTCCCTCTGTCTCTCCTCATAGGGCATGTGTTCCAAACCCCTCACCAACTTCGTTGCCCTTCTCTGGACTTGTTCCAGCAAGTCAACCTCCTTCCTAAACTGAGGGTCCCAGAACTGGACACAGTACTCAAGGTGCGGCCTAACCAGTGCAGTGTACAGGGGCAGAATGACCTCCCTGCTCCTGCTGGCCACACTGTTTCTGTACAGCAATCTGTAAATGCAATTTTTATTTAGAGTCCTCACAATGAGAGGGTCAAAAAATAAGTTATTGCAAAGGAACAAGCTTCCCTTTGTAAGAGGAACATGCTCTCTGATGCACAGGGTCTGAGCCAGCACGTAAGTACCATTCCTAGTTTACCTGCTTTACTATGAGATGTAAAGCTTTAAAGAAGGGAGTTGAACTGTCTGCTGTTAGCTGGAGCATAACCAGCTCTTGTGAAATCAAAAGCTTTATCTTAAGGAAATGGCATAATGCCACTAGTTAGACTATCTTCAGGCCTGTGATTTCCAGGCTCTGGCTTGAGTAGAAATTTGTTTTCTGAGACTCTGGTAGCTCACCTTGCTCGAATCACAGTGCAAAACCCCACTTCATTGACTTAATCCTGCAGATAATAGGAATTGATATAGTGGTGTGAGTGGACACATCGCTTCATGGATAAGCATCTGAGAAAAGTGTCGTCTCAACAGCACTTATCGTCTGAGCAGATAATTGAGAGTGAAAGGACTGGAAAGTGAATTAAAAATTCAAGTGGATAGAAAATTTAAAATCAACACATATTCTACTAATTTATTCTTTGGAAAGTTTTCTATTTTCTGTTTTCTGTTCAGAATCACAGAATTAACCAGGTAGGAAAAGTCCTTCAAGATCATCGAGTCCAACCTATCACCCAACACCATCTAGTCAACTAAACCATGGCACCAAGTGCCCCATCCAGTCTCTTTTTAAACAATTCTAGGGACAGTGACTCCACCACCTCCCTGGGCAGCACATTCCAATGGCAAATCACTCTTTCTATGAAGAAATTCTTCCTAACATCCAGCCTAAACCTCCCCTGGTGCAGCTTGAGACTGTGTCCTCTTGTTCTGGTGCTGGTTGCCTGGGAGAAGAGACCAATCCCCATGTGGCTACAACCACCCTTCAGGTAGTTGTAGAGAGCAATAAGGTCTCCCCTGAGCCTCCTCTTTTCCAGGCTAAACAATCCCAGCTCCCTCAGCCTCTCCTCCTTTAAAAGCTGAAAGAAAACAGAAGTGTCCAAGTTTTATAAGGAAAGAAAAATGAAAAACCACTGAAAGCCAATATTTGGATAGTGTCCTCTCCAAATAACTAAGAATAATGATACATATTCTAGAGAAAAACAGCTGATAGTCACACTTACTGAAAAGCAACAATGGAAACAAATATATATTTCTTTTTTCCAGATAGAACACAGTTTAGGTTTTATTTTCATGTATTTTTAAAGAATAGTCAATATTTTATGGAAGGAAAAAAAACCCCAACAACCCAGATCTTATTTGAAAAGTTTACTTTTGCCAGCAAAGCCTTCCTGTTTGTTTTGTTCTTTATATTGGGAAAGAAGTGCCACTGCAGGCATTCAGCTCTTCTCACAGATTTAGTTCTCACAGTTTCCTTTGCATGATTTTATCATCCCTGGGTTTAATGGAATTTGAATGTTTGATGTGTGTTGGTGTTTCTCTGCTTTGGTATTTTGCTAAACTCAGGCATAAATAAATGCTACTGACATCAGCAGATTAAGGAGAAAAATATTAACCCCCCATGTTTATCTGTGCAATAAAGAAGGGGAAAGTTTCTGAGATTAAAGGTGAAAGGTTTATAAATTATAAGTGGGGTTTGCGTGTACCCTCAGCAAGTTTACTGATGATACAAAATTGGGGCTGTGAGGGTGTGTGGCTGTGCAGCCATCCAATGAGATCTGGACAAACTGGAGAGCTGGCTGAAGGCAAACCTCATGAAGTTCAATAAGGACAAGTGCAAGGTCCTGCACCTGGGGAGCAATAACAACAAGCACTAGTACAGGTTAGGGGTTGCCCTGCTGGAAAGCAGCTCCAGGAGAAAGACCTTGGAGTCCTAGTGGACAGCAAATTCTCCATGGGACAACAATGTGTCCTTGTGGCCAAGAGGGCCAATGGTATCCTGGGATGCATAAAGAAAATGTGTCCAGCAGGTCTGGGGAGGTTCTTCTTCCCCTCTACTCTGCCCTGATAAGGCCACACTTGGTGTATTGTGTCCAGTTTTTGGCTCCTCAATTCAAGAGAGAGGGATCTGCTAGAGAGAGTCCAACAGAGAACCACATGGATGACTAGGGAACTTGAGCATCTCCCCTATGAAGAGAGACTGAGAGACTTGGGGCTGTTTAGTCTTGAGAAGGGAAGACTGAGAGGGGATCTCATCAATGTGAATAAATATCTGAGGGGTGTCAAGTGGAGGGGGCCAATCTCTTTTTGGTGGTGCACAGTAATGAGACAAGGAACAATGGCTACAAGCTTGAATGCAGAAGATTTCACTGCAACATGAGGAGAAACTTCTGTACAGTGAGAGTGATGAAACACTGGAAGAAGCTGCCCAGAGAAGTTGTCGAGCTTCCTTCTCTGGAGACTTTCAAGACCTGCCTGGATGTATTCTGGTGCACATTACCCTAGGTGATCTTGCTTTTGGCAGATGGGTTGGACTCTATGATCTCTTGAGTCCCTTCCAAACTCTGAAATTCTGTGTTGCTGTGAAGAAAAAGCTGAAGTTTCTTGTAAGGATGACAATATTCTGATGTATTTTGACCAAACAGACAGAGTGGCTGCTAGATGAAAATTTGGTGAAATTTTAGTGAGCTTGTAACACTGAATTTTAATACAGGACAATGTGTATAAATCCAATCATATATGTTTTAAACACAAATATTAAAGTTTCTTTCTTGTCTCTGATCCTGATTATGTCTTCAAAGTATAGTTTGCAGTGCAAGAGAAGCTGTAGGTATAGGAAGCAAAGGGATTGCCGACATGTAAAGAAGCTAAGACATAAGAACGTTATTATTCATATCAGAAATATGGATCTGGATTTCTACATAGAATCAGAGAATCAATAAGGTTGGAAACCCAACACCTCATGACTACTAAACCATGGCACCAAGTGTCACATCCAACCCCTCTTGAACACCTCCAGGGATGGGGACTCCACCACCTCCCTGGGCAGCACATTCCAATGGCCAATAACTCTTTCTGTGAAGAACTTTCTCCTCACCTCCAGCCTAAACCTCCACTGTCACTGCTTGAGACTGTGTCCTTTTGTTCTGGTGCTGGTTGCCTGGGAGAAGAGACTAACTCCCACCTGGCTACAACCTCCCTTCAGGTAGTTGTAGAGAGCAAAGTCTCCCCTGAGCCTCCTCTTCTCCAGGCTAAACAATCCCAGCTCCCTCAGCCTCTCCTCATAGGGCTTGTGCTCAAGGCCTCTCACCAGCCTTCTTGCCCTTCTCTGGACATGTTCAAGAGTCTCAATGTCCTTCTTAAATTGAGGGGTCCAGAACTGGACACAGTACTGAAGATGTGGCATAAGCAGTGCTGAGTACAGGGGCAGAAGGACTTCCCTGCTCCTGCTGGCCACACTATTTCTGATGCAGGCCAGATCTAGCTATTATGCTTGACTCTTTGACCTGTGTTAACAAAACAGATACTTAGGCAAGATCTAGGATAATCTACCACTTACTATAACAGGAGTTTGGATAAATATTGTTTCCCCCTTTAAACTCTTTAAGTGGATTAAAAAAGTTCTAAGTTTTTTTCTGTTTATTTTTTCTGGTTATTTTATATTCTGATTATTTTATTACTTTTCTGATTATTACTTTTCACTTCCTTTTAGAAAATATGGAAATCAAATGCTTCCCCTTTCCCTTACCCTCAGAGATAGTTGCCAAATTTTGTCTGAATTTGTAAACAGTTTTGCATCTTAGAAAGTGCATTTTCTGGTAAGTATTCTTCCTGAATATTTACAAAGTTATTCTATCTCTTGAATGCACAGTCAAGCTCACAAAGCATGGAGGATTTACCATAGATACACAATTCATGGAAGTAAAGAGCCTCTGAAGAATTTATGACATTGCTTATCTCAACCCATTTTAGGCTGTGTTTCAAAGGTAACGAGTAGGTTTCACTCACTTTGACTTCAGAAACGGGTATCAGATTGTTGGTTTTAGTACAGTCTCCTTTAAATCTGAACTGAAGAGATCCATTATAGTCATCCAGATCTGAGCTAGTTTGATCTTCATTTCTTGCTGAGAAGCAATTGTTGTTAACAAGTTGTCCATAATGATGAGAAAATGGCAGGTGAAGTAAAGCCAGGAAAATCTCAATCTCTATTGAATGCAGACTTCAAGTTCACCTTAAGGTCATATAGAGATAAGATGAAAACAACACATAGCACAGGCACATAATCCTGCCTTTACCCTTTCTGTTAATATTCTGATGGTTTGGGGATAAAGCATGGCAGATATGTCAGGATGGATGATTTCTGGAGTTTGATTTCAAGAAAGTGCCCTTGTGAGAGTCTGCACAAGAGTAACGTAATGGAAGCTGTGACTTCCCTGAGTCAAAACCTCAGCACATGTATATAGTTTGCATTTTAACTCTGTTGGAAGAATTTGTAATTTACTGCAAAGCCATGTTTCATCTTATCTGAATCTCTCAAGATAAATTTGAAAGTATTTATAGTCTTGGACTTGTTGTTCTCAAACTATGTCTTGGTCTCGAAGCTATAAGGGCATTTCATTGTAACATATATGAGTATGATGTATTGAAAGGCTATGGATAGTATTCTAGTGAATGTATGCATCACCTAGAGTCAGGAAAATAGCTGTATATCCAAATACTTCACTGAAGAGCTTAGGACTTCCTTTTAAATCACATGTACTCTCTTTTGGGGTATTTTCCATTAAGATGCAAATAATCTCCCCCCCCCCATTTCTTCTTAGGAAATATTAGTTTATTATTATCATAAATACTTGCAAAAATGGCTGTGAAAACACTGTTACCACAGAGATCCTGGGCTGTCCCCCTCTCACCCAGCTTAATATGTCTGCAGTTTGTATGTGTACATACTAGCTAGTAAACCAATGCTCTCTTCAAGGTCAATAAAAAGCAATATCCAATGATTCATCTGACCTATTTTAATCATCTATTTTAGGATGAGATGACTCATGCTTTGAAAGTGCCAATTTTACTCCACTCACTGTGAAAAAGTCTTGACAACTAGCTAACATGAAAATAGCTGTTCTGCTGATGTCTATATTTGTGATCTTATGAATGCCATTCTATGTGTCTATCTTCAGAGCTCTTTGATTTCTCCATCCTTTATTTATGAAAATTCCAGTCTTCCAATCAGTGAGTCAAAACAGGATTGTATAGCACTGCTGAATATGCATATGCCACAAGTATCAACTAGTTACCAGCATATTTTAAACAATCTCCATGAAAGCAATTCATGTGCTGGGCCGAATTCTGCAAGTCAACTTCTACCGTTTGAAAGACCGAGAGGGTTTGTGTCGTCTAAATCGCAGCTTAATGGTGAAAACGGTGCTTTGTATGTAAGCTCATCCTGAACACAATTAGTATTTAATGTGTGATAGGAGTCAAAGTTGTTTGACAAGTTGTAAAGGAAGCTGTTGTTAAACATTTTGACAATTCATTTGACACAGTAAAAGATGGAACGCTGCAGATGAAGTGGCCTTCTTCAGTACCCTCCTTCCTGCATTTAATGAATGTGACCTTTAGTATAATGACTTCACTTCTATTGGGAGATTGCTAGAGGAGAATTTTCATCAGAAACCTGGGAAACTGGTACAAAGATTTCTAAACCATGCATCAAAAACATATGCCAATTCTTCATTTTATTATTTAAACAAAACTTCCTCTTAATGAGGTATAGCAGCTGTTGCTGCGTTTTGGCTTTGATCACATCGATTTACTCTTCTTCATTAAAAAATCTTCTGGGTTTGGATGAGTATGGATAATTGTTGCTCCCTGAATATGAAACCTCAGTAACAGCTGAAACTCACTTCTGCATTCTTTGAAGCATAGTCCCAGTGTTTAACAGTGTTAAACTCATAACAGTGTGAAAGTAGCATGAGTACCAAGTTTGTGGAAGCATTGTTTGTCTCAAGCTTCACTGCAAGTGTAACCAACCAACTAACTATAAATTGGTGATAGCTGCCAATTTTGCAGGGGTTTATATATAACATTAATTTTAGAAACAAGCAAATTTCCTTCTGCATTTGCTGGTTTAGTGCACGGATGATTAAGAAATGACATATTTATTAATATCTTTGCATATATATTTATTCATATCTTTGCATATATGTATATGTAGGGATGGAAGATTTTTGATTGTTGATAATTGAAGCTCTATGTAGTGCCCTGAACTACATGGACATATTTTCATATATATCAAGTCTTCTCTTTATTTTCTAAAAATTTCAAATAATATTGATTCCTAAAAGAGCTTTATTTTTCCCTTAATATTTTATCTTTAATTTAAGTCCAAAATTTGTCTAGTCTAGCCACCTATATCTGAAGAGATCTAGGCAATTCCTCTGTGTCATTCCTTAACATTTATGCCTAGAAATCTGATAACCCTTTAGGGTTTGAAACATATTTCTGTATTTAAATTCTGTGACATTCCTGTTCTGTTGACATCTACTAAACATCTTAAATAGAACAGAACAGAACAGAGCAGAACAGAATAGAATAGAATAGAATAGAATAGAATAGAATAGAATAGAATAGAACAGAATAGATTAGAATTAACCAGGTTGGAAGAGACCTTTGAGATCATCGAGTGCAACCTATCACCCAACACCCTCTAATCAACTAAACCATGGCACCAAGCACCCCATCAAGTGTCTTCCTAAACACCTCCAGTGATGGTGACTCTTTCTATGAAGAATTCCTTCCTAACATCCAGCCTAAACCTCCCCTGGCGCAGCCTGAGACTGTGTCCTCTTGTTCTGGTGCTGGTTGCCTGGGAGAAGAGACCAACTACCACCTGGCTACAACCTCCCTTCAGGTAGTTGTAGAGAGCAATAAGGTCACCCCTGACCCTCCTCTTCTCCAGGCTAAGCAACCCAGCTCCCTCAGCCTCTCCTCATAGGGCTTGTGCTCCAAACCCCTCACGAGCTTTGCTGCCCTTCTCTGGACATGTTCCAGCAACTCAACATCTCTCCTAAACTGAGGGGCCCTAGAACTGGACACAGGACTTGAAGTGTGGCCTAACCTGTGCTGAGTACAAGGGCAGAATGACCTCCCTGCTTCTGATGGCCACACTATTCCTGATCCTGTTCAGGATGCCATTGGCCTTCTAGATCACCTGGGCACACTGCTGGCTCATGTTCAGCCTACTATCAATCAGTAACCCCAGGTCCCTTTCTGACTGGCTGCTCTGCAGCCACTCTGACCCCAGCCTGTAGTGCTGTATGGGGTTGTTGTGGCCAATGTGTAAATCATGTATGGATTTATTCATTGAGTGCTTATAAGAATGTTACCCTACAGATGTACTGAGTTTGAAAGAAATTCTTATACTGATATTTTTTTAATTGCAAATGCAAGAAAATCTTTACCTACTTTTTAAAGTCACATTAAATAAAAATTTCTTGCCTTTGTGTCAATCAAATCCATATTTTTCCTGGAAATAACAATCCATGAAAAGCATCCCAAAGAACCCTAGTCAAATGGCATTTTAAGAAGGCCTACACACAGATCACTGTATTCCCTTAAACTGAAGCTGCACGATTAAGGTCCCAAAACAGTACAAAATGATGATAATTGTATTTTAATAACACTCTTTGAGACTATTGTCTAAAAGTGCAAATCAGTAACATCTCAAAGGCCATTTATATAATTGCATTAATATTTTATTAGCACTGCCATGGGAAAGTGAAAGGTTGCATATATATGGGACTTTTTGCTCATGTTTTCTTTTAATTTGATAAAGGCTACTTAGATCATCTTCTGTTTCTTTAACACAGACCTGTTAAAAGTGCTTTCTTTCCTCCTGTTGTTATTGATTACCTTCTTGTGCATTGCAGCCACGATTTTTTTCCACATTATTATCAGCTTCAGGATTTTTAAAAAGTGTATTTTAATGAATTTGCTTTTTTAAGCTATGCTGAGAGCAGTTGTCATCTGGATTGTTGATGCTCTGAAATACTAACAAATCTGTGCCTTACACTTCAGTGACAGACTGGAGTCAAACACAGAAACAGCAGTAGAATAACTAGGCATCTGTAATTGTAGCTCCTTGCCCTTTGAACAGATTTGCATTCACCCATGCAAATTCCTGGAAACCCAAGTTGGCTTTTACACAAATGAAGCAGACAATTACAGAACTGAGTCCCCTGAGAAATGATCATTGCAAATTCTCGGTTACAGCAGAATACAGCACCAATGGTGACTGAAAAGTACGAATCAGTTAAGACTCACTAGATTTAACTATTTGCCTAAATAGTTATAGAATACAATACCATTCTTTTTTGACAATGCTTTAGCTTTTTCTGTAATGGTTTTGATATTGGACTGAGACCCTGATACCTGTCTTTTTGATCACACTTGTTTCAAATAATTGAAATAGTCAGTTTAGCAAAATCCTGCACCAGTATTTTAGAGCAACAGTCTGGAGCTGATTACTTATCCATATTTTTTGCTTACAGCTGCTCAAAAATGCAAGAGGATTTTATTCTCTAGCAGCATCATTATTGCAGTACTACGTGCATGCTGTGCCATGTACACCAGAGTTATGCTGGACTCTCAATCAAATCTGTTTATTTCTCCTCCTTTAAAAAAAGCAATTAAAGAAATGTTACCAACTTCAACCTTCTCTCAAATATATGCTTCTTTATATGCTTCTTTAAGGGAAGAAAGGCTTTATACACTTCTTTAAGGAAAAAACCCAACTTAATCTTGATAGTTTACTGCATTGACTTTCGATTAATAAAGTAACAAAATCAGCAAAATAGTATGCAGCAAATTGCTAAAGCAAAATTATTGCCACATTAGCTGAATATGACAAATTGTTAAACAATTAAGTAATTCTTAGACTTGTTAGAGATTTCATTAGCAAGTGTAGCACAGGGAGAGCAATGAAATTATATTGTTCAACCTAACTGTAAAATCAAATGGTCTTTGTGTTCCTCAGCTTGTAATGCAGCATCCCCAAGTATAGTCTGATCTCTTTAACAGACTGATTGTTATCTTTTGGTAACTAAGGTAAAATATGTGGTGCAACAACATGTATGTTGCTGTATTTTGCATTTTTACTTACTTAAACAGTTTATCTGTTTAGGGTCCAGCTCCACTTCTGTGGTTTCTTCATGACATTTTAATGGAGGAAGAGCAGGCAGAAAAGACCAAGCATGACAGAGCAGTTATTCCTCATTTCTGCTGCCTAAAGGCAGCAAGCCCTTTCTAAGGGACTTTCAGCAAAAAAAGTCAGTCCTTTTATTTCTTACTCCATACAATTGGCAGTTTGACCCCAACTCCATGACATAGAGCTCCATGCCAAAGCATTAGAGCATATAGAGCAGTTGGAACATTTTTTCCTTCCTCATGAAAAATTGCCAACATCTGTTAGGACTTTGACCTGGATTTTGGATGGATACTGTCCTAGGCTTGCAGGATGCTGCTCATCTGTCAACACAAAATTTAAGTGCTCACAAACCCAGTGATCTCATGCTTGAAAACAGTGAGGTGTCCCTTGCATACCAACCCTGTCCAGCACTGTTGATCTTTCCATATTGCTGACATGCCTATTGATTCTTCAAGTGGACACAGAGCAGTTTGGTGACCCCTATTTTCCCTTATGTAAAACACTTGTTTTTAATCTTGCTCTTTCTCTTGGTAATTAGAAACATGGACCTATTAGTGGAATTTTTAATGAATAGGCTACATAATGTCAAGGTTAAAAGTAAAGAGTTGCTTTTATGTTAGGAAAAAAAGCCCAGAGGGAAATGCCTGGTGCCACAGAAGTCTTTTTATAGGGCCTATACAAGGGATATAGAATGTACAACTGTGGTGGGTTGAAATTTCCACCCCCCCCAAATTAACTTGGCCAGACCAGCTCAGTTAGAAGCAAATGAAAGCTGTATTTACAAGCAAAACTACAATCTACACTGGAATGCAATGAACACGTGCTAGATATAGAGAATGTACAATATTTACAGGTATTTACAATTAATAAGCAGCACAAGAATCCCCCTGGTTAAAGACCAGGGGAAGCTACTAGCTTCTCCTTTTCTGCCCTCCCTTAAAGAAGGGAGAAAGGAACAGAGAAGTTAATACCAAAACAATGCAGCCAAAGTCAAGCAGAAGCAAGTTAGTATCTCTTCAGAGTGAAGAAGCAAGAAGAGAAGAAAAAATTGTTTTGGGAACAGGATCTTATGGTAGGCATCTCTCCAATGAGGTTGTTTAGAATTATCTTTTCTTTCCTTGTTACACCCAATAGTGATTTATTTACATTTTACTACTTTTCTGTTCAAGATCTGTGAAAAATTTTAAAAGCATAGCCTAAAACTACCACAACTACAACATGTTTATACAGACTGAAGTGAGCTTAAACAATCCACACTGGTTTTATTATATTTTCACAACTACAGATGGCAGTTGAGGAAGGCAAGCGCAGAAATAATGTCTGAGAGGACATATAGGTGGAAAATGAGCCACCACCTTAGGCCCTGCAGAAAGATAATTGAAGCCCTGGGTGTGTGGTGACTTTGGTTTTGGTTTTGGTTTTCAATATTCTGAAAACTCCACTGAATAGAGTGTGCAAACAGAGACCAGTCAAATCCTTCCTCACAACTCTTTGCCTGTAAAGTGCATAGCAGTCAAGAAAAAAAGATCAACAGAGAAAAAAGGATCAGTGTTGTTATACATATTTGTGATGGGGTACACCCATCCTGAAAACAGGGGTGGGAGAGGTTGCGAGTGCTTTCCCCTCCCTGCAGGGCATTTTCCCCCAGGAAACTGAGTCTTTTCTACTCCCCCTCCCTGCTCAGCTAGGGTATAAAAGAGAGGACACAACAACCATTAGCTCCTGCCTTTCCTGGAGGAGAGCTACTGCAGCTGCCTTCCTGCTTCTCTGCTATGTGGTCAGGCCTGATCCTTCTCCCTGCTGCCTCCGTGCCTCTTCAGAGAGACTGGTTTTATATTCTTGGGGTTTTTTTTCCCTCCCACCCATTTTTGTTCCTTGCCCTGTTATTGTTATATATATATAGTGTTTAAAGAAAAACTCTTTACCTCTCTACTTCGAAGCTGACTCCAAATTATCTCTTGGTGAATTTGCTCCTTCCCTTTCTTTTTCCTCTCTGTTGGAAGGGAGGAGGGGAGAGTGGGGGAGGGATTCTCAGCCTTGCCCCCATCTGAGCTCTTAAGTCCCAGTTAAGGCTCAAACCACTACAGTATTTTTGAAACAGCAGACAGTACAAAATATGATAGTTAAGTCAACAACTTATCTTTCTGATGGGAGCTGCATAGTTCATTCTTTCTTCCTTTGTTTTTGCATGTGTTAAATTAACATAAAAGCTTCCTGGACCACAGATTTTATCTTATATTTCTATTTCATGCACTTACTTTAAAATAAAAATGTGAATGCATGAGTACTGGAAATTGCTTGAGTAGTTTGATGAAAACTTATTTTTTTTTGGCTGGACCTGATAATATTGGCCTGGATGATTCTATGGTTGCCTTGAAGAAGCAAGAAAATGTAATTCTCTGTAATTCATCGGATCCCCTTCTTAGAGGTGACCTGCAGTAATAGAAAGGCACATAAGCATCTGCTAGATATCATTGTGTGTTAAATATGGAAAAAGGCACACAAACCTGCAAAGCAGCAGAACAAACAAACTTGCAAATGCAGAATTTCAGAAATGAGAAAATCAAGAAAGAAGGAAGGTTATTACACAGAGGAATATGCTGAGACCAGTAGAGAGAAGCACCTGAGAGGTGCAACACAGAGGCCAGCCTAAGCAGCTATGCAAAAAGAAATCGACCTGTGGACAGAATTCACTCAGCTCAGCTTCCCATAAACACATCTTTTGTACTTGCTCAGGGTGGTGGCTTCCCTGCATTGCTGAGCTTAGGAGAGGAACTAGATGCTGCTGTGCTAACCATTTAGCTTGACAGAGGTTACTGAGGCAGAAGAGGCTATGAAAGGAGTAAGCCTTGTACCATGTATTTTTCCTGCGCTGACCAGCTATGTGGCAAAGCACTGAGACAAAAGAATGCACTCAGACAATTTTCTTGGCACAGTCAATAAAGGGTCAAGCAGTCATTCTAGCGTACATTGGTAATTGATCAGCTATTTTGTTCTACTGGCAGGAAAGGAAATATGGATAAACCCAGGATTTATTTTTTCCCCCACTGGATTTGAATCATGTTATTCATCAAAATTGTCAAGTATTTTTATTACACTTCCCTCCAGAGCAAGTGGGAGCCCTTGCAAATAGTCTTTCCCTTGTGCTAGCTGCTGTGCAAACAAGTCCAAAAACGTTCTCACTGGCCCACTTTCCCTGCAAACATGTCACGATAGCAAAACAACTTCTTTAGATAAAGTAGCAGTGTGCTGACAACCGGCTTCTGTATTGGACAGGGGTCTCTCAGTCTGTGGCATGCCTAATGGGAGTAAAGTTAATACATAAAAATCCAGATCTTAGAGTTAGTCTTTACAGGTTTCTTAGACCCAAATAAGTAAGTGATGCTAACTTTACAGAAGCAGTACAGATAGGTTCTGTTCTGTTACCTCTTTAGAAGATCTTTTGTATCATGGCCATATTCCATAATGGTGGTGCTCTTTTTCTTGTGCTTTTTCTCCAGCATGAAAAGAAAGCAAGGAATAAAAACAGTAAAGTGTGGTGGGCTGAGCAGGAGCAAAGCTACAAATCTGTGTCTCTTATTTTCCAGACTTTGACTGTCTTGATGTGAAACTTCTGAAAGTTATGGCCATTTCAGTTCTGCATGTCAGCCAAAGATATAAATACCAAAACCAGCATGATGTGGTAGAGGTAAAAAAGTCAGAAAAGAAGCAGAGTGATGAAGAGCATGGGCATATGACTATCTAAACACAAAAATAACATAGCCAGGCTGGATCACAGGGCAAGTACAGATTAGAATGAAATCATGAACCTTTCCTGTAGTGGATGCAGGGAGTCCAGCAGTCAGATCCGCTCTTAGAATTCATTTTCATTTCCAAAGCTTTGCAAATGGATTAAGTGTATCAGGTTTACTCTTCAGCATCTTGACCAAAAGCAGATTTGACTGCATCAGAGTCATGGCTTATTTAGCACAGTTTATCATCTCTGTTTCCATGGATTTCTCTGTTCACACTCAGAGTGCTTCAGTAACTAGTATTACACAGTTAATGCAAAGTCTTGTCACAGAACTAACATAGGTACAATCACTTACAGGGGTGAACACTGCCTGGTTTGGGAGTTTGATTGAATTTAAGGACTGTTAGAGCTGACACAGCCTAGTGCTGTTGAAAAGGAGAGCCTGTTGATTAAATTTCTTTAGAAGAGTGCTATGCAGATGACATTCTGCTATGTTATAAAAGTTTTGCAGTGTGGTACAACAGTCAGAAATGCACTAGCTGTTATAGATGCTATCATTATCCATTGCTTTTCTCTAGAAGAAACTCCACTAGGTTGACAAAATCTCTTATGTGGCTTAATTAAAAGTCTGCTCTGACAATCCTAGGTACTTAAAATGCCTTGCTAATTGCTACTTGAACAAAATGAACTATTTACAAATTATCCTTCTTGAAGGAAGCAAGGAAATTGTAACTGTCTGCTCAGATTTTGTTCCTGACAAAGGGCCTAGTTGAGACCTTGCAAAATGTTCAAGCATGTGTTTATATGTAAATGTAATAGCAGTCCTAGACTTCAAAGAGAAAATACTATTAAGGTAGAATTAGTATCACCTAAATTAGCTATCTGAAAGTTGTGTATCTAGTAAAGTTATTCCTTGGGTTCCTTCTATAATTGGTGGTAAAGTCAGGCAAGTGCAAAGTCTGTTAGTTTTAACTGTCTTCGACATCTTAGGTTGGGAAATGTTTTTCTGATGGTTAACTCCAAAGAGGGTCTAGATAATGAACTTAGAGTTGATGCCCAACTTATATATAGCTAAGTGAGATGAATCTTATCTTTTGCTTCCATTTGATAATAGTTGCAGTCGTTACAATAGCTCCATTTTCATGAACACCCACACTTCATTACAAGACAAAGGCATATCATGATATTACTAACATTACTCTGGATGAAACATTTAAAAATGTCAGTCCTCAATGTACTTAACTATTCCTCATTCTGAAATAAGAGTATTATGTATTGCATCTTCTCTTCCTGAAACACTACTTGTTCCTGCTTTTCATTACGTCTCTCACTTCTATTTGTTTCTTCTTATTATGTTTGTTTTGCTTCCTTCCTTAAGAGCAAGGATACACCTTCTCATGCTCCAGTGTATCTCCTGAAGTTATACTCTCTGTTCTTGGTGAGTATCCATACTGTTGTTTTGCATGTTATTATTGTCAATAAAACATCAAAGACACATTGGGTGAAATCCTGATTTGCTATGAAAGCCACTGGAATAATTCCCAAGTCATCTGTAAGCCAAGATGTAAACATTCATGAAGGGATCTGTCTCAAACACTTAACCTTCTGCAACTTGCTCACTCAGCCTAAATCTCTCCCTTTTAAACAGCCAAGGCATGAGTAGGTAATATAGGGACTATTACAAAGTATATGAAGTCTTTCAGCAAAGAAGGACTTCTCAGGATCTCAGGTAGTGATAGAACTAGGGGGAATGGAATGAAGCTGGAGGTGGGGAGATTCAGGCTAGATGTGAGGAGGAGGTTCTTCACCATGAGAGTGGTGAGACCCTGGAATGGGTTGTCCAGGGAGGTGGTCGAGGCCCCGTCCCTGGGGGTGTTTAAGAGCAGGCTGGATGAGGCTCTGTCCAGCCTGATGTAGTGTGGGGTGTCCCTGCCCATGGCAGGGGGGTTGGAACTAGATGATCCTTGTGGTCCCTTCCAACCCTGAATGAAACTATGAAACGATGAATTCGAGAGTTTTCCATGAGCAGAAAACAACACTGAGTTTAGGTTACTTCATCAGACCTTTCAAAATGATGTTGTAGGTATCTTTTCCCAATAGAATCTGGCTTTCATATAGTCATTTCCCTTAAATTAATCAAGGCCTGACTGCTCTCAGTACTCACTCCTTGATGTAGTTAATAGTCTGTAGTGGTGCATTTTTAGAACATCTAGATCAATCTTAGGGTAGCATCATCACAGAGAGAGCTGTTAGCTGTTGGAGTGTGCTGCCCAGGGAGGTGGTGGAGTCACTGTCCCTGGAGGTGTTCAAGAGGGGATTGGCTGTAGCACTAGGTGCCATGGTTTAGTAGTCATGAGGTGTTGGGTGACAGGTTGAGCTCGATGATCCTTGAGGTCTTTTCCAACCTTATTGATTCTATGATTCTAACTACCTGAAAGGAGGTTGTAGGCAGGTGGGGGTTGGTCTCTTCTTCCAGGCAACCAGCACCAGAACAAGAGGACACAGTCTCAAGCTGCACCAGGGGAAGTTTAGGCTGGAGGTGAGGAGAAAGTTCTTCACTGAGAGAGTCGTTAGCCATTGGAATGTGCTGCCCAGGGAGGTGGTGGAGTCACCATCCCTGGAGGTGTTCAAGAGGGGATTGGATGTGGCACTTGAAGCCGTGGTTTAGTTAGTCATAAGGTGTTGGGTGATAGGTTGGCCTTGATGATCTCTGAGGTCTTTTCCAACCTTATTGATTCTATGATTCTATGCTACCCATCAACATTGTTTGTTGGGGGTTTAAAAACAGGAAAAGAACATAGGCATGCACTTGGCTACTCTGGCAATGAGCATCTTTGTGGTATAAATAGCAAAGTATAAATTATTACCTGAGTAGTATTTTCTTTGTTTCTAAACAAGTCTAACCCCATAAGAGCAAACATTCTTTTTCTCATATTCCACATCTCATTCTGAACATCCTTTGTTACATATTGCATAACTGATTATTTTTAAAACAAAGCTGTTCTAGAGTAACTTGGGCATACAATGTTGTCAAAAAGAGGAAAAAAAAAAAGAAAAGAAAAAGAAAAAGAAAAAGAAAAAGGAAAGGAAAGGAAAGGAAAGGAGAGGAGAGGAGAGGAGAGGAGAGGAGAGGAGAGGAGAGGAGAGGAGAGGAGAGGAGAGGAGAGGAGAGGAGAGGAGAGGAGAGGAGAGGAGAGGAGAGGAGAGGGGAGGGGAGGGGAGGGGAGGGGAGGGGAGGGGAGGGGAGGGGAGGGGAGGGGAGGGGAGGGGAGGGGAGGGGAGGGGAGAGGAGAGGAGAGGAGAGGAGAGGAGAGGAGAGGAGAGGAGAGGAGAGGAGAGGAGAGGAGAGGAGAGGAGAGGAGAGGAGAGGAGAGGAGAGGAGAGGAGAAGAGAAGAGAAGAGAAGAGAAGAGAAGAGAAGAGAAGAGAAGAGAAGAGAAGAGAAGAGAAGAGAAGAGAAGAGAAGAGAAGAGAAGAGAAGAGAAGAGAAGAGAAGAGAAGAGAAGAGAAGAGAAGAGAAGAGAAGAGAAGAGAAGAGAAGAGAAGAGAAGAGAAGAGAAGAGTAAAGAAAAAGGTTAAACAGTTCTGCAAGTCTTATGGTTCAGGCTGTCTCTCTTCTTGGTTCCTTCATCATTGCTTTGACTGTAAAATTTGCTGACCTTTGATTGTGCTTTCTTTCAAAGGCACAGATGCTCAGCTTTTCAATCCAAAGGCTGTGATTAACCTGTTTGCATCCCTGTTTTCCCCTTTGAAAAATGAAGGCTGTTAAGGATTCTCCACTTTGCAAGAATTCACGTTTGCAAAGCTAAATTATTTAACAACTCTGAAATATGCTGAGATCCTTATGTAGGGGATGCGAAGCATTAT
This sequence comes from Melanerpes formicivorus, assembly GCF_026170545.1. Taxonomy (NCBI): domain Eukaryota; kingdom Metazoa; phylum Chordata; class Aves; order Piciformes; family Picidae; genus Melanerpes; species Melanerpes formicivorus. The sequence goes on from NW_027142353.1 coordinate 59,859,820, forward strand.
AATGCTTCCAAATACAGGGAAGAGGGAATAGGAACAGAATCAGCAGTTTGGGCGATAGGTCATTTGTAAACAGAATGCGAGGAAGGAGGAGGTCTCTGGGGACTAATTTAGTTCGTTCTCTGAAGATGTATACCCGCTGGTGACGCCAGATGAATATGTTTGTTCCATGCAAGAATATGAGTTGTTCAACTTGAAGACCTGTAAGATGACTTTTAAAAATTCTTTCATGATTTCAGGTAGAGGTAGGGTCTTGTGAATATGCACACTGCTGTAGCAGGGTAGGGATGTGCATCTGGATTATGCCAGTTTAGGGCAGTGGCATCATTATTGTGGTGTTACTGTAATAGGTACCTTATGGTGACATTATAAATAAAGCTTGTGACAATAATGTGCTTAATTTAAGGGCAATGAGGCTGATGAGAGGCCTTGAGCCTTATGAGGAGAGGCTGAGGGAGCTGGGGTTGTTTAGCCTGCAGAAGAGGAGGCTCACTGAAGACCTTATTGCCCTCTACAACGACATGAATGGAGATTGTAGCCAGGTGGGGTTGGTCTCTTCTCCCAGGCAACCGGCACCAGAATGAAAGTACACAGTTTCAAGCTCCACCAGGTGAGGTTTAGGCTCGAGGTGAGGAGAAAGCTCTTCCCAGAACGAGTAATTGGCCACTGGAATGTGCTGCCCAGGGAGGTGATGGGGTCACCGTCTTGGGAGGTGTTCAAAAAGGGATTGGATGAGGTGCTTGAAGCCATGGTTTAGTAGTCATGAGGTGTTGGGTGACAGGTTGGACTTGATGATCTCTGAGGTCTTTTCCAACCTTATTGATTCTATGATTCTATGATTTTGTGTGTATGGTAGTATCTGGAACGGTATGTTATATTAAGTCTGCTATCAAAGACCATAATCCCAAACAATAGGAAGCCCTGGAGAGGTTGCTCTTTGGCAATTTTATCTGTCCTTGAAGGCTTAATTTCTTGCACATGTTGGCAGATTTTCATGATCATTCTAATGGTTCTGAAAATACTTCCTAAATTATATTAATGATCTAATGATAAAATATTTTAATTGTTTTTTTTTTCCTCCTCTTTAAGCAATATTTTTCCTCTAGTTGTGGGTGACATTATGAGTGAGTATACAAACAGTGTGTGATTTTTTTGTACATTTCAGTGTTTAAGGTTGTATGAAACATATTCTCTGATAGAATCATGGAGAAAGTGTCATCTTTTTAGTATCAGCTCTGAGAAATACCTGCTTTATTCTTGCACCACTCAGTGACTTTTTCTTGAAGGAGATTTTTGGAACTGAACTTCTTGCTAACTCACTCTCACTATGCTGCTGCTCTCAGGAGAGCCGCAGCTGCCACTCTGAAATGTAAATGCTGCATGAAAAGCCCCAGAAGAGCATTTAAAATATTATGTAAAAGTGAATGAACTACTTTTTCTGTTACCCCGCAGACTGCCTTCTGTCTGTCCTATTAGTGGCATGTCTCTCTTTCCCTTCCTCTTAAAGTTTTTTCCAGTTTAGTTGAAAGAAATCACAGAATCACAGAAGCATTCAGGTTGGAAAAGACCCTCAGGATTACCAAGTCCGACAGATAACCCTACTCTACAAGGCCTACCCCTAAACCATATCCCCAAGCACCACATCCAAATGACCTTAAAGAAAAACACATCCAGGGTTGGAGACTCAACCACCTCCCTGGGCAGCTCATTCCAATACCTGACCACTCTTTCTGTGAATATTTTTTTCCTAATGTCCAGTCTAAACCTACCCACTCACAGCTTGAGGCCATTACCTCTTGTTTTATCACTAATTACCTGCGAGAAGAGACCAGCACCAGCCTCTCTACAATGACCTTCCAGGTAGTTGTAGACAGCAATGAGGTCTCCCCTCAGCCTTCTCTTTTTCAGACTAAACAGCCCCAGCTCTCTCAGTCCTTCCTCATAAGATTTATTCTCCCTTCACCAGCTTTGTTGCCCTCTGCACTCATTCCAGCGCCTCCACATCTCTCTTGTACTGAGGTGCCCAAAACTGAACAAAATACTTGAGGTATGGCCTCACCAAAGCTGAGTACAAGGGGACAATCACCTCCCTACTCCTGCTGGACACAGCATTTCTGATACAAGCCAGGATGGCATTGGCTTTCTTGGCCACCTGGGCACACTGCTTGCTCATATTCAGTTGTTTGTTGATTAGAACCCTCAGGTCCCTTTCTGCCAGACAGCTTTCCAGCCACACTGCCACAAGCCTGTAGCATTGCTTGGGGTTGCTGTGACCCATGTGCGGGACCTGGCATTTGGCCTTGTTGAAGGAATGGGATCCCTCTGATTGAAAAGGGAAAATGTGAAGTGAATAATGGAGAATAAGAAGGTGGAAAAGCACATCAGCTCAGAGAAATAAACAAGTACCCAGAGAATACCCAGAGAAAATACCCAGAGAAATAAACAAAATGTAAAGATTTGATCAGATTTGAATTCACAGATTTAATGATTGCTTAGAATAAAGTGAACTGTAATCTTTGATTTTAATTCTGAGTCAGGAAAGTAGACTTTTGTGATAATGAGGATATCATTATAATGCTAAAAGGCAACATTAGAAACCCAGGAGACTTGAGAAGTACAATTAAGAATCATATAATAGTTAGCAAGTGTGTTTTTATTTTTCCTTCCTCCCTTCCCCCCTTTTTCCTTGCCTGTAGAAAGGCATCTATTAGAAAATAGAAGTCCAGGAATCTTCTTGAGTTGTGGAAAGCAGCAAAAAAAACCCCATGTTTACATTAGTATGAATGGAGAGGAAATGTGAGCACGAGGGTGCACATTGTGAACAGAGGGGCTATAAAAATGACTGACACCTACAGTAGCAAGTCATCAAGATCTTAGCACATATCTATCTGTAGTTCCCCAGGACAACTACAAACAGATGGTGTATAAATCCTGACGGCTCACACAGTGGGACAAGATCACTGTTGGCTCCTGATGCATCAATGACACTCATCCATAACTGACACTCTCTTGTAAAGAACTCAGTAAATGCGGGGATAGATTTGAAAGCTAGTGCTGCTTATCATTCGTGTCATTGCAAGCATTCCTGGACAGTCTCCCTGGATACAGGTATCAGAGTGTGACTGCTACCTGCATCTTGGTGCTTGTGTATATGTATATGTGAGTGTTAGAGGCTGAAACCAGTTGTGTTTTGAAATAAATTAGTGTTTCTTTCCTGTGAGATGCTGCATTTGAGCTACATTTTTGTTGCAGTGCCGTGGCATTATTTCCTGGCAGTCCCTGTGTTTTCAGAATTTCCCAAAAGATAAGAATTAGTGATCAATCATCCAATCATGTAATTATGACTTGTGAGATGAAATAGTCTGTTTTGAGAAGAAAGGGTCATTGGTAGCACTAAAGCACAAAAGAAAGCCAGCATTACTAGGACTGTGTTTATCTCTCTGATGGTTCTGAACCAGTTCAAACGACCAAAACCACCAGAGCACAGAATTGTCTCTCCTGGTATGTCAGTGACTTATTATCTACACCCAAATTTAGATGTCTAAATGTAGGAAAGCAGCATTTCAAAAGCACTAAATCACAGACTCCTCAAGTCATTGACATAGAGCTGTATGTATTCATGAGAGACTTATGGGATGTCTCTGAAGTGGTCTCTTGAGATGAAGGCAGATACTTTAGGATATCTCTGAAGTGCACTGCAGGCCTCAATTAAGCATGTGAATGAATCTGCTCAGGGCACTGACTTCCTTAGAGATAAATATCCGCTTCCATTTGGCAGAGCTCCTTGCAGCACCTGAAGTGACATTGCAGAGACTGTTTCCAGACAGCCAAACCCTGCTCCATACAGCCAGGTGTGAGCCACCTGCCCACATATGGAGACTGTGGACTTTTGGATGTTACAACCAAGATTAAAATAGACATTTTTTGTGATGTGAGATGTTCTTGTGCATCCCTCCTGGCTGATCTTAAGAGGCAGGCATTTGTCCTTGGTCCCCTGTACTATCTGCCAGCTTCAGGTATATCCATAGGATACAAGACTGTGTGAGAGCCAAAGTGGCATGTAGTCAATCTACTAAATACCTGAATTGCAGCCTAGTGATTAGACACCACATTTATTTCTCTGCATTTTCATGCTGGGCTCCACCTTGCTCTGCCTCAGTCCTGTTAGCAAGGCGGAAGCCCAGGTGAGGTGGAGTGGGATGGGATGGGATGCTTAGATGCAGTTAAGTACCATGAGGTGACTGCAGCAGCCCCACAGACAGGCTTTCTGTTTTGGACATTTTCCCCAAGGGTCTGAGTTGTGGGATTTGTCCATGCCCATGTGTTTAACAAGGCTGAAGTGCGACAGCCAAGGGCTGTGGAACCCCTGGTGACATGGTGGTGATGTCACAGCAGACAGAAGGTTGCAGTTGTGGTTGCTGTGATATAGGGTGTTTGGGAGACAGCTACTCAGGACCAGAAGAGAAAGAGTGCACGGTGAGCTGGGCCAGCCGGGAGGCCAGCAGGATGGTGAGTGAGGGCTGAGGCAAGAGGGCAGGGAGGAGGACACAGAGGAGAGTGCAGGGCTGCTGTGCCTGGGCAAGGACACGGATTGCCCATGGCCCAACAGATGGCGGCTGCTCAGCCTTTGCCTTACAGAGCCAGACGCTGAGACAAGGATCAGACCATGGAGCACTCCTGACATCAGCCACACAGCCAGAGAGATTCCTTATGTTCTGCAAGGACATGGACAATGGGTTAAGTGAATGAGCCTGCAAGAACCTTGGCCAGGGTGGCTCAGTGGATTAGGCTGGACAACGCTAAATAGAAAGCAGTCTTGTCTTAGTGTGTCACACAAGGACAAAAGGAGTGCAAAGGAGAGAGTTTTGAATTCACTCTGAAATAAAGTCCTTCCTTTGAGCTGAAACCTGATTCAAATCCCATACAGTTCAGAGTTAAAGTACTTTTCTTGAGTGATGATTTACTGACCTATGATGCATAAGGGACCAAAACCACTCAAATCATACTCTGTCTCAACTCAATTACTCTTAAAAAAACCACATAAAATCAAGTGCCTTAATCACATTAGGAATGCTTGAACACTCACTTTCAGTTATCTGGTATGGTCTGCAAAGATGATGTCTTGTTTTTCTCTGGTACTACACTGGGATTTCTCAGTCCTTGTGTGACATCTGGACATATTTTCCCTAACTGCCAATCAATATTGTCCTGGACCAGGGGAGGTTTAGACTGGATGTTAGGAAGAAATTCTTCATAGAGAGAGTGATTGGCCATTGGAATGGGCTGCCCAGGGAGGTGGTGGAGTTGCCATCATTGGAGGTGTTCAGGAGGAGACTTGATGGGGTGCTTGGTGCCATGGTTTAGTTGATTAGATGGTGTAGGATGATGGGTTGGACATGATGCTCTTGAAGGTCTCTTCCAACCTGGTTAATTCTATTCTATTCTATTCTATTCTATTCTATTCTATTCTATTCTATTCTATTCTATTCTATTCTATTCTATTCTATTCTATTCTATTCTATTCTATTCTATATGACTGTTGTAGTTCAGACTAATCTTTGCCTGTTTTATGCTGAACTAGAGCTGATTCTAGTGAAAGCCAATGACCAATGTCACTGAACAATCCTCCTGAGTATGCACTCTTCAAGTAGTGATAGAGATAAAAAATGTCATGCTGCTGTAGAATATTTCTTTTATTATTGTAGGGCCTAAAGCTGACCACAACAGTAATGAATAAGGTTTAGAGACAATGAGTCATATTCAGAGTTGTGGTGAATTAACCACAGCTAAAGGCCAAGCTCCAACAGAAGTACTCAGTCACTCCTTAGCTTATGGGCTAAGATAAAGACAGACAGACACTGACCAGTTACTGTCATGGGGAAAATGAATTTAGTTTATTGCCGGCTACAAATGGAGTAGGATGATGAAAAACAAAGACAAAACTAAAAAGGCTTCCCCTTTTTTCCCAAGCTCATCTTCATTCTGATGTTTCTACCTCCTCCCCATCCTGAGAGGTACAGGTGGATGAAGAATGCAGGTTGTGATCAGCTTATCATAGATTCTTTCTGCAGCTCTTTCCTCCACATATTTTCCTCTTGCTTCTGCAGGGGTCCTTCCCAAGTAGCAATTCTTTTATGATAAACCTCCTCCATCATGAGGTCTCTATTTGTCGTATTTCATTTAGGGTATAGCCACCTTCTGCAGTGTGTGGGGTTCTCTGTGCATTGCATCATGGATATCTGCTCCATTATGATCCTCCAGGGGCTGCAGAGGCATATCTGCACCTCCTCCCACTTCTCGTCATTTGCATTGCTCTTTCTCATTCTTTCATTACCTTCCTCCATTTTCTAAATGGTGTTTTGCCCTTTCTTAAATACATTTCCAAGAGGTGCTGTCAGCTTGGCTGATGAGCTAAGCCTTGTGGCTGGTCTGCTGGAGCCAGCTGGGATTGGCCATGTTTGGCACAGGGCAGCCCTTGAAGTCGTCTCACAGAGGCTGTTTCTGAAGCCTTCTGCTGCCAGTACCTTGGCAAGAACATCTAATACAGACCACAGTGTACATTTCTAGTACTTTCAATTATAGTCAGAAAGACAAAGGAAGACAAAGGCAGAAAGGAACTGAGGTCAACTGCTCTTGGAGAAGGAGTCAGGCGGCTGGTCACATATATGCTTATAGTCACATTAGGGCCAGAAGTTTCTCTTACTCCCATCATTGGTGCTGCCATATCCCCTGGTCTGATCCTGGGAAGACTTATTCCTGAATATTATGGTTATTCTTTCATGTCAGACTTGCACTTTTGGAAGATTTGGTCTTCCAGAATGCAACAAGCCAAACAGGAGGGAGAATTTTCGGCTGCAAACTGCAGTGGAATGAGTTATATGACTTTTTAAAGTGGGAGACAGTATTGGAGACCATGGCAGGGAGTACAAATGTATGAAAAGGAGTATAAATATGTGAAGCAGTACAAAGAAGAAGAAAGACAAGACACTGTTCCAGTCTTCTAGCAGAAAACCATTTGAGGAGAGCAGCAGATCAAGCACTGCAATCACAAAGACATGGCTTTTGTAAAGTGGCATGAATTATCAGTAGTTTGGGATATCCTTCACAGACAATCTTAGCCCATAGAACCATCAGAGATACACCAATCACTGTCAGGTTGTTTGGTTCATTTTATCCAGATACCTCTGTGCATGCTAGGTAAAATTCAGCATTTTGCAAACAATTATGCTTTTTTGTCTACTCCTGCAAAACCTTCCAGGAACATCTGGAATGTGATGTCTTACAGTATGTGAATCTCGTTATATAATGGCCTAGGTTATAATGCATATTATATTGGCAGCCAGCTGAACATGAGTCAGCAGTGTGCCCAGCTGGCTAAGAGGGTCAATGGAATACTGGATTGTATCAGGAATAGTGTGACATGCAGGACCAACACAGTGTTTGTCCCTCTATACTCAGCACTAGTGAAGCCACATCTTCAGTACTGTGCTCAGTTTTGGGGACCTCACTACAAGGAAGATATTGAGATGCTGCAGCAGTTCCACAGGAGGGCAACAAACCTGGTAAAGGATCTGGAGAACAGATCTTCTGAGGAGTAGCTGAGGGGACTTTGGTGGTTTAGCCTGAAGAAAAGAGGCTGAGGGGAGACCTTATCACTCTCTGCACCTCTTTGAAAGGAGGTTGTAGCTAGATAGTCTCTTCAGACTAGTAACAAGGAATAGGACGAGAGAAAAATCACCTCACTTTGCAGCAGGGGAAGTTTAGATTGAATATTAGAGTAGAATAGAATAGAATAGAGTAGACTAGACTAGATTAGACTAGACTAGACTAGACTAGACTAGACTAGAATAGAATAGAATAGAATAGAATAGAATTAACCAGGTTGGAAAAGAACTTCGAGATCATTGAGTCCAACCTATCATCCAGCACCATCTAATCAACTAAACCATGGCACCAAGAGCCTCATCCAGTCTCCTCCTAAACACCTCCAGTGATGGTGACTCCACCACCTCCCTGTGCAGCACGTTCCAATGGCAAATCACTCTTTCTGTGAAGAACTTCTTCCTAACACCCAGCCTAAACCTCCCCTGGCACAGCTTGAGACTGTATCCTCTTGTTCTGTTGGTGGTTGCCTGGGAGAAGTGACCAACCCCCACCTGCCTACAACCCCTCTTCAGGTCATTGTAGACAGCAACAAGGTCTCCCCTGAGCCTCCTCTTCTCCAGGCTAAACAGAAGGAACCTTCTCTTCTCTAAGCTAATTAGAAGGAACTTCTTGACTTAGAGGGTTATCAAACACTGGAACATGCTCCCCAAGGAAGTGATGGAAACTCCATCCCTGGAGGTGTTTAAAAGTTGCGTAGATGTGATGCTAAGGGACATGTTTTAGCGCCAGATTTAGTAGAGTTAGTTGATGGTTGAACTCTGTGATCTTAAAGGTCTGATACAATCTGCTGACAGTCACAATGATTTAGCCCAGGTTCAGCTCATCAGCTATTGCTGTGTCTTCACTAGAAATGCATTTTTGCTAGGGCAAGCTCAGAGCAGAGGGACTGATGTTTAACCAGTAAGACCACCAGCACACTCATGGTACAGTTTTAGCCTGTAACAACTAGCACTCAGAAAATTCCCTGTGTCAGACCAAAGGCTGAACATGGGCCAGGAATCATTCTTAAGAGGCGGATTAGATACAGCCTCTTTCCTCTGCTGGGCTAGATGATCTGTGCTTAGAAATACAAGATGTGATAACACTGGACTCAGGGCTGGAGAACCATCTCTGTTGGGTGCTACTACAACCTCATTCAATCAGGAGATAGAAGCTGTGTGTGCTTCCAGAGTGCTGTGTCAAAAGCCTCAGGCTATTGGTAAATGAACACACCTGCGTGATTCAGGCAGCTCAGGTCTGAAGGAAACATGGTCGTGCCAGTGGAGTGCTGTGTCTAGAACAATTGCCTGGGTTATACGTGTTTATTGTGCTATCCTGATGTAATGACACTGCCCTCATCCTGGGGCTATCTTGACTGGCATTTAGCTTAGGATCAATGTGAGCTGTATTCCATGCTGTCAAGAAGGATGCCCTTAGTCCTGCCGTAGATCTCAGAAACCGCTGGAGTGGGAATAGTACATGAGCTAAATTCCTTGATTCCAGAAATCCAAGTAGAAACATTCAGTCAGCTTTGCTTGGGTGAAACAGCCTTCGTCTCTGCTAGTCTGACTGCAGGTATGTGTTTGGATGGGTTGGATTGGTTGATGGATTGGACGCGATGACCTTGAAGGTCTCTTCCAACCTGGTTTGGTTTATTCTAAATAAAGGTTTATTCTAAATAAAGGTTTCCAGCACCACTTAAGACCCCTGTCCTGGTTTGAGGCCAGGCAGATCCTCTCTTGCCCCTGAGAGGGGCAAAAGAATGACACACACAAATGGATTGCAGAAGTGATGGAAAGCTTAAATGGAAAAGCAATTAGTGTTTTACAGAAAGCTACAAGCATAGTGACAAAAGAAATACAGAGCATACAGAGTCCCCTACAGCACACCCAAAAGCCTCCCATCACTTCCCTTCTCCCCACCTGAGGGTATACCTGAAACTCCTGGGCTCTTCCTGCCCCCCTAACTAGGCTAATCTCAGGCTGGCCCAGTCTGAGACTGCCTCTTGCCCTTCTCCTCCTGGGATTAGGTCTATCCAGGCCTAAGAAGCCTTGAGATACTCCCCACCATTACCTGATAGGGAGCATCTCCCACAGGAGCACAGATGGGAGAAAGAGGAAGGGAAAGACTTTGCAGCTGGATTTGTAGGGCTCAGGATTTATGGGTATGAAATACGCTGTTTCCTGTGTCCACTTACTGAGAGGGACACTCGGGACACTGGAGGTGTAGCTTGTGTGGCAGGAACAGGAGGCACCCAGCCTGAACTGCCACGAACCCTGTTTTGTGATTATCATTTTGGAATTAAGAGATGATTTCAAACTCCCAAATGTTGGTCAATGCAATAGGATTGCTATTATATCAGTGTGTTGTGAGACACGTTGTTTTTTGCATCTTAGGAAAGCCACACTACAAAACCTTCAGGAATCCTCAGTACTTCAGGAGCTGTGTTTTGGGAGATTTTATTACCTTGAAAAATTTATTGGCCACAATTTTAAATGATCCTCAAGCTGACCTTTCAGACCTGAGATTCTTGCTAAGTCTTTTTCAGAGTGTGCTGGATTCAGTTAACCACAAATAATTACCCTTCTCCTCTTATGCATGAGAAAATGTCATTTTGTACAGCACTCTCTCTATTAATTGTACAAAACATACAGAAAATCTGTGTTTTTCAGATAAAGGTGGAAAGTAATGTGGTGGGTTGAAATTTCTCCCCCAGCATTAAATCACAGACATTTTGTCCCCTGGGACAGCTGTTTGTCTTCTTCATTCTCCTTAGAGTCTTCTGTGTGAATTACTGCTTCAAAAGTGGACATGGAAAAAAAAATCCTTTGAGAGTAGACTCTTAGAAATCCTCTGTCATCGTTTCCTGGGAGGAAACACAGACTGCTCCATGGAAATAAAATTCTGTGTGTCTTGAACTCCAACTCAAATATCCCTTAGGATTCACAGAAGGTTCAAGCACAGTAGAAACGGCATTCTGCCCTGTATCAGGAACAGTGTGGCCAGCAGGAGCAGGGAGGTCATTCTGCCCCTGTACACTGCACTGCTTAGGCCACGCCTTGAGTCCTGTGTCCAATTCTGGGTCCCTCAGTTTATGAAAGATGTTGAGTTGCTGGAACGTGTTCAGAGAAAAGCAACAAAGCTGGGAAAGGGTTTGGAGCACAAGCCTTATGAGGAGACGCTGAGGGAGCTGGGGTTGCTTAGCCTGGAGAAGAGGAGGGTCAGGGGAGACCTTTTTGCTGTCTAACTACCTGAAGGGAGGTTGTAGACAGGCGGAGTCTGGTCTCTACTCCCAGGCAGCCAGTACCAGAGCAAAAGGACACAGTCTCAAGCTGTGCCAGGGGAGCTTTAGAGTGGATGTTAGGAAGAAATTCTTCATAGAGAGAGTGTAGTCACCATCACTGGAGGTGTTTAGGAGGAGACTGGATGGGGTGCTTGGTATCATGGTTGAGTTGATTAGATGGTGTTGGATGATGGGTTGGAGGCGATGATCTTGAAGGTCTCTTCCAGTCTGGTCTGGTCTGGTCTATTCTATTCTATTCTATTCTATTCTATTCTATTCTATTCTATTCTATTCTATTCTATTCTATTCTATTCTATTCTATTCTATTCTATTCTATTCTATTCTATTCTATTCTATTCTATTCTTTTCTATTCTATTCTATTCTATTCTATTCTATTCTATTCTATTCCCCTAGTGCTGACTGTGTTGTAATGCTTACTCCCTCTTTCTATGAGTATGATGGCAATGGCTGTAGAGACAGACAGGGCTTCATAGTATCTTTCTGAAAAATCAGCAAGGCTTTGGTACCATAGAGTTTGGAAACCATGTCTGTCAGTAGTTCGTCAGTGAAGTGTAGTAATGCAAAGTAGAGCTTGCTTGGGAAGCTGAATGTAAAAGCAGTTTTAATTTTTCATCTTGCAAGCCACACTCCTTGAAAAAACCCAGTATGTTCCCTTGCTCATGTGTGGCACTTGGAAAGAAGGACTTCTGTGGCTGAAAAGAATGTCACAGAAGTTCAGGTGTCCTTCTGCCCTTGTTGCATGCTTAGCCGATTCATAATGATCAGGTTTTTATGCCTTACATCTGTTCAGTGTCAAAATGTGAGGGAAATGGACTAATGCTGTGATAATTTCTTCAACTGTGGTGAATGTGCTAAAAGAAAATAAACACAATTAGCCATCTTTTACATAATGAAGTGTTCAGATGTGCCTCCCTGAGAAGCGTTTAACTAGAGATAGAGTATAGCGCTAATTAGCTAAGCCAAGACCTTTCTTTCTATGAATTCAGACCAACTATGACAAAACAAGAAATGGTGGTTTTCTTTCAGATATGCATGTTTAGTTTTCAGATAAGCCCTGATTCAAAGCCCACCAAAGGAATTTTAAAGTGTTATTCAGTACAGTCTCAAGCTGTGCCAGGGGAGGTTTAGGCTTGAGGTGAGGAGAAAGTTCTTCACAGAGAGAGTTGTTAGCCATTGGAATGGGCTGCCCAGGGAGGTGGTGGTGTCACCATCCCTGGAGGTGTTCAAGAGGAGATTGGACGTGGCACTTCGTGCCATGGTTTAATAGTCATGAGGTGTTGGGTGACAGGTTGGACTTGATGATCTTTGAGGTCTTTTCCAACCTTATTGATTCTATGATTCTATGTTTTGGGTCAGCCTTATAATATGCTTTCCTGGCAAATATAAGTGAATATAGTAAGTAAAAATAGTGAGTAAGCAACAAACATCAAAGTATTCCATGCAAAGAAATTTAGGGAAAGAAATAGTAGTCACACATTGTAAATGTGCACCCTGTCTCAGGGGCTACAAATAATGGTAGTTGCTTGGTATTGGTCTATCTATGGTTATCATCCTCTTTCAGACTCGGGTTGAGACGTCTTCTGTGGAACTGACCTCTGCTTTTCCTTTTCTGTGGGGGCTCCTGATTCAGATTTGAACTTGTGCATACAGCAATAACATGAATAAACCTCATTAATCTAATTTGCTGACAGTTTTATCAGTACTAAAACTGAAGAAATGATGCAACGTAACCAATACCTAAAGTTATCATTATAATTTGCAGGTAATTATTGGCTGAGATCCTGATAATGGTGAAATCCATAGGGCTTTTTTATGCTCATTATGTTAAATGCTCTTTTAATGACAACTCACTTTTCTTTATGTACATAGTTGTCGTTATCCATTATGGCTGATGCCAACAGTTAGTTAACCTCCCTATGCTAGGAAGCAAGGAAACAGAGATGTCACTGCAGCAGAAAGACAGAGGGTATCGTGAAGACCCACAGTTTCTGAGGCAATTCATTGTGTGTCTTGCATTTGTAAAATTTTTGTGGCAACACTGATTGAAATGTTTATTTACCTGAGGAGAGTTTTCATAACAATGAGTTAATGTGATCTGGGTTCTGGAAAGCACAAAGTGATTCATAGAAATAGCACTGCTGGTAAATCACTTAGAAGTTTCATGGCTGCCTTTATTTCCAACTGTTCTTTATATCTTCTTAGAACACAGGACTGAGGGCACAGACATACTACATGTTGGTGAGGGGTTTGGAACACAAGCCCTATGAGGAGAGGCTGAGGGGAGCTGGGGTTGCTTAGCCTGGAGAAGAGGAGGCTCAGAGAAGATCTTATTGCTGTCTCCAACTGCCTGAAGAGAGGTTGTAGACAGGCACGGGCTGGTTTCTTCTCCCAGGCAACCAGCACCAGAACAAGAGGACACAGTCTCAAGCTGCACCAGGAGAGGTTTAGACTGGATATTAGGAAGAAATTCTTCATAGAGAGAGTGATTGGCCATTGGAATTGGCTGCCCAGGGAGGCAGTGGAGTCGCCATCACTGGGGGTGTTTAGGAGGAGACTTGATGAGGTGCTTGGTGCCATGGTTTAGTTGATTGGATAGTGGTGGATGATGGGTTGGACTTGATGATCTCAAAGGTCTCTTCCAACCTGGTCTATTCTATTCTATTCTATTCTATTCTATTCTATTCTATTCTATTCTATTCTATTCTATTCTATTCTATTCTATTCTAACTCACCTGCACTGGTTATGAATAAGTTATTTTCAGCTGCTTAGTATTTTAGATGAGTTTATAAGAAGCCAGATGATGATCTAAGAACACTGTATTAGGGGAGCCTAAACACTCTCATGTAGAAATAAAATTGCAGAAATCTGTTGTGTTGAATTTGCTTTATTCACCTACATGGCCCTGAACTCAATTTATTCTACAATGCAATTCAGTGTAAAATTTGCAGGACTCAGAAAAAGGGCTGATAGTCCAAATTCACATCTCCCATTTGAAAGAGGGAGAGAGATACTTGAAAATTGCAAAAGGGAAAATGAAACCACTGGAATACAAATTTTCAGTGTATGTTAATGCTATTTTCATCCATCACAAAAAGCAAAACACCCCTCTGCAAAACAGTGAAGTTGAAAACTTGTTTAAAATGAAGGCATTTGCACTTTCTGTGGAATTCTACATTTCTACTTACTTCACAGAAAGAGATTTTGGCATTGGAATGGGCTGCCCAGGGAGGTGGTGGAATCACCATCCCTGGAGGTGTTTAAAAAGGGATTGGACATGGCACTTGAAGCCGTGGTTTAGTTAGTCATGAGGTATTGGGTAATATGTTGGACTTGATTATCTCTGAGGTCTTTTCCAACATTATTGATTCTATGATTCCTATGAAAAACACAATTTCACTTTGGTCACCATGCTGACAGTTGATAAAAACAGGCAAAACTTCACCAGCATGAAGTAAGAGGAAACGTAACAGTAGTAGGATTTTGTGTTTCTTCATCAAAGGCTAGCAGAGTCCAAACTATAACTTTTGTGCTACAGGTTAAATCTGCCATTAAATAACTCAGTGCTTTTAAGGATCTTTAGTTCTATTCCTGCTCAGCACTTCTCACTTGTGGTTGAGCTTTCCAGGGGACTGAAATGCTTTTAATTAAAAGAACTTCTTGTGTATGGTTGTGCCCCTTGATCTACAGGCAGCCAACAGACAGCTTATCCACTGGATTATAGCTCTGTAGCTGCTAAGCAGGTAAACAGAATCTTTGTAGGTGCTCTCCTCTTTTTTGATGATGGGTTGTGAGATATTCTCCTCTAGATGCTGCTCAATTATTTCCTGCCTTTATTTCTATACATCTGTATTCCCTTTATGCTGTTACAGTGATTCCCTTTAATAACAACATCTGTGAAAAGAGGTCACCAACTCTCTGGGGCAGCTGACAGATCTGATTATTATCACTGCAAAATATTTGCCTTTTCTTGAATTCTGTATATTTAGAAATACTTCAGAAGGACAGAGTAAATTCAAGAGATTGCAGAATCAGACTCTATACATATGGATTTGAAACATATGTCATGTAGGTTACATACACGCATATTCAATCTTGGCATTCCCTCTGTATATCTGTGGTGTAGAAAGAAAGAGAGAGGAACATTAATTAGTTAAATTGATAAATAATTAATAAACATAATTAATAAAATCATTCTAAGTTTCCACACAAACAGAGGGGGAAGATTGAGTTTATAATATATCCATTTTTGCTCAGATACTGAGGCAATAATGGACTTTGTCTGAGATATAAATTGTTCTCTAAAATTAAGTCAATAATAGGAAGTATGCTAATGTGAAATGCCACAACTTGTCCAAATATCAAACTCTATTTTTTCTCAGATGGAAGCAGTTCTTCACATAGCAGGAAACTCTTCAGCTTCAAGGCTGAAAGAGAGCTACCATAAAATAAATAGTTTGGCAAGGATTTATTGAATTTGCTCAAGTGAAAGCTGACTGTAGTGGAATGTAACAAAGTATTTCACATAAAAATACAGCTTAATAAACTGCTTACATTTGAACATTTCCTTGTCTAGGAAAAAATCAAGAATTTTCCTTAGTTTGTTCTCAGTAGATATTGACCTTGGAAAGAATCCATCAACAATCTACCCTGAAGGATTTTGTTTATTTGTGCATCTTCAGCATGGACTCTGTTACAAATAGTTTGCAGCAGAATATGTTGTAATACGCATTTGTGCAAGGTGTAATAACGCTGAGGAACGTAACACAGATCAGCTAGGTGGCATAAGCCAAATACCAAGCTCCCTCCTTCCCTTAAATTTAAAGACTTTCAAAGATCAGACTGCAAAGAACAAGTCACATCTTCTGGCATTGTTCCAGGATATTTGAGACCACTGTAGGTGCTGCGTGTCCTCAGCTCATGTTTTTAAGCTTTTTTTTCCCCTACCCTGCAGGCTTAGGGATGTAATAGAAACATGACAGCAATGACCCTGTTCTCACAATGTGCCTCCAGCAGCTGTAGGTCAAGGCAAAGAACTTTATGTCTTACTCTACCTCTGCCTAACTCATAAGACTGAAATTCTAAGTGCATAACAATGTCCCTCTGTAATTTTTTCTCCCCTAAAGCTAACTCTTCAGTATAACCAGACATTATGTTATTGGAGAATATACATTTAAGATGCAGAAATACAGATGGCTGTGAGAGGGTTACAAGTCTGTTACCATTTCCAAAAGGACAAGTTATGTTTCCAAAAGTCTAATCTCTTATTCCTTCCATATGTGCCCAAATGTGGTGAATAGAATAGAACAGAATAGAATAGACCAGGTTGGAAGAGATTTTGGGGTCATTGCATGCAACCCATCATCCAACACCATCTAATCAACTAAACCGTGGCACCAAGCACCCCATCAAGTCTCCTCCTATACACCTCCAATGATGGCAACTCCACCACTTCCCCAGGCAGCCCATTCCATGGGCAATCCCTCTCCCTATGGAGAATTTCTTCCTGACATCCAGTCTGAACCTCCCCTGGTGCAGCTTGAGGCTGTGTCCTCTTGTTCTGGTGCTGGTTGCCTGGGAGAAATACCTCCAGTGTAATTAGTTTACAGGTAAATCCAAGCCTTGCTGAAGCTGTACAGTTTGAAAATCTTTACTTACCCATTGATGTATAAATGTGCAAAATCTTTATCATTTTCTGTCTTCAGGAACACAAAACAAGTACAATGCACCTGTAGCTGTTTGTAAGGGTAGAAGTTTGGGGTAGCAATTGCCCCTGTCTGTATAAGGATCTTCAGAGTTTGAGGAGAAATAAGAATGTGTTTGAGAAGTTCAAAGGAGCATATAGCTATGTCTGGCCTTCAACTAAAAAAACTTATCATAGAATCATAGAATCAATAAGGTTGGAAGATATCTCAAAGATCACCAAGTCCAAGCTGTCACCCAGAACTACTAAACCATGGCACCAAGTGCCACATTCAATTCCCTCTTGAACACCTCCAACGATGGTGACTCCACCACCTCCCTGGGCAGCACATTCCAATGGCCAAAAACTCTTTCTGTGAAGAACTTCCTCCTCACGTCAAGCCTAAAGACTGTGTCCTCTTGTTCTGGTGCTGGTTGCCTGGGAGAAGAGACCAACCCCCTCCTGCCTACAACATCCCTTCAGATAGTTGTAGAGAGCAATAGTCTCCCCTGAGCCTCCTCTTCTCCAGGCTAAACAACCCCAGCTCCCTCAGCCTCTTCTCATAGGGCTTGTGCTTGAGGCCTCTCCCCCGCCTCGTATGTCATTAATCAAACATTATCCTGGTTTCATTTTTTTGCAAGTGGAGTAACACACTTCACTCAAAAGAGAGAAGTAGTAATATGTTTATTGATATAAAACAGTGATTCAACAAAGTTTGATAATAAAGGTGACAGTGATCTAACAGATTTGATGACAAGGTTCGACTTCATATTTATTGCATAGACAAGGTCAAACAAAACTGTCAGGGAGACAGTTCCAACCTGGTTTTATTATTATTATTATTATTATTATTATTATTATTATTATTATTATTATTACTGTTATTATTAATAATTATTATTATTAATAATAATAATAATAGTTTCTCTGAACAAGTTACACTGCTGCACAATTAATCCAGATCCAGGCCAGGCATTCCACATTTGGGTTTCGTTTTTTTTCACTCATCAGAATAACAATTGAGATTTAAAGGAAACACATTTGAGGGTTTCAGGCTTCTCCTCTATCAGTGGTTAGTGGGTGGTTTAGCTACATAAGCATAGGTGTTTTGTGCCTTTGTAAATACCCTAGGGTGTTGTCAGGCCTCAAGATGACCATGAAGAGCTAATGAGACCCTTGCAGTCTTGATACATACTTGCCAACACCATGGGGTTGTCCCATGTAAGAATCCACCAGGTATCTCTTTAAGGATTTGAAGGGCTTAGTTTTCAGCATACAAAAGGCAAGAATGATGAATAACTGCTAAGGGCACTGTGTAAAACCTAGCATTTTTCTCATCACATAATCTTTTTTGGGATTTCATTTTTTTCTTCTCACAATCTGACTGGAAGCAATAATGTACCACAAATTTCCATGAAGGGACCTATTTAAATCTATACTTTGACTTTGATTTTTAAAATCTTATTTTCACTGTGACTTAGCTTTAACAGAGAATGAAAATATATTTCCAAAGGAAAAAAAGTTAGCTTAGATAAACCAGCTTTAGAAGTAGCGATAAAACATTTGCATGGACCATTTTCATCTACTTCCTTATCTATGTAATGATGGCTATCTTCTGATTTAACATCTTTATTGATGATCTGGATGAGGGCATTGAGTCCATCATCAGTAAATTTGCAGACAACACCAAGCTGGGGGCAGGAGTTCATCTGCTGGAGGGTCGAGAGGCTCTGCAGAGAGACCTCGACAGGCTGGACAGATGGGCAGAATCCAACGGCATGAGATTTAACACATCCAAGTGCCGGGTTCTGCACATTGGCCACAACAACCCCATGCAGTGCTACAGGCTGGGGTCAGAGTGGCTGGAGAGCGGCCAGGCAGAGAGGGACCTGGGGGTGCTGGTTGATGGTAGGCTGAACATGAGCCTGCAGTGTGCCCAGGCAGCCAAGAGGGCAAATGGCATCCTGGTCTGTATCAGGAACAGTGTGGCCAGCAGAAGCAGGGAGGTCATTCTGCCCCTGTACTCAGCACTGGTTAGGCCACACCTTGAGTCCTGTGTCCAGTTCTGGGCCCCTCAGTTTAGGAAAGATGTTGACTTGTGGAATGTGTCCAGAGAAGAGCAACAAAGTTGGTGAGGGGTTTGGAACACAAGCCCTATGAGGAGAGGCTGAGGGAGCTGGGGTTGCTTAGCCTGGAGAAGAGGAGACTGAGGGGAGACCTTAATGCTGTCTACAAATACCTGAAGGGAAGTTGTAGCCAAGAGTAGGGTTGGTCTCTTCTCCCAGGCAACCAGAACCAGAACAAGAGGACACAGTCTCAGGCTGCACCAGGGGAGGTTTAGGCTGGATGTTACATAGAAATTCTTCATAGAGAGAGTGATTGGCCATTGGAATGGGCTGCTTGGGGAGGTGGTGGAGTCACCATCATTGGGGGTGTTTAGGAGGAGGCTTGATAGGGTGCTTGGTTGCATGGTTTAGTTGATTAGGTGGTGTTGGATAAGTCTCTTCCAACCTGGTTTATTCTATTCTATTCTATAACAATTTCTTCCTCCTGCAGGGCTGTCATTATGTAGAATAGGATAGGATAGGATAGGATAGGATAGGATAGGATAGGATAGGATAGGATAGGATAGGATAGGATAGGATAGGATAGGATAGGATAGGATAGGATAGGATAGGATAGGATAGGATAGGATAGGATAGGATAGGATGGGATGGGATGGGATGGGATGGGATGGGATAGGATAGAATAGAATAGACCATGTTGGAAGAGACCTTCAAGATCATCACGTCCAATGCATCATCTGACACCATCTAATCAGCTAAACCATAGTACTAATCACCTCATCAAGTCTCCTCCCAAACTCCTGAATGACCCCATGGCTGAGTAGTCCTAACTCTTTGTAATAGTTTCAGGCTGTGCCTTTAAGAAAAGGAAAAGCAAGATTGTTCTAAACAAATTCCATTGGTAGAACAATACAATGAGGTTAGAATGGGGGAATCTAGGTGGCTCAGTAACTCCAAAGTTATGACACTTTAGACATCCTTCCCATGCATATGCCTTACCAGGGTAGTTTGGGCATGTATATGATGCGGAGAATTTATGTTCACATGTTAGGTTGGAAAGGACCTCGAGGATCATCGAGTCCAACCTATCAACACAGACCCCATGACTAGACCATGGCACCAAGTGCCACGTCCAATCTCCCCTTGAACGCCTCCAGGGTCGATGACTCAACCACCTCCCCGGGCAACCCGTTCCAATGCCGAATGACTCGCTCGGTGAAGAACTTCCTCCTCACCTCGAGTCTAAACCTCCCCTGGTGCAGCTTGAGACTGTGTCCCCTTGTTCTGGTGCTGGTTGCCTGGGAGAAGAGACCAACCCCTTCCTGGCTACAACCACCTTTCAGGTAGTTGTAGAGGGCAATGGGGGCAAAAGGTTCATTTATAGAGTTTGCACTCAGGCCTTCCAGAATTAAGAAATGTTTTTATTTTTCTGAGTTTAGGCCTCCAACTTGCCAGTGCCTCAAGTAGGCATTCTCAATAAAATGTGCACTTTTGTGTTGGAGTAAAGAAGGCCTAAGTTATTTAACACATATTGCTGCAGACAGCAGAAATAGAACTCTTTAGTGGGGTTTAGTCTTGATTTTACGCGTGGTAATTTTCGCATCAATTTAAATGCACTGATGCCAGTTCCTTATTTATAATGATCAAAATGAAAGAAGGCTTAGGTTGATTCTTATATGGAATGTCTCAATATTATGAATGTTTTCTTTCACTGCTTTTTATAATTTAATAGCTGCATGGATGCTTGAATGCCTCATAGTCCTGGTGAATATTGTATTTTGTGTGTTACAGTTTAAGGAGTTAGAGGAAAGGATCGTCATCTGATCATGAAAAGGCTTTAAACATCATCCCTCTCTGTCTTCCCCAAAGATAGACAAGCTCCTTAGAAATGTAGGTGTCTGTCATGTAGGCACAGAAAGAAAAAAACTGAGTACAAAGTGGTGATTATTTCTTTTTCATGCTTTGAAGCTCTCACTGCTAGCAACATTTAGGTTTGCTGTTGGCATGCCAGCCTTTTCTATTTGAACAGTTTGCTTTACAGAAATAGATTCGTAGCACATTTCTTAATAATCTCTCATTTTAAGTACATATCAACACCAAGTCAGATAGTAGTCTGTCTTTTTATATATATATATATACTGTAAATTATTTATGCAGAAATTATGAATCAGAAAATATGAATCAGAAAACATGAGGCTGAACAATTCGATCTTTGTATTGGTGCAACTGATTCTGTGTCAAGCAATACTTCCTACACAGATGTTTTTTCACATCTCTGTCATTTTCAGGCCTTGCCTCTCATTATTTTACAACTGAAATGCTGTGGTTTGCTATATAAGGAACAAGAAGAATGAAAGTCAAGTGTGTGGGGAATTGGTGAGGATGAGCGCTGTGAATAAGCGATGCTATACAGATAAAAAAGGAACTGATCGTTTAACCCAAGCAAATCTGTACATGACACAATCTGGTATCTTTTCAGTGATGGCTGAGTTGGTATCTGAACACAATGTACTTTTTTAAAAATGAGATTAAATTACACTCAGGAACATTTAGGTTAAAATGACAGAGAAAACTGAACAGTGGCACACGCTGAAGCAATTGTGGGAAATGGTGAGTGCTTCAAACCTCAGTTTAAAAGAATGGGCAAGAAGCTGGAAAGGGCAGTAACACTTCAGCATTCAGGGGAAGTATGAACAAGCTGACATTCATGAAGTTTTCCAAGTCCAATTGCATCATCAAATGCTGCATACTACAAATGTATACTCTGCTGTGTTCTCCATGTGAGAAATGAAACACTGAGGGGGGAAAGGCAATGTATTAGTCAAAGCACAAGAATTAAAGTCAGGTGCTTCATCATTTTCTCACACTGATTTACTTCTACAATTCTCTTCAATTCATTGCCATTTCATATTTCAGCTAGTCCATAAGTGCATAAAGACTAGTATTTGCTTGTACCACAAAGGAGTTTCATGTACTTATTTGTATGTATAAAATAGTTTTAGAATAGAATAGAATGGAATAGGAATAGGAATAGGAATAGGAATAGGAATAGGAATAGGAATAGGAATAGGAATAGGAATAGGAATAGGAATAGGAATAGAATTAACCAGATTGGAAAAGACCTTCGAGGTCATCAAGTCCAACCTATCATCCAACACCATCTTATCAACTAAACAATGGCACCAAGCACCCCATCCAGTCTCTTCCTAAACACCTCCAGTGATGCCGACTCCACCACCTCCCTAGGCAGCACATTCCAATGGCCAATCACTCTTTCTGTGAAGAATTTCTTCCTAACATCTAGCTTAAACCTCCCCTGGCACGGCTTCAGCCTGTGTCCTTGTTCCTTTGGTGGTTGCCTGGGAGAAGAGACCAACCTCCATGTGGCTACAACCCCCCTTCAGGTAGTTGTAGAGAGCAGTAAGGTCTCCCCTGAGCCTCCTCTTCTCCAGGCTAAGCAACCCCAGCTCCCTCAGCCTCTCCTCATAGGGCTTGTGCTCCAAACCCCTCCCCAGCTCTGTTGTCCTTCTCTGGACATGTTCCAGCAACTCAACTTCTTTCCTAAACTGAGGGCCCAGAGCTGGACACAGGACTCAAGGTGTGGCCTAAGCAGTGCTGAGTACAGGGGCAGAGTGACTTCCCTCCTCCTGCTGGCCATACTGTTCCTGATACAGGTCAGGATGCCATTTGTCTTCTTGGCCACCTGGGCTCAGTTCAGCCTAGTATCAACCAGTACCCCCAGGTCCCTTTCTACCTGGCCGCTCTCCAGCCACTCTGCCCCCAGCCTGTAGCACTGCATGGGGTTGTTGTGGCCAATGTGTAGAACCCAGCACTTAGATGTGTTACAGACAGTGCCGCTAGTATCTTTGCTTAGAAGAGAACCTGATCTTCAGCTCTGAAGAAAGAAAATCCTTTATGACAAATCCTCGGGGAAATTTTCTTTTCTTTTGTCCTTATTTTTTTTTTCCCTAGCACTCTGATGCTTTCAGTGACTTTTCCAAATAATTAAAATGTCCTTAACAATAAAAAATGCCTTCATTGCATTGGAATGCTGACAGCAGTTATGATTTGTTTGTAGTGATCTCATGATATTTTAAATGAAAGTAAAGTAGATGTGCTCTCTGTGACCAAACCAGAAAAACCTCTGTTATGGTTGCAAAAAACTCCAGGTCTCCATTTGTTTATGCAAAGCCAAATCCCCCTCAGAACATGCTACTTCCTCTACTGCACTCCTAGAATGCCCAGTCTTTTCCAGCATAGAGCAAGATGTGTCATATATTTTGCTTTGTATTGTAGCATGCACATTCCCTATGATTAAAGGCTTGTACATAGTAATTATTTGAATGTAATAAATTAAAGTTTAATACCATAGGATTTATAAAGCTTTAAAAACATAGATAAGTAAGCAGGCATAATTGCCAGTTCCATTACATCTTAGTCACAACAATGTATCTGTAGTATAGGTTGTTATTTCTTCTCTGCAAACAAAAGCCAATGGAAAGAGAAAGTCATTTCAATTCAGTAGTGTGCACCCACGATAAGCCAAGGATCCACAATCTCATGTATACCGCTGCTATGGGATTTTTATACCTTCTAATGATGCACCTGGTCAGAAATGAGGTCCTGGCTTTGATGAATTTCCAGTCATAGTGGGTCATGTGGAAAATAAAACAGATTCCCCTAAGCTAGGTCCATTTCTTACAATCAGAGAATTCTGGTGTTTATGGCAACATTGGTCTCGCTATAGCAAAGGACTTCAGAGATTCAAGTGAAATTAGAGTCAAATTCTGCTGGTACATCTTCACTATTTTCACTGGAAGTGAGGCTGGAAAGTGAATCAGGATCCCCCTGATTTGAATCTATTCACACATTCTCAAGACCGTGTAATGATCTCTGATTTTCATGCTACGCATCTAATTTTGATACTAAGCCAACTGTTCACCAAGTAAATCAAGAGTAAAATGACTGTCTCATCTAACAAGAATTATTAAGGAAAGAAGCAGTGGAGAAAGTACTAATAGTTTTTGATTATTTTATAATATTTTTTCTAAAATTACAGAGGAAACATTCTCATATCTCACTGCAGATATAAAGTCTAGAAGCCACAGGAGCACCTCTCCTATGAGGACAGACTGAAAGAGTTGGGGCTGTTCAGTCTGGAGAAAAGAAGATTCTGAGGTGACCTAATTGTGGCCTTCCAGTATCTGAAGGGGGCCTACAAGAAGGCTGGGGAGGGACTTCTCAGGATCTCAGGTAGTGATAGGACTAGGGGGAATGGAATGAAACTGGAGGTGGGAAGATTCAGGCTGGATGTGAGGAGGAGGTTCTTCACCATGAGAGTGGTGAAGCCCTGGAATGGGTAGTCTAGGGAGATGGTTGAGGCCCCATTCCTTTGTGAGGCTCTGGCCAGCCTGATCTAGTGTGAGGTGTCCCTGCCCCTGGCAGGGGGGTTGAAACTATATGATCCTTGTGGTCCCTTCCAACCCTGACTGATTCTATGATTCTATGAAATTATGATGCTTCTACAATTGCAATGAACTAAATTTTGAAATAAGTTAACTCCTCATCTGTAGGCACAAGTAAAGATGACATGAGTGAAAATTATTCTGAATTATTTACAGGAGCTGAAAAAAACCTTTTGTTCAATTCCATTGCTCTTGGGTTGGTGCAGTTGAATTTGCTAGCCATTTGATATCCAAATATATGCCCAGCTGGAGGCTACATATGTCATTTAGAAACTAGAACAATACCAGAAATCTTCTTATTGAAAATAAAAACACAGAATAGAGGGTTTGGATATGTGTTGATACTTTGGTCATTAGAAATGGGAAGATACAGACTTGTGAAGTTGAAGTCAAAGAGATTTGTATACATGCAGAAAGGGACCTGGGGGTCCTGGTTGACAGTAGGCTGAACATGAGTGAGCAGTGTACCCAAGCAGCCAAGAAGGCCAATGGCATCCTGGCCTGTATCAGGAACAGTGTGGCCAGCCGGAGCAGGGAAGTTATTCTGCCCCTGTACTCAGCACTGGTTAGGCCACACCTTTAGTCCTGTGTTCAGTTCTGGGCCCCTCAGTTTAGGAAAGATGTTGACTTGCTGGAACGAGTCCAGAGAAGGGCAACAAAGCTGGGGAGGGGTTTGGAGCACAGCCCTGTGAGGAGAGACTGAAGGAGCTGGGGTTGTTTAGCCTGGAGAAGAGGAGGCTCAGAGGAGACCTTATTGCTGTCTTCAACTACCTGAAGGGAGGTTGTAGCCAGGTGGGGTTGGTCTCTTCTGCCAGGCACCCAGCAGCAGAACAAGAGGAAACAGTCTCAAGCTGCACCAGGGGAGGTTTATACTGGATGTTTGGGAGAAATTCTTTATAGAGAGAGTGGTTTGCCATTGGAATTGGCTGCCCAGGGTGGTGGTGGAGTTGCCATCACTGGAGGTGTTTAAAAGGAGACTTGATGGGGCACTTGGTGCCATGATTTAGTTGATTAGATGGTGTTGGGTGATAGATTGGACTTGATCTTGAAGGTATTTTCCAACCTGTTCTGTTCTATTCTATTCTATTCTATTCTATTCTATTCTATTCTATTCTATTCTATTCTATTCTACTCTACTCTACTCTACTCTACTCTACTTTACGCCACTCCACTCCACTCCACTCCACTCCACTCCACTCCACTCCACTCCACTCCACTCCACTCCCCTCTATTCTATCAAGGATGACCTTGTTTCCACTTCCTTTTCACACCTTCAGTAATGTAAAGAAGAAATAATCGTGGTGACACAGAGAGTTATGGATTCACTGACTCATCAGTGAACTACTTTAGTATTACGTCAGTGTAACATGGTGTTGAGGAAGACTCATAATATTTACCTCTTAGATGTAGTCAAGCAGTTACATATTCAAATTAGATAAGTTGTATAAGCAATTATTGTGGATATGAAAATGTCTCCCCAATATGCATCAATATATTGTGAGAACATAAAAGGGTAGTCCATACTTAAATATCCATCTCTATCTTGTGTATTTACATCCAGACCCAGGGACAGATGACAGTTTGCAATTGCAAGACTGTAAATCTGTTTAAAACATGATGACTTTGGCCAAGTGGCTGCCACTTTACTGCAATCTTTTAATACAGTGCTACCCGCCAAGTTGAATTCCTGCTGTGGTACCAGAAACAGTTCCCTAGCATTGTGATGATCAGAAATAAAGTATAAATTAAAGGAAAAGGCACAGTGGTGATTTTCCAGAAGTGAATTAAAAAGAGAATATGAATTATCCATTTTTATATATGTGGCTATAGTCATGCTCTGGCTAAAGTCTGCCATATGAGAAAGAGGAGAGGAGAGGATAATGGCAACAAAAGGGTTTTGACTCTGTGTAAGTCTGTTCCCTAACAAAACTTTCCCTTTGTCCTCTTCATGGGGGGACATTTCAAACCCTCAGGCACTTCCATGAACAGCAGCCTCGGCCTGCATATATAGGCAGAAGTCATGGTGCTAACCAGCAAAGACCAGAACACACTGGGACAACATCGACATTTTCTATGTTATTAAAACAACAGCAACAAATCAGAAGCACATAGTGCTTCCTTATTAGCTCATTAGCAGTGAATTTGGATTATTAAAGAGTAGCTTGATAGAATATGACTATATTTGCATTAAATAGTTATTGAAGAAGCATTTCTGATGGTTTATAGTTTCATCAATATGTTAATAGAAAGTCAACCAGGTGTACTATTATTGTATTGCTTTGAAAGTTAAGCTTCAGGAAAATTTACTCAAATCAATATTTCCATTTGATACCTGAAAAGCATATAAAATTAGAAGAGAAGGCATAAAGCTTGTGTCCAGTTTACAAGAGCATCTTACTACTGATTTATGCCTCTACCTTTGGAATGCATAGTTTAAAATCTGTCCTTGAAAACACAGATCATATCATGCTGCCAGGTGTTTTCCAGATAGCTTAAGAAATATGTCTTTTGCCAGTGTTGTGAAACCAATTTGTATTTCCTGAGTCATCAAATAGAAATATTAAGTATTAGGGCAGATTAATATATGTAGTCAGACTTGATACCTTCTATGATTTTTACAAATGCTCTAGAACAGTCAGAAATTAGCTACCAAGTTCCAAAAGACCACTGCTATTTCATTTCTCATCTCATGTGATATAGACCTTTTTCCTAGTATAATTTCCTGTGTATAAGCATTTGTGTATGTAGAGATATTCATACAATATCTGGACAGATGGTCAGAGTCCAACATGATGACATTCAACAAGTCCAAGTGCATACATTTTCATGCTACTACTCATGCTACTACTGAATTTTGTACTGGCAATGCCCAAGAGTACTGTGTTGGTTGATGCACAGAGAGCACTGTCCTTGTTCACTAAAGTCTATGGATCCAAAGGCCAGGATTAGCTTTTCAGAGTGCTTTATGTGACCTGTAAATTCATCACTGAAGCTCTAAGCTATGCTGAAATGAATCTGTTCACTAGTTTGCACAAGGTATTATGCCATTTTAAAAGACAGTTTACAAATTTAAGATATGAAGTGACCTACTGATTCATATTTGAGTGCTATAAAATCAATCAGTGCAAACAGCTTCAGTAAATAACTTAGACACATTAAGAAAGCAAAATGGAGAAAGAAAACTCGAACGCTGACAGTTGGGAAGAGCTATTATGCTAAGCACAACATGTATTGGAACATCTTTCACAGTTTCTGTACAGATAAACCACCAGTTGGTGGTTAATATTATTTTATTATTTTTTAATGAACTTTAAGAAAGAGAAGCACTATGGATTTGTCAAAATTGATTTTTATGTGACTCATGATGAGACAAGAAAATACTGCTGCTGTATTACTGGAAGAACCCAAGTAAGAAATGTGTATGATTAAGACTCTGGTCATACAGTTGGTTTCCAATGTGTTACACCTGTATTTAGAAAACTAGAATAGAATAGAATAGAATAGAATAGAATAGAATAGAATAGAATAGAATAGAATAGAATAGAATAGAATTAACCAGGTTGGAAAAGACCTCTGAGATCATTGAGTCGAACCTATCATCCAACACCATCTAATCAACTAAACCATGGCAACAAGTGCCCCATCCAGTCTTTTCCTAAACAACTCCAGTAATGGTGCCTCCACCACCTCCCTGGGCAGCCCATTCCAATGGCCAACTACTCTTTCTATGAAGAATGTCTTCCTAACATCCAGCCTAAACCTTCCCTGGTACAGCTTGAGACTGTGTCCTCTTGTTCTGGTGCTGGTTACCTAGGAGAAGTGGCCAACCTCCACCTGGCTACAACTTCCCTTCAGGTAGTTGTAGATGGCTATAAGAACTCCCCTTAGCCTCCTCCTCTCCATAAACCTTCTGTATTTCTAGTTATCTCACACAGACTTCCCAAACCTCCTGGATTTCCTCATGGGAAATACTTGATTTATGTTATTTCAATCTGTGTGATGAGATATTGTCAGAGAACTCTACCATGCTCTCAAACACGTTTACTTTTGGTATTCTATGTTTATATCTGACACTTTCTTTTTATATACTTTTTTTCAAGTTCTTTGTTTCGTTTCCTGAGCTGAATTAATTAGAAAATTGGTTAAAATGGATATTGTCAGGTCCCACTTCCTTCCTAGATTTGGTAGTCCAAGCCCTAGCATGGTACTTAGTATGATATTTGCAATTAAGAGTTTCCAAATTTTGATTATTCAACAGAATAGACATAGACTTTCAAACTTATTAAAAAGATACTGGAATCAAGACATAACAGAGAGGTGCAACAATTACTCAGATCCAGTATAAACTATATTAAACACAGCAGGATCTAGCCAACAAAACTTAGGAAAATTAACATTTCTGTATGTCTTCAGTGTCCAACATTTCACAGTATCACAGCATCACCAAGGTTGGAAGAGACCTCAAAGATCATCGAGTCCAACCTGTCATCACCGACCTCATGACTAGACCATGGCACCAAATGCCACATCCAATCCCCTCTTGAACACCTCCAGGGACGGTGACTCCATCACCTCCCTGGGCAGACTTTATAGCAAACTTTGTTGTTGAATCTTTTACTGAGTTCCACTTTAGTCTATAATTCATTTTTTTTGCATATTTCTACTAAAAAATACCTTCTTGAAAAAACAATACTTGTGTGTAAGGCCATTTAGAACAGTTATATTTCCAAGAAGATTTATTTAGTCCAATTGTTTCAACAATACTCTTTCCATATGAAAAAAAAGACTTTTAAAATGGAGCTTGCTCTTTGTCATTGGTAGAACTGTGATTCTGTGAATGTTCATTGAATTATTTAACTTATAATTACTGGAAAACCCAGATGTTTTGGCAAAACTCATGAACAGTGGTGAAAGCAAACTGGGCAGAGGGTTAGTACAATAATCATACGGAAACAGCACCTTTTTTTTGTCAGTGTGACAACATCCACTGGCATGATACTGGTTAGGCCACACCTCGAGTACTGTGTCCAGTTCTGGGCCCCTCAGTTTAGGAAGGATGTTGACTTGATGGAACGAGTCCAGAGAAGGGCAACGAAGTTGGTGAGGGGCTTGGAACACAAGCCCTATGAGGAGAGACTGAGGGAGCTGGGGCTGCTTAGCCTGGAGAGGAGGAGACTCAGGGGTGACCTTATTGCTCTCTACAACTACCTGAAGGGGGGTTGTAAACAGGCAGAGGTTGGTCTCTTCTCCCAGGCAGCCAGTACCAGAACAAGAGGACACAGTCTCAGGCTGTGCCAGGGGAAGTTCAGGCTGGAGGTCAGGAGGAAGTTTTACACAGAGAGAGTGATTGCCCATTGGAATGGACTGCCCGGGGAGGTGGTGGAGTCGCCGTCACTGGAGGTGTTCAGGAGGAGACTTGACAGGGTGCTTGGTTACATGGGTTAGTTGATTAGGTGGTGTTGGGTGATAGGTTGGATGCGATGATCTTGAAGGTCTCTTCCAACCTGGTCTATTCTATTCTATTCTATTCTATTCTATTCTATTCTATTCTATTCTATTCTATTCTATTCTATACATGCAGAAAATACTCACAGATCCAAAGAAGGCAAAAGTTTGTGATTATTTCCATGATCATGCATGTTAATGAAGATTGCAAAAACCTTTCTGCAGCCTTCCTCTATCATTAGCTGTGCTTTGCCAAGCGGCTTCTTCAGACAAGAAAGTCAGGCAAATTATTCTGGCAGAAATATTCACTAGTGGTAGAGCTGACGCAAACATGCACTAGCCTTGAAAAGAATACACACTGTCTTCTTCCTCAATACTTGGAAGAGAGCTATTACCTCCTGTCCCAGTGGGAGCTGGGTCAAAGCTGATCTGAAGCCCAAGCAGAACTTCTAGCTTGAGGGGAGAGAAGAACCTTTAAAAAACTGTTCCTATGCCCTATGAGGAGAGGCTGAGGGAGCTGGGATTGTTTAGCCTGGAGAAGAGGAGGCTCAGGGGTGACCTCATTGCCCTCTACAACTACCTGAAGGGTGGTTGTAGCCAGGAGGGCGTTGGCCTCTTCTCCCAGGCAACCAGCACCAGAACAAGGGGACACGGTCTCAAGCTGCGCCAGGGGAGGTTCAGACTCGAGGTGAGGAGGAAGTTCTTCACCGAGCGAGTCATTCGGCATTGGAACGGGTTGCCCAGGGAGGTGGTTGAGTCGTCGACCCTGGAGGCGTTCAAGGGGAGATTGGACGTGGCACTTGGTGCCATGGTCTAGTCATGGGGTCTGTGTTGATAGGTTGGACTCGATGATCCTCGAGGTCCTTTCCAACCTAAGTGATACTGTGAAATACTGTGAAATACTAATTTGCAAACAAAAAAGAGCAAAATGTGTCATATTACTTGATATCAAATGTTGGCCCACTCAGTGCTTAGCACAGATGCTCCCTGAGTGAGTCATTTGTGCAACATACTATAAACACAGTTCTTGGGAGAGAAAAACATAGAAAGAAACTTCATCTTGTTCTTATCCACAGAGATATCCCATTTCTATTTTGAAAGTTTGGCCTGTGTGAGGCTAGTAGAGTTAGTATCAAATCATAGAAGAGATTTTATTCTTTTAATTAAAGTCTGTTTTCTGTTTGCTACCCAGACTGGGAGGGCATGCCTAAATGGTTTTTAAAATATTGGAGATATCCTTTAATTAAAACTTTTCATTTTTTAATTGTCTGTTCATTGTTCTAGGATTTGCTTCAGCAATGCATTTAAACATGTGCCTGTTTTAAATCCTATAGAGTAGACTCATGGTAGTCCCAGAATCACAGAATCACAGAATCACCAAGGTTGGAAGAGACCTCAAAGATCATCAAGTCCAACCTGTCATCACAGAACCAATGATTAAACCATGGCACCAAGTGCCACGTCCAATCCCCTCTTGAACACCTCCAGGGATGGGGACTCCACCACCTCACTGGGCAACACATTCCAAAGGCTAATGACTCTCTGTGAAGAACTTTCTCCTCACCTCGAGCCTAAACTTCCCTGGCACAGTTTGAGACTGTGTCCTCTTGTTCTGGTGCTGGTTGCCTGGGAGAAGAGACCAACCCCCTCCTGACTACAACCACCCTTCAGGTAGTTGTAGACAGCAATAAGGTCTCCCCTGAGCCTCCTCTTCTCCAGGCTAAACAATTCCAGCTCCCTCAGCCTCTCCTCCTGGGGCTTGTGCTTGAGACCTCTCCCCAACCTCGTTGCCCTTCTCTGGACAAGTTCAAGAGTCTCAATGTCCTTCTTAAACTGAGAGGTCCAGAACTGGACACAGGACTCAAGGTATGACCTAACCAGTGCTGAGTACAGGGGCACAATGACTTCCCTGCTCCTGCTGGCCACACTATTCTTGATGCATGCCAGGATGCCATTGGCCTTCTTGGCCACCTGGGCACACTGCTGGCTCATGTTCAGCCAGCTGTCAATCAGCACCCCCAGGACGAAGTGTGTAGTGTGCTCAAGAAGACATACAGACAATTATTTTGCCTGTAAGCACATTCTATAGAGGTAAATAAGACTCTCTCTTTAAAAAAGCGTGTTTTGTTTTCCAGTTTCCTTATATTCCATAATCATCCTTTTTAAAAATGACACATTAAAGTATGTTAAAGAAATCTGCAGTCAAACTCCTGCCAAATCAGTTTCAATCAAAAAAAAAAAAATGGTAATTTTTGCATCCAGCTGGAAAACAGACACTTGAATTTGTTGATAATTTAATATTGTTTGCAAACAGTTTATTCTGATATTTTCATGCGCTTAACAAGTTATGCATTATAAAAACTGGAATGGTTTGGGGTTTTATTAAATATTAATGAGATCCCCTAAATGGATGGGAAAGAGCAAGCAGGCTTTTTTCTACTCTGCTTGCAACTTTGGGCTAATGAATAAACTATGGCTAAACAGATTAGTCTAGAGTGACTGACTCTAGACTAGTGTGACTGCTATAGAATAAACCAATTAGAATAAACCAATTAGAATAAACCAAACCAGGTTGGAAGAGACCTTCAAGATCATCGTGTCCAACCCATCAACCAATCCAACCCACCCAAACAGCTAACCCATGGCACCAAACACCCCATCAAGTCTCCTCCTGAACACCCTCAATGACGGCGACTCCACCACCTCCCCGGGCACCCCATTCCAGAGCACAATCACTCTTTCTGTATAGAACTTCTTCCTAACATCCAACCTGAACCTCCCTTGGTGCAGCCTGAGACTGTGTCCTCTTGCTCTGGTACTGGTTGCCTGGGAGAAGAGACCATCATCCGCCTGCTACAACCTCCCTTCAGGTAGTTGTAGAGAGTGATAAGGTCACCCCTGAGTCTCCTCTTCTCCAGGCTGAGCAACCCCAGCTCCCTCAGCCTCTCCTCAAAGGGCTTGTGTTCCAAACCCCTCACCAACTTTGTTGCTCTTCTCTGGACTTGTTCCAGCAACTCAACATCCTTCCTAAACTGAGGGGCCCAGAACTGGACAGAGTACTCGAGGTGTGGCCTAACCAGTGCAGTGTGCAGGGGCAGAATGACCTCCCTGCTCCTGCTGGCCACACTGTTCCTGATGCAGGCCAGGATGCCATTGGCCCTCTTGGCTGCCTGGGCACACTGCAGGCTCATGTTCAGCCTACCATCGACCAGCACCCCCAGGTCCCTCTCTGCCTGGCTGCTCTCCAGCCACTCTGACCCCAGCCTGTAGCACTGCATGGGGTTGTTGTGGCCAGTGTGCAGAACCCGGCACTTGGATGTGTTAAATCTCATGCCGTTGGATTCTGCCCATCTGTCCAGCCTATCAGAACATTATCTTTTATGGTATGGGTAGAGCTTCTGGGTACTTCCTTCCACAGAAAATTAACTACCATTTTGTCCCATTTTGAGAAACAACCTTCCATTTAAAAATAAAAGCCACCTCAAGATTTTGCAGTGTTTTCAAGTTGCTAAATTCTGTATGTATAGAAAATTCACATCTCTTGTTTTTTTTTTTTTCCTTAAGGTTCCTGTACAAGATAGGAAGTTATTGCACAGAGTTTTGTGTCGAATTTGTTTTGACTTCAGTATGAAATGCATACACATCGCAGGATTTGCACCAGTGAATCTGTTCATGCTGTATCCCAGGGACTGATCTTTAGAGCTTTGGGCTGTCTGAGTGATGGAAACATCTCATTCTCACTCTGAGGCATCACCTTATTTATATCAACAGGGAATCCACCAACTTCAGCCAAAGCTGGCCTATTGTAAAAAGAAGTACTGAGTGAGGCGTTTCACTCATGCCCTTGGAACTTGGAATGTCAACACTTGGCTGAAACATTTTAGTATCTGCAGGGTGTGCAGCCAAGCATAGGTATTTCCTATAGGCATTTGTAAATAGTGGGTGTGTACACTTATGTGTGCGCACAATGGCTGGAGAATGAAGGGGTGGTTAAACTTTGTTGAGTTTTGGAATGCATCACTTTGAATCAGGATATTTTATTTAAATCTAAATGAAGTTTTTCCTTGAATTATTAAATTATATTGAGATGACTGGAGGCCTTTTTAGCAGTTTAAACTAATAAAATGACAGAAGAAAAGTAAATGCTAAAGCTTTCTCTAATTTCAGTTCTCATTGGTACCTGATATAACTGCAAATCCTTCCTGCAAAGGAATATAGTATAGCTCACAGAATTCACATATCTCAGAAACAACCCTGTAAATAGTGTATGCTGTATTTAATATAAGAATTGAACTTGCAGAGGTTTCAGAATCTCACAAAACCTCACACTATATATTACTGAAGTACAGTAGGCCATTTTCCAACATGCTATAAGTGAGAAATACTCATGAAAAAATAGACCATTACACTCTCCTTCAGACTTCTAGAACAGATAACTGATAAATATTGTGAAGGTCACCACTGAAATGAAATTATTTTGTTTCATATAGGTTGATACTAAGCTCCTTGAAGTGTCACTTAATTGACCACTGTGAAAATATCAATAATGAATCAATGTGTGATGGTTTAACCCACCGACAGCAACTAAAACTCAGCTGAGCCCAGTTGGGGAAGCAAATGGAGCTGTATTTTACAAGCAATAATGGAATGCAATGAATATATACAAAATATACACTATTTACAATATTATACAAGTATTTACAAAAAAGGAGAACAACACAGAAATCCTCCGTGGGCAGGAGGATTCCACCTTGCCTCCCCCCAACCTCTCTCCCGTCCCTTTTTCCTCTGTTAATTAGAAGAAAAGAAGAAAGGAGAAAATGTTAGGGGTTTTTCAGTTAGCCCAAAGAGTTGTTAGTAAATCAGCAGTGCTTATCTCAAGGTCGTAGAAAAGAGGTCTTCCTCTCTGTCCAGAACAGCACCAGGTGAGCAGAAAGAGATGGAGTGAGAACAGAATGTAAGATCGTAAGACTACATCCCACTCCCCTACCAATGAAATTTGTTTAGAATTATCTTTGTTGTTTTCCTTTTTACACTCAACTATTCAGCTAAAGAATCTTTTCTTAAAGGCACAGGCTAAACTGTCACACAATGTCATTGCTGTAATTCTTGGGAGCAGCAGGTAACAGCAAGGGAGTAGGGAATCTCATACTTTAGTCTCCTGAAGATTGGTTGATAAGCACAAACGTGAAACATAGAATGCATTTTAAGCTGTTCATAACTGAAAAAGAAAGAAATGAACAAATATTTGTATATTAAAGAAAAAACAGAATAGGATAGGATAGGATAGGATAGAATAGAATAGAATAGAATAGAATAGAATAGAATAGAATAGAATAGAATAGAATA
The DNA here is from genome assembly GCF_026170545.1 of Melanerpes formicivorus. NCBI lineage: Eukaryota > Metazoa > Chordata > Aves > Piciformes > Picidae > Melanerpes > Melanerpes formicivorus. Next base: position 59,894,772 of record NW_027142353.1, read on the forward strand.
GAATAGAATAGAATTAACCAGGTTGGAAAAGACCTTTGAGATCATTGAGTCCACCCTATCATCCAACACTACCTAATCAACTAAACCATGGCACTGAGCACCCCATCCAGTCTCTGGTGACTCCACCACCTCCCTGGGCAGCACATTCCAATGACAAATCACTCTTTCTATGAAGAACTTTTTCCTAACATCCAGCTTAAACCTCCCCTGGTGCAGCTCGAGACTGTGTCCTCTTGTTCAGTTGGTGGTTGCCTGGGAGAAGAGATCAACCCCCACTGGTTTCTAAAGGCAGTTACTTGAGATGGTCTAAAGATGTTCAGCTTACCAGAATTCAGGAGGCAACAACAAAAAACCATACCAAACTAAAGAAAACAACTCTGACTATCTTTTAACCCTCAACAGTTTTATGAGTCTATGGCAGGACTTAGGGCTTATAGTGTAGAAATAATGAGCATAGTTAATTGTTTAAATGACAGTTACTATCATAGGTTAAGCACTTGCTCATTTTCACATGCTTCAGTTTCAGAAAAAGTAAAACATTTGTTGAGCTGTCTTGGAACAGACCCTTTGGACCTTTCCTGAAGGGGCTGCATCAAGATGATCTTTAAGATGCCTTCTAAACCAAGCTATTCTACCCATCTTTGAGTCCGATTCCTCACAGCTTTGGAAAACCCAGAGAAAAAGAATCATGATGGACACTGGAAAGGAGACTAGGAAACAACTATTCACTTTTTACTTACATCACAGGAACTAACAGACATGAAATTAAATTATGGAGTAGCAGGCTTCAAGCAAACAAAATAAGTTAATTTTGTGCGATACTCATAATTAAGTTATCCAACTTACTGTCACACGGTGCTGGTGATGCCAGAGGCAGCGGTGAGTTCAAAAAGCAATAGAAGAAATTCAGAAAAGAAAATCCCATCAACAGCTATTAAAAACAGAATCCCTGAGTCTGGAAGTCCCTAAATCACAGACTGCAGGTTATTTGAGTAAGAGTGAAAAATGAGGCTCGCTGAGGACATTCCTGGGACACTTTAGATTCTGGGTACCAGTTCCACTGCTTTCCCAGGGGCTGTAAGGGATAGTGGATTATGCAACACTCACAATGGTAACTGATACTCCTCTACTAAGTCTCTGAAGTGTCTGTATACCAATGCAAGAATTATGGGAAATAAGCAGGATGAACTAGAAATCTGGGTGCAGTCGCAGGGCTATGATCTTGTTGCAGTTACGGAGCCATGGTGGGACAGCTCCCATGACCGGAGTGTGGTTATGGATGACTATGCACTTTTCAGGAAGGACAGACTGACAAGGTGAGGTGGTGGAGTTGCTCTCTATGTGAATAAGCAACTAGAATGTGTTGAGTTTAACCCAGAGGGAGATGATGAAAGTGTTGAAAGCTTATGGGTAAGAGTGAAGGGACATACAAACATGGGTGAAATGGTTGTGGGTGTTTACTACAGACCACTGCACCAGGAAGAAGCTACTGATGAGGCCTTCTACAGGCAGTTGAAAGTAGTCTCAAGATCAAGTGCCTTGGTGCTCATGCGTGACTTCAACCACTTGGATATTAGTTGGAAAGGTCACACAGCCAAGCACAAACTGTCCAGAAGGTTCCTGCAGGGTACTGATGGCAACTTTATCCTGCCAGTAGTTGAGGAACCAACAAGGAGAAATGCATAGCTGGACCTGGTATTAACAAAGAACTGGTGGTTGCCTGGGAGAAGAGACCAACCCCCACCTGGCTACAACCTCTCTTCAGGTAGTTGTAGACAGCAATGAGGTCTCCCCTAGGCCTCCTCTTCTCCAGGCTAAGTAACCCCAACTCCCTCAGCCTCTCCACATAGGGCTTGTGCTCCAACCCCTCACTAGTTTTGGATTGAGTATTGCATATAGTCTAAAGCACACTTGCTAGTTTTTTCCTGTAGGATGGTCTTTTCAAGCTTTTACAGCATATATTCTCAAAGCACACATATTACCTCTGAATGTCTCTTTAATGCCATTGAAGATCTTTATACAATATCAGTTTAAGTTTCAAAACTCTAATTACCTGTGGAGGCTGGTACAATTCATTTCATACACTTACTGCCCATTAGCACGTGCATGAAGCAGTTTCTTGCCACTTGTATATCTGTAATGAATATTAAACCGTCTCATCTACTCATAATAATATAATGGGTAGTGTGATGACAGACTCTATTTGCACAGCAAGCAGATGTTGGTGTTTACCTAGATGTAATTTACAATGATGAGTGGTGGTGAGTTAGAGGTTTTTTTCCTGCCAGCACAGTTCAGTCTGTTTAGTTTCTGCAAAATATGTTGCATGGCATTGCAGTCTCTCGGGTCAATATAAATATTATATTAGCTGAAATGAATAATTACTACTCCATATTAGGAAAACAAATTATACTTTTAAGGAAATTATGTGGAAAGATAAATTTGCCTAAACTCTTAATTGTTATGTCCAGGCAAAACTGTAGATAGAATAAACCTTTATTTATTTAGAATAAACCAAACCAGGTTGGAAGAGACCTTCAAGATCGTCGTGTCCAATCCATCAACCAATCCAACCCACCCAAACAGCTAACCCATGACACCAAGTACCCCATCAAGTCTCCTCCTGAACACCTCCAATGACGGCGACTCCACCACCTCCTTGGGCAGCCCATTCCAATGGGCAATCACTCTCTGTGTAGAGCTTCTTCCTAATATCCAACCTGAACCTCCCCTGGCGCAGCCTGAGAGTGTGTCCTCTTGTTCTGGTACTGGGTGCCTGGGAGAAGAGACCATCATCCGCCTGTCTACAACCTCCCTTCAGGTAGTTGTAGAGAGTGATAAGGTAGGCTTCAAGCAAAGAATAAAATGGGATGTGTCAAGGTCATAAACGGTTTTCTGAGAAGTGGAATCAGAATCACACAATGAACCAGGTTAGAAAAGACCTCAGAGATCCTCAAGTCTAACCTATTACCTGATACCTAACTCCTCATGACAACCAAACCATGGCTTCAAGTGCCACATCCAGTCCCCCCTTGAACACCTCCAGGGACAGTGATTCCACCACCTCTCTGGGCAGCACAGCATGGTAGAAATTATTCAGAGTGCCAGTGGCTGGAAACTGAAATCATCAGCAGGTATAGTTGAAATAAGACACATTTATTTTAGCAAAGAGAAGCGCCAAACACTACAGTGGGTTACAAAAGGATTAAATGAATTCTCTCTCATTTAGAGTCTTTAAATCTAGGCTGAAAATCTTTCTAAAAGATACTCTTTAGTTCATCTTGCCACATCAATTGATGAAAGATATTTTCTAGCCTGTGTGATGCTGGAGGTAAAATAAAAAGAGGGACATCATGATTGATTTTGGTTTCAACACCTGTAAAATGTATATTGTGAAATCCAAGCAGATAACCACATTTATTTTACTGTTCCATTCCACATTTATTTTAATTTTGGAGAGAATTTAGAATTTTAGGAAAACATTGTCTCAGGGGTTCTTGATTTGAACTTGGAGATGTGATTCCTTATGTCAAATTATTTTGTCATCTCTACATATATTCTGAAGCCTGCTTTCTCACTTCTCACATTTGGAATTGTGGATATACAAGTCTTTCTTGATGAACACCAATTTGTTCTAATTTTAGGACCACTTATCTGAATTGTCTTTCTTGTTAGCATCTTACAGAGCTTTTTGTTAGACTTCTGACTGCTTGGAATCCTGAAATCAATTCTTAGTGAAATTCACAGTAAGACATAACACTGTGGGACCAGGTTAACGGTTTTGAACTAAAGGGAGGTAGATTTAAAATGTGGTTGAGGAAGAAATGTTTTACAGTGAGGGTGAGACACTAGAGCAGGTAGCCCAGAGAGGTAGTAGAAGCCCTATTACTAAAAGGATTCAATGTCAGCTCTGAGCAACCTAATCTAGTTAAAGATGCCCCTGATTACTGAAGTGGGTTTGGACTAAATGACTTTTAAAAATCCCCGCCATTTCAAGCCATTCTGTGAAATGTATGATGTGTGTGTCCCCCGCATTTTGTGATTCCTTAAAAAACAAACAAACAAACAAACATACACATACACACAAAAAAACCCCACCAAAACCCCAAAAGCATAAAAGACAAAAGAGAAGACTCAAGGAGAGGAGACTCATGGAGGGAAGGGAAGGGAAGGGAAGGGAAGGGAAGGGAAGGGAAGGGAAGGGAAGGGAAGGGAAGGGAAAGAGAGAAGGGAAGGGAAGGGAAAGAGAGAAGGGAAGGGAAGGGAAGGGAAGGGAAGGGAAGGGAAGGGAAGGGAAGGGAAGGGAAGGGAAGGGAAGGGAAGGGAAGGGAAGGGAAGGGAAGGGAAGGGAAGGGAAGGGAAGGGAAGGGAAGGGAAGGGAAGGGAAGGGAAGGGAAGGGAAGGGAAGGGAAGGGAAGGGAAGGGAAGGGAAGGGAAGGGAAGGGAAGGGAAGGGGAGGGAAGGGGAGGGAAGGGAAGGGAAGGGAAAGGAAAGAGAGAAGCGAAGGGAAGGGAAGGGAAGCAAAGTGAAGAGAAGAGAAAAGAAAAAAGAAAAAATAAAATAAAATAAAATAAAATAAAATAAAATAAAATAAAATAAAATAAAATAAAATAAAATAAAATAGAAAAGAAAAGAACAGAACAGAAAAGAAAAGAAAAGAAAAGAAAAGAAAAGAAAAGAGAAAAGAGAAAAGAAAAGAGAAAATAAAAGAGAATAGAAAAGAAAAGAAAAGAAAAAAAAAAGAAAAGAAAAGAAAAGAAAAGAAAAGAAAAGAGAAAAGAGAAAAGAGAAGAAAAGAGAAGAAAAGAGAAGAAAAGAGAAGAAAAGAGAAGAAAAGAAAAGAGAAGAAAAGAGAAGAAAAGAGAAGAAAAGAGAAGAAAAGAAAAGAAAAGAAAAGAAAAGAAAAGAAAAGAAAAGAAAAGAAAAGAAAAGAAAAGAAAAGAAAAGAAAAGAAAAGAAAAGAAAAGAAAAGAAAAGAAAAGAAAAGAAAAGAAAAGGAGAAAAGAAAAGAAGAAAAGAAACAAGGCCAGGCCAAAGCAAAAGCCCGGGCTCCAATGCAAATAGGGACTATTGGTATATGTGATTTGATTACTTGCAGAAAATTGCCCTTTTCGAGGTCATTTAGAACAATCTTGGATCCCAGCTGCATTTGTGAATGTACCCATTTATATCTATATCATCTATATATATCTATAGCTTTATCTTTATTTACCTTTATATTTTGGCTTTTGGAAAAACAACACCTTCCCACTTTCTAAGGTTTTCCTTTGGGGAAATTTTTTAATGCACTTTTATTTATATTTTTTTTCCTGTTCAATTAATTTCTTCCTGCAGCATCTCTTCTCCATCCTGAAAATGCCTTTCCCTCGTTGACATTTAGACTCTTCAAATATTTATAGATTGTTACCATGTCCCCCTTTAGTCATTTCTTAGACAAACTATGCATATTTAGCACTTGCAATCAATCCTCATACATCAATCACTCCAGAAGTCTAATCATTTTTGCAGCTTTCTCCTGATCTTCTTCCAATATGTGAATATCTTTCTTATAATAAGATGCCTAAAATTAAATACAATGGGTCGTGTCTGCAGCTGATGTAAATCAGTGTAGCTCTGGTGTTGATTCATGCCAGCTAAAGTTAAAAATCAACATTTATACTGCAAGGATGTCAAAATTGTATCTATTTAGTGAAGTAGTGAGCCTGAATATACACAGAGGTGTCTTTTTGTTTGCTTGTGGGGTATTTTTTTCATAGTAAAGCCTCTTTGAATTAATTTCCATCACTTAGCTATATTTTTCAATGATTAATTTCCAGGTTGCTTGTTGTAAAACCTAAAAATCCTCTGCATTTTCCTGGTTTTGTCATTGTTGTCAGGAGCTCCTTCAGCAGGGAGGTGGTGGAGTCACCATCACTGGAGGTGTTGAAGAAGAGACTGGGTGAGGCACTTGGTGCCATGGTTTAGTTGATTAGATGGTGTTGGGTGGTGGGTTGGACTTGATGATCTTGAAGGTCCAACCTGGTTAATTCTATTCTATTCTATTCTATTCTATTCTATTCTATTCTATTCTATTCTATTCTATTCTATTCTATTCTATTCTATTCTATTCTATTCTACTCTACTCTATTCTATTCTATTCTATTCTATTCTATTCTATTCTATTCTATTCTATTCTATTCTATTCTATTCTATTCTATTCTATTCTATTCTATTCTATCCTGATACACTTCTTTTACATCCTCTGCAATGTCACATGTCCCAGGCTTCTAGCTAGAGGTTTCTCCTTGCAGACCATGGCCACACAGAGGTGATGAAGGTGTGAAATAACTGTGAGAAGAGTGCTCTAGCCCAGGTGGTAATAAGCAGCAATGGCTGACACCCTCCCATAGCTACTATGCAGAAAGCAAGCTTATAATTTTCCTTGCAGTAGATGACCCACCTCTGGAGTCTTCCATTAGTCTTTTCTTTTTCCCTCTGTTGGCTCCATCAAGCAGTTTGTCCCCTGGTATGTTTAATCCCAAATCAGCTTTTTCTGTCATAGAATCATAGAATCAGCCAGGTTGGAAGAGACCTCCAAGATCATCCAGTCCAAACTATCAACCAGCCCTATCCACTCAACTAGACCATGGCACCAAGTGCCTCATCCAGGCTTTTCTTGAAGGTCTCCAGGGATGGTGACTCCACCACCTCCCTGGGCAGTCCATTCTAATGGCAAATCACTCTTTCTGTGAAGAACTTCTTCTTAGTATCCAGCCTGAACTTCCCCTGGCACAAGCAAAAAAAAGTTCATGGAAACACTTAACAGAGAAGATGAGATTAGTTTTAGAAACATTTTATTTCACACTAGATATGGCTCAAGAGGAAAAGTAGTGACCCTAATTAGGCTCCTAATACCTCTAGGCCTCCTTTATTGTCAATGGACATTAAGAGACTTTTTCCAAGGAGTATTACAGCATATAGCAGAACAAATTAGCATTGAAAACGACTAAACATTATATTAAGAAATAACTTACAAAAAAATACTGTCTCTGCTAGATGCAACATATTGACCTTTCATTAGAAATACTGTGAGAAAAAAAATGCTGCAATAATTAAATTTCACAGGATTCATCTCCTGTAATATGCTAGAAACACGCACACGCTCCCCCAGTTACTGAAGAACACTATTTGACTACATCACTATGCTCAGTTCTGTCCTGAATTGAAACTGTGGGGAGAAGGGCAGGTGGGAAAGACTTCTGGACTGTTTTAAAGCTTTCCCTAGTAATGAAGTGATAATTTATTTTTTCTTTTTTTTTTTTTTTTTCCTTTTGTTTTCTTTTTGATCACTAATTTTTTACACCACTGCCCATGCTCAAGAGAAATCTGCATTATTGCAAATATATTGTGAGTGAGGTGGAATCATCGAATCATAGAATCAATAAGGTTGGAAGAGACCTCAAGGATCATCAATTCCAACCTGTCACCCAACACCTCATGACTACTAAACCATGGAATCAAGTGCCACGTCCAATCCCCTCTTGAACACCTCCAGGGATGGTGACTCCACCACCTCCTTGGGCAGCCCATTCCAATGGCAAACGACTCTCTCTGTGAAGAACTTTCTCCTCACCTCGAGCCTAAACTTTCCCTGGTGCAGCTTGAGACTGTGTGCTCTTGTTCTGGTGCTGGTTGCTTGAGAGAAGAGACCAACCCCCACCTGGCTACAACCTCCCTTCAGGTAGTTGTAGACAGCAATAAGGTCTCCCTTGAGCCTCCTCTTCTCCAGGCTAAACAATCCCAGCTTCCTCTGCCTCTCCTCATAGGGCTTGTGCTTGAGGTCTTTCACCAGCCTTGTTGCTTGGTTTCAAATCAAGATAGCATCTTCTCCAGGGAACATTTTATTCAGACTATAATAATTATTTATTTGAAAAACTTCTGAAGCCATGGAGATTTGTAACCAATAATCATAAAGAAAAGCTATTGATCCCTTTGCTGTTTTGTGAACTATTTTGCATACTCTTCCCCCCCCCCCCCCCCCCCCTATTTTTTCCCAATTTATATAATTTTTCTTTGGCCTTTTCATTTGAAATGAACGTTTTCTGCTTGATTTCCTTCTGAAGTGTTTAATATGACTTCCATAACTTCAAATTCCACAGGGAAGAGTAAACCAAATGTTATCTGAACTGTAAGCCATACGTCAGAATGATTTCGCATTCAGGGGATCACGTAGCACCATAGGACTATTTGTTTAAATATGAACAAAAGGTGGGATAAAGATGATTTTTTTTTCTCCCTGTTATTTAGAAGGAGGAAAAAAATCAAAGTTTTCAGGATATATATATATATATATATATATATATATGCATTAGTGTTTTATTTCACTGCAGAAAGTCATGGAGAAAGACATTTTGAAATTTCCCTCTTCACTAATCGCATTGTGATCCAGGTTCAAGTAGATTAGACTTTCAGATACCACACAAATTACATGGCAACTGCAATTTGGCATAGAAAATACCTAAGGAATAAGGTCATCTGCTGTGCTTGTCAACACAGAGTTGTTCCTCCCTAGTCAGAGAATTGCCAAATAGTGATTTTTCAATTACAGTTCGAAAAGACCTTAAGATCATTGAGTCCAAGCATAACCGCATAACCCAACATCTCTCTGTATACCACTGTTAGACCATGTCCCTAAACACCTCATATAACTGTCTTTCAAATGCCTCCAGGGATGGTGACTCCATTACTTCCATGGGCAGCCTGTCCCAGTGCTCAATGAACTTTTGAGTAAAGAAATTTTTCCTAATCTCTAACCTAAATGTCCCCTAGTGCAACTTGAGGCCATCTCCTCTCATCCTGTTACTTGTTACCTGGGAGAAGAGGCCCTCACCTCACTAAAACCTCTTTCCAGGTAGTTGCACAGATGATAAGGTCTCCCCTCCATGTCCTCCTCTCCAGGCTGAACAACCCCAGCACTCTCAGCCACACATCACAGAATGGCTAATGACTCTCTCTGTGAAGAACGTTCTCCTCACCTCCAGCCTAAACTTCCCCTGGTGCAGTTTGAGACTGTGTCCTTTTGTTCTGGTGCTGGTTGCCTGGGAGAAGAGACCGACCCCCACCTGGCTACAACCTCCCTTCAGGTAGTTACAGTATCACAGTATCACTAGGGTTGGAAGAGACCTCGAGGATCATCGAGTCCAACCTGTCTCCACAGACCTCATGACTCATGGCACCAAGTGCCACGTCCAATCTCCTCTTGAACACCTCCAGGGATGGGGACTCCACCACCTCCCTGGGCAGCACATTCCACTGACAAATGACTCGCTCAGTGAAGAACTTTCTCCTCACCTCCAGCCTAAACTTCCCCTGGCACAGCTTGAGACTGTGTCCCCTTGTTCTGGTGCTGGTTGCCTGGGACAAGAGACCAACACCTTCCTGGCTACAACCACCTTTCAGGTAGTTGTAGAGGGCAATGAGGTCACACCTGAGCCTCCTCTTCTCCAGGCTAAACAATCCCATCTCCCTCAGTCTCTCCTCAAGGCCTCTCCCCAGCCTTGTTGCCCTTCTCTGGACACGTTCAAGTGTCTCAATGTCCTTCTTAAACTGAGGGGCTATATTTTCTAGAATGCAATCCATATAAAGCAGAAAGTTATCAAGGTTCAGATACAGACTTCATGAGACTTTCCTTACACATTTAAGTTAACAGCACTTTGTTTTATTTTGAATTCTGTCACATTTTTAGCTGCTTTGTAATTTGCCAGTTACAATGAAAAACTGTCAGTAACTGAACAAAAGATTCTTCTATTATTAGACAAAAATTAATAATAATAAAAATAAAATCTGAACAGGAACTTGCAATGCCACATTGCTGCCAAGATTTGTCACTGAAATGTGAGTTCAGAGGTGTGATTTACTGTGAAATTGTATCCTTAAAATACACTGATGGTCTCTTCTTAATCTTCAGAGGGCTAGAAGAGCACTAAAGAACTACTGGAGTAAGAGCCAGCAATACTGTGGTCTCTGAAAATCAAGACAAGTTGTGCCTTGGAGACTGAAGTCAGATTTTCCACATAGTCTTAGCTCATAATTATCTTTCTATTCTTCTCATTATAGTTTGAGTACAATACACAACTGGACTAAGGTTTCAAAAGATTTCTCCTATGTGCTGTGTGTCTTTTAGTGGGGTTTTTGCACAGAATCACAGTTCAAGTTGCAAAAGACCCTCAGGATCACCAAGTCCAACTGATAACCCTACTCTACAAGGTTCACCCCTAAGCCATATCCCCAATCACTACATCCAAGCGACCTTTAAACACATCCAGGGTTGGTGACTCAACCACCTCCCTGGGCAGCCCATTCCAATGCCTGACCACTCTTTCTCTGAAAAAAAATTTCCTAATGTCTGGTCTAAACCTACCCACTTGCAGCTTGAGGCTGTTCCCTCTTGTTCTGTGAAAGGAGACCAGCACCAGCCTCTCTACAATGTCCTGTCATGTAGTTGTAGACAGCAGTGAGGTCTCAGCCTCCTCTTTCTCAAAGTAAACAGAAACACCTCCTTCAGTCACTCTTCATAAGATTTATTCTCCAGGCCCTTCACCAGCTTCGTTGACCTCCTCTGCACTCTCTCCAGCACCTCCACATCTCTCTTGTATTGAGGTGCCCAAAGCTGAACAGTCAGTAAACAGTACTGACTGACTCATCACTCAGATAGTGTCCATCCTGTCAAAATACAGGAAGTAACAACTTGGTTTTCTTTCAAAATTATATTTAGGTAGAAAAATAATCTAATTTTCAACTAATATTGTTTCATTGTGTGGTGCTGAAAAGGAAGACATTTGTACCTGTTTGAAGTGGGCATTACAGAAAAATACTCAACTTGCCTACTTCCTTTTTTTTTAAGCCCTTTGGAAAAGAAGACTTAAAAAAAAAAAAATGAAGATGGAAGTAACATCTTACCTTTGAAAAATAATTTGTTTCACATTGGTAAGCAGCACTTTCTCTTCTACAGGTTTATTTCACTTCAAAGCATGCCCATACTACTTTATCTCCAAAGAGTGATTTTAGCACTCTACTGTTTTAACACAGTTAAGCTGGAAGGCAGTCAGGAGATGTGAGAAAGTAGTTTGTTGTACATTTAATGCTGTAAAGTGTCCACCAGGGAAATCTTGAGAGATTTTTTCTGTTTCATCACAAAAGTGTCCATGAGTAAAATTCCAATCTCCTGGCTAGTTCTCTGATTTGCTTTTCACAGCTCTGTCCTGTGTCAGACAATAGGCAAGAAAACATAGATTCTTTTTGTTGATATTTATGAATATTACACCTTTATTATAGATTCATAGAATAGTTTTGGTTAAAAGGAACCTTAAAGGTGATTTAGTTCCAACCTCCTCTTCCATGGACAGAGACACTCTCCGCTAGGCCAGATTGCTCAATGCCTCATCCAACCTGGTCATGAAGATTGTCAGGGAGAGGGCATCCACAACTTACTTGGGCAACACGTCCCAGTATGTCACTACCCTTACTGTAAAGCATTTCTTTCTAATATCCTGTCTAAATCTAGCCCCCTGAGGTTTCAGTACATTCCCTCTTGTCCTATCGCAACAAACCCTTGTAAAAAAGTCCCTTCCCAGATTTCTTGTAGGTCCCCCTCAGGTGCTGGAAAGCTTCTATAAGGGCTCACCAGAGCTGTCTTTTCTCCAGGCTGAACAGCCTCAACTCTTGGAATAAAATAAACCTTTATTAGAATAAACCAAACCAGGTTGGAAGAGACCTTCAAGATCATCGTGTCCAACCCATCAACCAATCCAACCCACCCAAACAGCTAACCCATGGCACCAAGCACCCCATCAAGTCTCCTCCTGAACACCTTCAATGACGGCGACTCCACCACCTCCCCGGGCAGCCCATTCCATAGCGCAATCACTCTTTCTGTATAGAACTTCTTCCTAACATCCAACCTGAACCTCCCCTGGCGCAGCCTGAGACTGTGTCCTCTTGTTCTGGTACTGGGTGCCTGGGAGAAGAGACCATCATCAACTCTTGCAGCCTGTTCCCATAGAGGAGGTGCTCCAGTCCTCCGATCATCTTTGTGGCCCTCCCATAGGTTATGTCTCCTGGATTTGCTATGATTGAAGCTTTACAAACGCTGAGCTTATCTTCAGGCACCAGTCCTGTGGTGCTCTGCAACTGCAAGGCTGAAGTTAATCTACTGTTTAACTCTGTTCCTGTGGGGATCCTGAGCACTGCAGTAGCTTAGCTCCATCTCTGTGGAGCTCAGACACTCTATGGGTTGTGTGCTGCTGCATATATGAACCATCGCTTACCCACTGGTTTCTCAAAGCTCCCATCACACAGAAGTCTGCACCAGTAGACTCTGTGGTTCAGGGTTAAATTATAGAATATTTTTCCAAGAATCTTCATCTGTCTTTTCCTTACAAAGTAAATAGAAAGCTAAACAAAACTCTCTTTAAAAAAGCTTTGAGGGAATGCTGTGGTAGAACTGCACTACATAATTCTTAGCACACTGTGGAGTTGAACTAATAACATGATGCTCCTTTAAGCAATATAACTGCCTTATTTTTTTGAGAGGATCCACAGAACCGAGGGAGCAGATTGACTTATTTTTAACCTGCACTTAATCAGGTATTGTATGCTAATGCTTACCTTCCCTCCAGAAGATGGTTTAGTATTTACTTTCAGTTAAACAGTGAAAAGCCTCCAAAGAAACCCCTCGAGTCAACATTTTATGAGATTTTGTGGGTTATTACATGTACTGAAGTCTTCATAACACCACATCTGTCTATCTCATATGCTGTGTTCCCCTTAAATATGTCACTTTGCTAAATCTAGTGCTCAGTTGTGATAGGATAATGCTGATAGGTTAACGCCGATCCTGAAAACTAGGTGGGGGGAAGGGCTTGCGAGTGCTTTGCCCTCCCTGCAGGGAGTTTTTCCCCAGGCAAACTGAGTCTGTTCCAATCCCCGCTCTCTGCCCAGATAGGGTATAAAAGGGAGGACATTGCAGCCATTAGCTCTCTTTTTGGCTCCTGCCTTCCTGGATGAGAGCTACTGCAGCTGCCTTCCTGCTCCTCTGTCACATGGTCAGGCCTAATGCTTCTCCCTGCTGCTTCCGTGCCTCTTCAGAAAGAGACTGGTTTTGTATTCTTGGGATTTTCTTTTCCTCCCATCCTTGCCCTTGTGAACCTTACCTGCTATTGTTATATATATGTATTGTTTAAAGAAAACTCTTTACCTCTCTACTTCCAAGCTGACTCCAAATTATTTCTTGGTGAATTTGCTCCTTCCCTTTCTTTATTTCCTCTCTGTTGGGAGGGAGGAGGGGAGAGTGGGTGAGGGATTCTCAGCCTTGCCCCCATCTGAGCTCTTAAGTCCCAGGTTAAGGCTCAGACCACTACATCAGAGCTTTACTGTTGTTAAAATAGGCAACTTAGCATGAGTGTCCTCCCATGAAGCTTGTATTTTATTGCCACGAGCACTGCTGGATCATTAAAAAACCCTGTCATGTAAACACTTCAGCTCATAAATAGTACTTGTTTCACTCTCATGGTCACCATGTTCAAGTAAAGAAATATATGGGATTTCTTTTTTTTTCTAATTCAGGCAGTAGGAACAGATGTATGAGCATGCATGCTCAAGAGGCTTTTGTGCAGTGTAATTACAAAACAAATATTTATATGTTTTTATCCACCTGCAAAACATATTTTTACATAAAATTCCACATGTTGAGTCTTAATGGAATGGTATTAAGGCAAAACTACTATTTTCTTGAGTGGCCTTACAGACCTCACCAATAGAACAGAATAGAATAGAGTAGAGTAGAATAGACCAGACCAGACCAGACCAGGTTGGAAGATACCTTCAAGATCATTGTGTCCAACCTATCAGACAACACCACCCAACCAAGTAAACCATGCAACCAAGCACCCCATCAAGTTTCCTCCTCTCTCTCTCTCTCTCTCCCTGTAAAACTTCCTCCTAACCTCCAGCCTAAACCTCCCCTGGTGCAGCCTGAGACTGCGTCCTCTTGTTCTGGTGCTGGCTGCCTGGGAGAAGAGACCAGCCCCTGCCTCTCTACAACCTCCCTTCAGATAGTTGTAGAGAGCAATAAAGTCTCCCCTGAGCCTCCTCTTCTGCAAGCTAAGCAACCCCAGCACCCTCAGTCTCTCCTCAGAGGGCTTGTGTTCCAAACCCCTCACCAACTTCGTTGCCCTTCTCTGGACTTGTTCCAGCAAGTCAACCTCCTTTCTAAACTGAGGGGCCCAGAACTGGACACAGTACTCGAGGTGTGGCCTAACCAGTGCAGTGTACAGGGGCAGAATGACCTCCCTGCTCCTGCTGGCCACACTGTTCCTGATACAGGGCAGGATGCCATTGGCCCTCCTGGCCACCTGGGCACACTGCAGGCTCATGTTCATAGGTGTAAGCAGAAGTCATTTCAGCATTTAGAAAGAGCAGTATGTACTAAAGTGTGGAAGTGTTTGGTTTTCTATGGCTGTTACTTCAACACATTTTCTGATTAATTCATTAATACATCAGCCCTGGAAAATGAAATGACACTTCACTGCAGTAGACTGAGAAAATCCTGATAAAACTCTAATCTGCAACATTTTCAGCAAACAGCTTGAGGTTTTCAGAACAAAAGTTTTCCTGATGGAATTATCTCTAAAAAAAATCACATTAAGTCTGCCTCATAGCACATGTCATGCAGTACGAAATCCAATATTTTGGTCAATAACTTGCCAGCAACATAAAAATGTATGATCTTCCACACCAGGTCAGATCAAATCCACTCTCACATGAAACCATCCTGCAGAGGACGTGAAAGGAAAGTTCATACGGATAGGGCAGGTGCAGGGACACTTCCTCCAGTTTCTAGTCCAATAGTTTAACCAATTCCAGAGGAAGATAAATAACTAAATAAATAAATATAGAAATAGATAAATAAATATTACTTAAAACCAGCTAATACCTTAAGAGTGGTGAAAACGATGGGGTTATAATTGTCTCATATAAGATGTTAGTTGTTGAGCTGCTGCTGTTTGTTCTGAGACACAGCAGTGTTCCACTTACCAGGTGACTTTTTTTTTTCAGGTGGGGTTATGCAATATTACTGTTCTTCATATCAAAGATTTTTTTGTTTGCACAAAGCAGATGAGGACATAGAATTGTTTTGTTGTGAAGCCAAATAAAATATCATGCCACCAAAAAAACCCACAGGTTTTATGCATTTTTATCCACCTCATCCTACCTGCCTCCTGCTGGCATTGAGATCATTATCCCAGTGTACTGCAGTGCTAGTGTGCTATCCTTCTGAAGATTCTCAAGGAAGAACAAAATCCCAAAGGAGAAATATAATGGTCACCATAACTGTAATGATGGTACCTCAGATTCAGTAACACCAGGCAGCTATGGGCAAGGCAAGAGCGATGTGGTCCAGTGTCTCTAGGGAGCCATATAACATAGCAATGACTTCTGAAATGTCCTGCTGGGTTGGCTAGCAAAATAATGCTACAACTCAACAGCACCTAAGGGTCTCCTTCTATATTAAACCGCTGAAAAAGAAAGCAAAGAAGCAAAAGAGTTGCATTCTGTAGTTTATAGTGTTTGTATAGTTCTAACAGAAGAGAAAGGATAAAGAATCAAATGATATTGTGAAAATCAGAGAGGCAAAAATAAAGGAAGGTTGTGGCAAGCACTGAGTCAGAGACTACAATCAATTAGCTGATTGTGGAACTTCAGTCTGTTACATCGTATGTGCCAGCAGTGGTGAAATATGTACAGTTGAAAATCTTCCATCACAAAACCACAAGGCTATGGAACTCTATACAAATTACTCCAGAAGGGAAGGATCTGCTGAAGTATAAATTCCATCACCTTGACAGTTGGTGGTCTTTTGGTACTTTCAGCTTTGTAAGTAGAAGATCTTTGTCATACAGAGATGTGAATGCAGTTGTCTGATGTAACAAAGCTCAAACTAGGCTCAAGAATTTTAATAAGAAATCATTAGACTGAACTGCTTTGGGTGAAATCTTTCTCCACTGATGTCAGGAGCAAAATTCCCTCTGACTTCAGACAGCCAAAAATAAAACCACTGCAGTAAGCTGCAGTAATGGCTAATAGGTAAGGAATTTATTTTTGATTAAATGCAAATCTATACCTATCTCACCAACATAACAGGAGAAGTGACTCTATTGATTTTCAACAACACAAAGATCATCTCATAAATAACCAGTTAAGTAACCCAACTCATGCTGCAGCTAACTGAAAAATCCTTGAATGCTGTAACAGGCAGCCCTTGGGAAGGCTGTTTTGCTGAATGTTTTTGGCTTTTAATTAGAACTTAGAGATTCATATTTATCTTCAATTCTTCATGTGTCTCCCCAGTATTGTCTGGGCCTACTATAATTGCTGGGGGATATTGTAATATGAATTCTAACTGATAGGTTGTTGCCTGGTCTATTCTTTCTCTTCTCTTCTCTTCTCTTCTCTTCTCTTCTCTTCTCTTCTCTTCTCTTCTCTTCTCTTCTCTTCTCTTCTCTTCTCTTCTCTTCTCTTCTCTTCTCTTCTCTTCTCTTCTCTTCTTCTTCTCTTCTCTTCTCTTCTCTTCTCTTCTCTTCTCTCTCTTCTCTTCTCTTCTCTTCTCTTCTCTTCTCTTCTCTTCTCTTCTCTTCTCTTCTCTTCTCTTCTCTTCTCTTCTCTTCTCCTTCTCTTCTCTTCTCTTCCCTTCCCTTCCCTTCCCTTCCCTTCCCTTCCCTTCCTTCCCTTCCCTTCCCTTCCCTTCCCTTCCCTTCCCTTCCCTTCCCTTCCCTTCCCTTCCCTTCCCTTCCCTTCCCTTCCCTTCCCTTCCCTTCCCTTCCCTTCCCTTCCCTTCCCTTCCCTTCCCTTCCCTTCCCTTCCCTTCCCTTCCCTTCCCTTCCCTTCCCTTCTCTTCTCTCTCCTCTCCTCTCCGAACCTCTCCTCTCCGAACCTCTCCTCTCCGAACCTCTCCGAACCTCTCCTCTCCGAACCTCTCCGAACCTCTCCTCTCCTCCCTTCCCTTCCCTTCCCTTCCCTTCCCTTCCCTTCCCTTCCCTTCCCTTCCCTTCCCTTCCCTTCCCTTCCCTTCCCTTCCCTTCCCTTCCCTTCCCTTCCCTTCCCTTCCCTTCCCTTCCCTTCCCTTCCCTTCCCTTCCTTCCCTTCCCTTCCCTTCCCTTCCTTCCCTTCCCTTCCCTTCCCTTCCCTTCCCTTCCCTTCCCTTCCCTTCCCTTCCCTTCCCTTCCCTTCCCCTTCCCTTCTTTTTACTATACTTCTGTGTTCCCAAAAAAATACTGGAGCAAATGATTGAACTATTTCCAAACATCCAAAAGAAAGCCAGAAATTATTAGCTTCATGATGAATCTGTCAAGACAAGATTTTATCAAAATAATCCTGTGTGAGAGAGCAGTGGTGGATTGAAAAGAAGCATCAGATGTCTTTCATGGCATTTAGCACTGTGTAATGATATTCCCAGAATAAAGCTAAGGAGGTCTCTTCCAAACAAACTTTATAGTAAGTGAGTGGAGAAAGATTTGAATTTGTTTATTGGTAAAGCATTTCTCAATAGTTCACTGTTAAATTCAAATGATCTTTTGCAAGTGGCTTACAGTGGGGTTACTGGTTGACAGTAGGCTGAACATGAGTCAGCAGTGTGCCCAGGTGGCCAAGAAGTCCAATGGCATCCTGGTCTGTATCAGGAACAGTGTGGCCAGCAGGAGCAGGGAGGTCACTCTGCCCCTGTACTCAGCACTGGTTAGGCCACACCTTGAGTCCTGTGTCCAGTTCTGGGCCCCTCAGTTTAGGAAAGACGTTGAGTTGCTGGAACATGTCCAGAGAAGGGCAACAAAGCCGGTGAGGGGTTTGGAACACAAACCATATGAAGAGAGGCTGAGTGAGCTGGTATTGTTTAGCCTGGAGAAGAGGGGGCTCAGGGGAGACCTTCTTGCTGTTTACAACTACCTGAAGGGAGGTTGTAGCCAGGAGGGGGTTGGTCTCTTCTCCCAGGCAGCCAGCGTCAGACCAAGAGGACACAGTCTCAAGCCGTGCTGGGGAGGTTTAGGCTCAAGGTGAGGAGAAAATTCTTCACAGAAAGAGTGATTGGCCATTGGAATGTGCTGCCCAGGGAGGTAGTGGAGTCACCATCCCTGGAGGTGTTCAAGAGGGGATTGGATGTGGCAGTTGAAGCCATGGTTCAGTAGTAATGAGGTGTTGGGTGACAGGTTGGACTTGATGATCCCTGAGGTCTCTTCCAACCTCACTGATTCTATGGTGGATAACATTATACATTTCCTTTCATGACTGAACAAACATTTAGCATAAAGTGAGATTCTTCAGAAAAGTATCTCACAATTTGATGGATAATTTCAAAGTCATTTCAAAATCTAGGTTATCTACTAAAAGTCACTGCTGCTATAAATATTTTGCAAATTGCATGGAGGGAGATAAAACATACAAGAATGGCAGTAAAAAGAATAAATCCAAAACAACACAGACTTTTGGGAAGGAAGATTCAATTTTGGAAATCGATTAGCATTCAATTTTTGAAGTAGTTTTATGCTGTATAGTTTACTATGTTTACATTGCCTGCCAATAGGTGGCACTAATCATTTCTACATTCACCAGGTGTTTTATTTGTCAACACAGATGGATTTGTAGCTTCATAAATCTCACAATTGTAATCTGTTTGCTTGGTTTTGACTTAATTTTTATGTTAAGAATAAAAAGGAAAGGATTTTTTTTTGCATTCAGATATGGCCACTCTCTATGGGCACAGATGCTATATAATAATAAACTCTAAATAAACCTTGTTTTTGTTTGGGAGGTCAAATAGTAATGTGCCAAAAATGAACACAATCTAAAAAACTACTGATCCAGAGCATCTGAAGGGTACATTAAATATCTGAAATATGATTGAAAGAGTCAATAACTCAAATGGAACATTCATATTTCCTCCTTGAATTAATTTATTAGGAAACTATTTTAAATGTTGTGTGTAGAATAGCAGAAATAAAAAGCATTTTCTCACAGCGCAGTCTGAATCATATGGGTTTGGTTCGCCTGGGCACACATGTCTATGACCAATGCTTGATTTTTGGGCACCTGCAATTCCCTTTCCTTCAGCTGTGAGCTTTGATTTCTTCATTACCCCATGTTTCATCTTCTTGGTGGCACTATCATGTTGTAAGAGCTGAACGACAACGAAGAGCTGGTTGCCTGAGTTTTCCACGTCACTCTAAGATGGATCAAGTGTATTTTAGCTCAACAGAGGAAAGACATATATACAGCTTTCAAAATAGCACACATTGCAGTCTCAGCTGAATGCCACCAGCCTAAGGTACTTCTCTCCCTTTCCAGGTGAGTAAACCCCAGGATATTACATGCTGTCAAGGACATATCAAGTTCTGATGAGTTCTCATGTGAGCCAGCCTGTGCAAACATGCTGTGCAAGGGCATTTGTCATGCTTTCAGCTGTGGTGTTGGTCCCAAATACACTCTGGTGTGCAAACACACAGAGCAAACCCTGGTAACATTCCAAAGGAGATCTCATTTCCTAAAACAAGGAAATGAAAACAGTTATTTTAACAACACAGCTTTGAGATCTCAAATCTCATGACTTCTCAAAAAATTCAGATGTGTCAATGTTTGTCTTTAACACCACCATACTCTAAAAATTTACTTTCTGGAGGATTCTCCCCACACTGGCTGTCTTCTGATACATCCCTGCAGCTCTGGGTGTGGTGGTCATGTTGAAATAACAATGGGACATCAAATAAAATTGAAACTGATATGCACGTAAGAGGACTGTCATTTGGCAATTAAAAGTAGTATAGCAACTCCCTGAGAACGACAGGGATATGGATGTTTCTCATATACTTCCCTGTGAGATGAGTGTTGCAGCAATAAAGTTAGCACACAAACACCCTTTGTGAAAGCTAGGAAGCTGTATAAGCTGCGAGAATGCTAGATGCTTATCACATTATGTATGAGGAATGATAGAAAAGACATGGAAGGAGGAAGCAGAGAGGGAAATACCGAGTAAGGGCCAAAAAAATAATGCTTCATAAAGCTGATGAGTTAATAGGAATTAAAAAGTACTGTACCATACCATACTACCATTATGCTGGTATGTTGCTACACCACAGATCATGGGCATTTTCCATGTCACACAGATTAAATTAATTGTTGCCAGCACTAATAAATTCTGTCTGCAAGCCTTCTGACAGCTATTATTTGGAACAGGAAGGGTTTGAATATCATGGGCTTCCTTTTAAAAGGCACATAAAGCATCATCCTGAGGCACTATCCAGGCGTATGTAAAAATAATAACTATCCTGAAGACACCATTTAAATGGAGTCTTCCCTGATTACTGGTAATAAGCTTGTGCTTAAAACAAGGAGGGAATATGCTGTGAGTGAAGAAAATTTTGCTGGATGTCTGGAAAACACAGCTATAGCCTACAGAAATGAATAATGAATAAAGCCCTTCAGCTCATGCTACTTGCTAGTACTGATCGTACTGATCTTGAAGTTAGTTCCCTGGCAGTCTCTGACTATGCCCAATAAACATTGCTTAACATTTCTGTTTTCTTCCGTCTTACACTCTTACACATATGTGTTTGTGTAGGGAAACAAAGGCATGATTGTCTCAGACACTAAAGTGAAACACTGCCAGTTCTGAATGTGCATTTCCATCATTTCACTGGCTTCAGTTCTATTGGAGATGGTTATTGTCTTCTCAGGGGACTGGATGGGGCACTTGTTGCCATGGTTTAATTGATTAGATGGTGTTGGATGATAGGTTGGACTTGATGATCTCAAAGGTCCCTTCCAACCTGGTTAATTCTATTCTATTCTATTCTATTCTATTCTATTCTATTCTATTCTATTCTATTCTATTCTATTCTATTCTATTCTATTCTATTCTGAATACTATTGATGTATTTGTGTTAACATTTTATCCTGAGTTTCCACTAATTTTCCTAAACACACAGTGGAGTATATAGAAAATAAAGGAATGTAATGAGATTTTTCCCCTTTTAAAGTAATATCCTTCCCCTGCATTTCTTGAATGATTCTTGTAAGTGATGCTTGATATAATATAGCACCTCACATACTTAAGCATCCCAGAAAGTGTCTAGCAAAGAACACAACACTGTCACCTCCTGCAGTGCAGTACAACAGAATGTGTAGGGCTGAAAGTGCAGATGAGAAAGCATGTTTCAGGAGAACTAAATGAGAAAATGAGAGATGCAGTATTTATCCTTTTCATTTTAATATCTTGTGTCTTGGAACCATAAAGTGAAGCAAATTACACATAAACTCAACTATTAGTGTCGATGTAACAGATCCTGTTATGCCAGTAAGGGAGTAAATATCAACATAGGTATATTTATGAATATAAACCTTTATTTTTAGGAAATGGATGCTTAGGAACAAGTCTAATGTCATTACATAGTGTAGCAACTTGACATGTTTGGGAATGCACTGTTAAGATGAGTTAGATCCCACCTTTGTTCACAGAATGATGGCGTCACAAACAGCAACAACAATAAAGGTCTTGCTCTGTTAAGGCTGTGGTCTAATTGCCTGCACCTCAAGGACACCAAAGCATAAACTAGTATGTAAAGTGACACTTTGAACAACACAATTAGAATAGGTCTGTTTATTATTGATCCCAAACACCACAACAGAAATCATTCCCTCTTGGCTAGGGTTCAGATTCTTCACTTTGAGACCCCTTCTGCAAGGCAGTCTCAGTAAACATCTGCACATTGCCTGTGTCTGTGGATAGCCAGCCTTCTGCTTCCTAAAACATCAGTTTGGACCTAACACTTAATCTGCATTGTATTTACCACCAGAGTACCTTGGGAAATAGAATAGAATAGAATAGAATAAACCAGGTTGGAAGAGACCTTCAAGATCATCGCGTCCAACCTATCATCCAACACCACCTAATCAACTAACCCATGCAACCAAGCACCCTGTCAAGTCTCCTCCTGAACACCTCCAGTGACGGCGACTCCACCACCTCCCCGGGCAGTCCATTCCAATGGGCAATCACTCTCTCTGTGTAAAACTCCCTCCTGACCCTGGTGCAGCCTGAGACTGTGTCCTCTTGTTCTGGTGCTGGCTGCCTGGGAGAAGAGACCAACCTCTGCCTGTTTACAACCCTCCTTCAGGTAGTTGTAGACAGCAATAAGGTCACCCCTGAGTCTCCTCCTCTCCAGGCTAAGCAGCCCCAGCTCCCTCAGTCTCTCCTCATAGGGCTTGTGTTCCAAGCCCCTCACTAACTTCGTTGCCCTTCTCTGGACTCGTTCCAGCAAGTCAACACCCTTCCTAAATTGAGGGGCCCAGAACTGGACACAGTACTCTAGGTTTGGCCTAACCAGTGCAGTGTACAGGGTCAGAATGACCTCCCTGCTCCTGCTGGCCACACTGTTCTTAATGCAGGCCAGGATGCCATTGGCCCTCTTGGCTGCCTGGGCACACTGCAGGCTCATGTTCATCCTACCATCAACCAGCACCCCCAGGTCCCTCTCTGCCTGGCTGCTCTCCAGCCACTCTGACCCCAGCCTGTAGCACTGCATGGGGTTGTTGTGGCCAATATGCAGAGTAGCAGTCACCCTGACCCTGAGGCAAGAGGATAAAGAGTGTGATTCCAGAAAGGACTTGGATGTTGTGCTCATTCCAATAAAGCACACAATAAGCAACGGCATAACCTAAAATTTCAATGCTGTTCCTTAGATTAAAAAAAAAGATCAAAAAATCCAAGCCAGGGAAAATTTGGTGACACACCTCTCTCTGTACAGCAAATGAGAAGGGTTTGGTAATTGAAAACAGGATTAAAAACTGTGCTATAAATCATTTAGTCAGATTAGGAGTGCCAGAAGTTGGAGCACCCCTGAAATTCTGTCAGTTTTGAGGAATTCCAGTATTTCTCTCAGGGTACAGTGAGATACAACCATGCAGCTCGGTCAATGGCTCATAAAGAGAGCTTTGCAGAAATTCACACAGGATAAATTACATTCCCAAAGAGCCTAATTAATTATGAGATTTGCTGCTTGGAAAAAAAAAAATATCTAATTTATCATTACATCTTTGCTCAGAAAAATCATAGGTAACCAAGGGTATGATTTTCTTGTTTAGCTGAAATGTGAAGGCTGGGAGCCTGGAACTGTTTTGATACAGGGCGTTTTGTTAAGCCAGCTCCATGCTGAAGTTTTAATAATAGTATAACCATAGTAATTGCATAGCAACTGCTAATGTGAACATAACACACATAATGGAGACATTTGCATAGCCTGTAGAAATTAGGGACTGAAGGTAGGATTCATCTCGTCTAATTTTAGAACTCTAAGATGTGCATGTCGATCTCCAAGACAGTTACCTTTAGACTATTCAAAAGGAGGAAGTGAATAGAATAGAATAGAATAGAATAGAATAGAATAGAATAGAATAGAATAGAATAGAATAGACCAGACCAGGTTGGAAGAGACCTTTGAGATCATCATGTCCAACCTATCATCCAACACCATCTAATCAACTAAACCATGGCACCAAGTGTCCCACCAAGTCCCCTCCTAAACACCCCCAATGATGGTGACTCCACCACCTCCCTGGGCAGCCTATTCCAATGGCAAATCACTCTCTCTATGTAGAATTTCTTCCTAACATCCAGACTAAACCTCCCCTGGTGCAGCTTGAGATTGTGTCCTCTTGTTCTGGTGCTGGTTGCCTGGGAGAAGAGACCAGCCTCTGTGTGTCTACAACCTCCCTTCAGGTAGTTCTCCATGTTATGCAGCTGTCCTGTTTTAATTTCTGCTTTGGGATAGTGTGAACTGTGCTTCAAAGATCCATAATTTCTTTTCATGGTGTTTGTAAATAGAATAGAATAGAATAGAATAGAATAGAATAGAATAGAATAGAATAGAATAGACCAGGTTGGAAGAGACCTTCAAGATCATCATGTCCAACCTATCATCCATCACCACCCAACCAACTAAACTATGCAACCAAGCACCCTGTCAAGTCTCCTCCTGAACACCTCCAGCGATGGCGACTGCACCACCTCCCTGGGCAGTCCATTCCAATGGGCAATCACGTTCTCCGTGTAAAACTTCCTCCTGACCTCCAGCCTAAACCTCCCCTGGTGCAGCCTGAAACTGTGTCCTCTTGTTCTGGTACTGGTTGCCTGGGAGAAGAGACCAATCTCTGCCTGTCTACAAACCCCCTTCAGGTAGTTGTAGACAGCAATAAGGTCACCCCTGAGTCTCCTCCAGGCTAAGCAACCCCAGCTCCCTCAGCCTCTCCCCATAGGGCTTGTGTTCCAAGCCCCTCACCAACTTTGTTGCCCTTCTCTGGACACTTTCCAGCAAATCAACCTCCTTCCTAAACTGAGGGGCCCAGATCTGGACACAGTACTTGGGGTGTGCCCTAACCAGTGCAGTGTACAGGGGCAGAATGACCTGCTCCTCCTGTTTGCCACACTGTTCCTGATGCAGGTCAGGATGCCATTGGCCCTCCTGGCCACCTGGGCACACTGCAGGCTCATGTTCAGCCTACCATCAACCAGCACCCCTAGGTCCCTCTCTCTCTGGCTGCTCTGGTCCTCTCTCTCTTTTTAGTCATTATATACCACCCTGAGTGTTTAGCTAGGATGTAGATGTACATGCTGTAGGCATTTACCTTTGGTCAAATGGAACATGGCATTATCTGATATTATTAGCAAATGTTTTGCGAAAAGGGGAGGGAAAAAAAGGATATTAGAGCAACAAATACTGAAGATTTATTTTCTTGGAACACCCCTCAAGGCAATATTTAGTTACCATGCTGTCAATCTCTTGGCAAGGTTGTGAGAAAGAAAGCAAAGCACAGAACCATCTGTGGGGGAGCACAGCTTTGGTAAATATTTTCTGCTTTTTCTTAACTAGTGTTTCAGTCTCTATTGTCACAGAATCTGAAACTCTTGGGATAATTTTAGACTGGTTTGGTTAGAGATGAACCACACAAAAGTCCATTTTTGTTCCAAGAACTCTTTGTCTAATGCCAGTCTTAACAAAGGTGGGATTTGGGAAAAAGTTCTCATTATCACATGTCAAAATCATGTAACAAGGATACAAAAGAAAAGACAACTACTTCACCCACCTCCACCACCCATCACCCCTTCTCCCCCAAACACAGTCATAGAGGCACAGATGATGCCACATTCTCCAGGACAGTTTGATACAAATTTTTCTTCTGAGTGATGTACCAACTGTAGTATCTTATCCTTTCTAACTATCTTATCCTTTCTAACTAGTGAAAGTGGAGTTCTGGAGAGAATGTATAAACTGTGCAGGTCAATAGAAAGAACAAGAGGCAGATGCTCTTTTTTATTGTTATTTTTTTTTCCTCTTTTAATGCTGAATGTATTTCAACATTTTTTCAATGACATATCTTAATTTTTTTTCAGACATAAGAAAATGTTCATTGTGATCAAAGTGGAGGTTTTTGTTTTATTTTGTTGGGGTTTCTTTTTTGGGGTATGGGGGCTGGACCACTTAGTTGTTTAATACCAGCTGGCAATTAAGCACCACATACTGTGAGAGACTAAAAATCTTGTCTCTCCTGATGTGACTCAACAAAGATAAAATCACCTTTGCTGCTTGCTCAGACATTAGCTGAGGTGTATTGGGAAGAGCCACTGGAGCAACTCTCGGGAAGGTGCAAGGATAAAGATTGCTCACTGGACTACAACTGGCCTGACAACAGTGGACTGAGGCCACTGTTACTGACACCTTTGGGAATATGCATAAGACAAGATCATCTCCACCCATCAGGTACCCTGGAAAGGATGGATGGTGAGATAATGGATTCACCACCTGGGCCCTGATGTTTATTGGGTGTGTGAGCAGGTAAATGGAGGAGGAGGCAGAGGTACCCCCCACACCCTTCCTCCAGACCTCTGTCCAAACACAAGGAATACACAGGAAGATTTCCTGGGGAACAATACCTTACCTAAGGACAACTTCCTGGGGGACAACACTTGGGCACATACCTAAGGACTAAAAGACTGTACAAAGAGACTTGAGCAACTATTGGCTCAGAAGAAGAAATACACAGGAGAAGGAAAACACAGGAGGAAAAGACCTGGACAATGACACTGAGAAGGAAAAATGGAGAGAATACCAGGACAGAGAGATCCTCACGTAGCCTGGAAGAAGCAGACCAAGAGGAAGACTCTCTCCATATCTTAAGTTCTGCCTGCTGCAACTCATGGAGCTGAAGAGGCTGCTCAGAGGACAACACAGCCAAAGCTGCAGCACCCTTCTTCTACAGCCAAAGCTACAGCACCCTTCCTCTACAGACCCAACATCTCCTCTACATCTAAAGCTGCTGCACCCTTCCTCCACAGACTCAAACTGTCTTGGGGGGTGAGGGGTGCAGTAATATAATTCCTTCCCTCTTCTCTCTCTCTCCCTCTCTATTTGCTCTCTCTCCCCTTCTGATCCATCCACTTTTTTGGTGTAATAAATAGTCTAGCTGTTGATATTTTGGCCTCGTTTGTGCCTCTCATTTCATAACACGGGAATATTCAAAAGAACTGAGTCTCTTTCCCTCTCTTGACAGAGACACATACCCACTCACTCATCCCACCCTCAGTGGGATGAAGGAGAGTACTGGAAGTGTAAAACTAAGAAAACTCACAGGTTGAGATAGGGACATGTAATATAATAATGATAATGTAATGAAAAGGAAAATAACAAAAAGGGAGAGAGAAATAAAAGCCAAGAAAAATGAATGATGCAAATGAAAACCAGTTACAGAATCACAGAATGTTAGGGGTTGGAAGTGACCTCAAAAGATCATCTAGTCCAACCACCCTGCCAGAGCAACATCACCTAGAGCAGATGACAGAGGAGTGCATCTTGGCAGGCTTCGAATGTCTCCAAAGAAGGAGACTCCACAAACCTCCAGGGCAGCCTGTTCCAGTGTTCTGTTACTCTCACAGTGAAAAAACTTTTTCCTCATGTTTACATGGAACTTCCAATGCATCTGCTTCTACCTGTTGCCCTTTGTCCTGTCACTGGGCACTACCAATCAAACTGCTCAATACCAACCTACTTGTTCCTGAGCAGTGGACCCTGGGCCAACTTTCCTCCTGGTTCATATGGTAAGCATGACATCATATGGCCAGTTTGGGTCAGCTTTCTGGCTGTTTCCCGGCCCTACCTTTTGTACACACTCAAACTTTCTTCCTGGCAGGGCAGCATAAGAAGCTGATAAATCCTTCACTCAGTGTAAGCACTGCTCAGCAATAACTGAAATATCAGTATGTTATTAAAATTATTTTCATCCTAAATCCACAACACAGTCTTGTACCATCTAGTGGAAAGAAAATTAACTCTGCTGCAGCTGAAACCAGGATAATCAACCAGATGTCATCATTAGCTCTGTGATTTAGCCTAATCTGGGAATTGACTCTGTATATTGGTCATCTCCACAGAATCACAGAATCACCAAGGTTGGAAGAGATCTCAAAGATCATCAAGTCCAACCTGTCACCGAACACCTCATGACTACTAAACCATGGCTTTAAGTGCCACATTAAATCCCCTCTTGAACACCTCCAGGGGTGGTGACTCCACCACCTCCCTGGGCAGCACATTCCAATGGCTAACAACTCTCTTTGTGAAGAACTTTCTCCTCACCTCCAGCCTAAACTTCTCCCGGTGCAGCTTGAGACTGTGTCCTCTTGTTCTGGTGCTGGTTGCCTGGGAGAAGAGATCAACCCCCTCCTGGCTACAACCTCCCTTCAGGTAGTTGTAGACAGCAATAAGGTCTCCCCTGAGCCTCCTCTTCTCCAGGATAAACAATCCCAGCTCCCTTAGCCTCTCCTCGTAGGGCTTGTACTCAAGGCCTCTCCCCAGCCTTGTTGCCCTTCTCTGGACATGTCCAAGAGTCTCAATGTCCTCCTTAAATTGAGGGGCCCAGAACTGGACACAGTACTCAAGGTGTGGCCTAACCAGTGCTGAGTACAGGGGCACAATGACTTTCCTGCTCGCAAATACTCTTCCTGATGGAGCTCAACATCTTGTTACACAACTAATTTTCACTTTCCTCAAATAAATTTCATAGAAAATCCCTCCAATTTTTTTATTTTATAAAGAGTAAAACTGCAAACACTATTCCAGCATGATCTCAGTATTAATGAGATAAAAGATGAAATTATTTTTCACTGTCTCTTCAGTACTACCCTGTTTTTTGCTGTCTACAGCTACCTGAAGGGAGGTTGTAGACAGACAGGGGCTGGTTTCTTCTCCCAGGCAAGCAGCACCAGAACAAGAGGACACAGTCTCAAGCTGCACCAGGGGAGGTTCAGGCTGGATGTTAGGAAGAAGTTCTTTATAGAAAGAGAGATTGGCCATTGGAATAGGCTGCCCAGGGAGGTGGTGGAGTCACCAGCACTGGAGGTGCTTAGGAAGAGACTGGATGGGGTTCTTGGTGCCATCGTTTAGTTGATCAGATGGTGTTGGATGATAGGTTAGACACGATGATCTCAAAGGTCTTTTCCAACCTGGTCTGGTCTGGTCTATTCTATTCTATTCTATTCTATTCTATTCTATTCTATTCTATTCTATTCTATTCTATTCTATTCTATTCCATTCCATTCCATTCCATTCCATTCCATTCCATTCCACTCCACTCCACTCCACTCCACTCCATTCCATTCCATTCCATTCCATTCCATTCCACTCCACTCCACTCCACTCCACTCCACTCCACTCTACTCTACTCTACTCTACTCTACTCTACTCTACTCTACTTCTATTCTATTCTATTCTATTCTAGTCTGTAAACATGGCAGCATTATTTATTAAAAAATATATGGCTATGTTTAGGCTGTAGTAATATTTTTTTTGAACTGTTCTTCTGAATGTAACTGAGGGATGCAAACTTGTGTTCATACTACGAAGGTCTCGATAGCTTGAATTTGACTAATTAGCTGTAAAGGAAGTTGCAATTATAAATGAAAAATATGTTACTCTGGAATGAATATTCGTGTTTGAGAAACATTGTAAATATTTCTCATCTTTTCTGCCTGTGTTTTTTGAGCAGGCAAAATGCTAGTATGTCTGTTGGTGTGATCCTTGCATGGGTGGCTTCTCAGTCTATCTTGCCTGCCTCAGCATTAATTCTTCTCTGTGATGAAAACGTATCTGCTTGGAACTGAATATCCTAGCAGATTTATGTGTTATAGCCCCTTTCTTGTGGTCACCATGCTTAATATAACATAAATTAATTTCTTCTAAGCAACTGGAAAGGGAAAGTCAGAAATTTAGTTCCATTTGCCACATTTAATTGTTTGGGTTTTTTTACCCTAGCAAGTTCAGCTCAATAAACATCTGCTCAAGGTTCTAAGAAACCCCAGGAACTACCATAGAATGTTTTATAACTCAGGACACTTCAGTAAGATGTTTGCTGTCTTGGTTTACTGAGATGCAATAGCACTTCTGAATCACAACGACACCTCAACATTCATTTGCTAATGATCCCTTTCTCATAGGACTGGAGGATGTTAGACTGAATAAGAACTCCCAGGTCGATCAGTCCTGTTCCTGCTGTCTAGGCAACCACATTATTCAATATCTTTCGAAACAACTTTCTATCTGTAGCGGACTTCAGTAATGTTGATAACGATGTATTACATGTAAGACATTTGAACTTTGCAGAAGCAATACTGTCTTTTTTCCCCCCTTTTTTTCTTTTTTGTCTTTTTTTTTTTTCCAATTATTTTGTTTGTTTTCTGTCTGGAAAGGATTTAGAGAATATCTTCAGTATCTGTGATTTAAGAATATCCTTAGCAAATGTGAAAAAGACCAGCACTGTTACCAGAAAGAAAGTATCCTCTTGTCTTGGGGCTGGGAAGAAAAGGCACAAAGAGGGGAGAGTGAAGGTAAAAGTTTGTGAAATTGAAGGTATTTAGCATATTAAAACATTTATTTTAGGAGCTGAATTGTTGTTTGTTTCACTCTTCAATATGTTTCTGTCCATGCTTGGGTGATAAGACTTGACAAGAAAGAATGGTCAGAATCAATCCTATGTGAATTTTGCAGCTCAGGTTTTAGAATGTAAAATCATAGAATCATTTAGGTTGCAAAAGACCTTTAAGATCATTGAGTCCAACCACCATCTAGCTCTACAAGATTCATAGAATAATTTGGTCTGGAAGAGACCTTTAAAGGTCATCTACTCTGACTTTCTTGTCACAAGCAAGGAACATTTTTGACTATATTAGGTTGGTCAAAACCTCATCCAACCTGACTTCGAACACTTCTAATGATGGAATCATAGAATCAATATGTTTGGAAGAGATCTCAAAGATCATTGAGTCCAACATCACTGACATTGGCTTTGAACACTTCTAGTTATGTGGCATTCACAAGATGAATAGCTTCGCATTGAATAGCTTCATTCTCTTGGACATACTGGCTGGTGCTCACAACTGTGCTTCAAAATATCAACCAACAATACTCCATTTAATTTTCAGTGATGGTCTTCACTCCCCTTAGATTTCCTCTTTCCCCTAAATCTTATTCCATGTATTTTTATATACACTAAACTATTCCAAAACACTCAGAGGAAACTCCTGGGGAAAATTTTAAGAAACTGATCTCTAAAGGTTACTTCATTGTGTAGGTATCATACAAATGCAGTTAGTTAGTTATCTGTACACTAAGGGAGATACCATTCAGTAGTAGAGCCCAGTCATCTTAGAGCTGTTAAACACATTTCTGTGAGAAAAAAGAAAAATCAAAGAGGTCCAAATAATGGAAATAAAGGTCTTGTCACCCTCCTCAGCTAATTCCATAGTGTTAAAAAAGTTAAAGAGAACATGCATTGAGCAAAATGATGGACACATGAGGAAAGCTATGCACCACCAGCAAACTGAGTGTACAAATCACAGAATCACCGAATCACCAAGGTTGGAAGAGACCTCAAAGACCATCAAGTCTAACCTGTCACTACAGACCTCATGACTAAACCATGGCACCAAGTGCCACGTCCAATCCCCTCTTGAACACCTCCAGGGATGGTGACTCCACCACCTCCCTGGGCAGCCTATTCCAATGGCTAACAACCCTCTCAGTGAAGAACTTTCTCCTCACCTGGAGCCTAAACTTCCTGTGGCACAGCTTGAGACTCTGTCCTCTTGTTCTGGTGCTGGTTGCAAAAGAGGAAAAGAAGTCTTATCATCAAAAGAAGACTAAATAAGACGGGAACACAAGTTGTTTCTTTTGGCTAGTTAAATATTGTCCTAGGAGACAATACAGTTTTAAGCCTAAAGAACCCTACGTACTCTCCAGTGTGGCGATATTAATACACCACTTCAAATCAATACGAAGCAGCAGGCTGTCTATTCAGAATGTTGAATACTTCCATCCTTCAGCAGAATAATTTTGAAATTCTGTTGCTTGAGGGAGGCAGTAAATTTCAGATAGTGTGACATTTTCTAATGAGGAGGAGGCAGAGGAACCTACTGAAATAAAATGTTGAAGAGAATTTGGGCTTTAATGTTCTTTTTTTTTTTTTTTTTTTTCCTCCTGCACATACACTTTATTTTTCATAGCTATTCAGGAAAGCTTCCAAGAAGATTTTATTCCTGAATGAATTGTTATAGCTGTATAGCCCCCACCTTGTCACCACTGCAGATAAAGTCTTTGTGTGTCTGTATTTAAAAATCAGTTTCTTTAAGCATTTATTGGAAATTATTTCCTCCATTTATTCCTGAACTGATGGCAAGAAGAAAAGGAAAATATAAACAATCTTGCACATCTATCATGTAATCATTTACTTCCCCTTTCACTTGAGCTTTGAAAAAGAAACACATCTCCAAAAGACTGGAGTAATATATTAGTATTTTTTTGTAAGGTGTTCACTGTATTAAACCAGTCTGAGACCAACTGAAAAGAGGAATAGACTAGAGTAGACTAGACCAGACTAGACCAGACTAGAATAGACTAGACTAGACTAGACTAGACTAGACTAGAATAGAATTAACCAGGTTGGAAAAGACCTTAAAGATCATCAAGTCCAACCCATCACCCAACACAATTTAATCAACTAAGCCATGGTACCAAGTGCCTCATTCAGTTTCTTGTCTCTCTCCAGTGATGGTGACTCCACCACCTCCCTGGGCAGCCCATTCCAATGGCCGATCACTCTTTGTATGAAGAACTTCTTCCTAACATCCAGGCTAAACCTCCCCTGGCACAGCTTGAAACTGTCCTCTTGTTCTAGTACTGGTTGCCTGGGAGAAGAGACCAACCCCCACCTGGCTACAACCTCCCTTCAGGTAGTTGTAGACAGCAATAAGTCTCTGCTAAGCTTCCTCTTCTCCAGGCTAAGCAACCCCAGCTCCCTCAGCCTCTCCTCATAGGGCTTGTGCTCCAAACCCCTAACCAGCTTTGTTGCCCTTCTCTGGACATATTCCAGCAATTCAACAGCAGGTTCATGCTAAAACTATACTTTGTGTAACAAACCATGAGCTCTAATACAAGAGCAGTATCTTATCTGTTAATATACAATTTGGGGGTTAGTAACAAAGCATTAAGTAGCATTTCCTGCTCTTCAAAGCTAAGTTTGAAACCATATAAGGAATCAGTAAGCAACTTTCCTACTTATTGCCTAAAGCCGAGATTCACAAAGAAAGGTACCTAACCTCTACTTAGGCTCATGATTTTCCATTCCAGAGAATCTTGAAGAAAATATGAAGCAGTGGTGAAAACTGGATACATGTCCTTTGGCCAACGTACTGTACTCAGCACTGGTTAGGTCACACCTTGAGTTCTGTGTCCAGTTCTGGGCCCCTCAGTTTAGGAAAGATGTTGAGTTGCTGGAACATGTCCAGAGAAGGGCAACTAAGCTGGGGAGCTGGAGCACAAGCCCTATGAGGAGAGGCTGTGGGAGCTGGGGCTGCTTAGCCTGGAGAAGAGGGGGCTCAGGGGAGACCTTCTTGCTGTCTAAAACTACCTGAAGGGAGGTTGTAGCCAGGTGGGGATTGGTCT
Source organism: Melanerpes formicivorus (assembly GCF_026170545.1). Taxonomy (NCBI): domain Eukaryota; kingdom Metazoa; phylum Chordata; class Aves; order Piciformes; family Picidae; genus Melanerpes; species Melanerpes formicivorus. The sequence continues at coordinate 59,927,837 of NW_027142353.1, forward strand.
CTTCTCCCAAGCAACCACCAACAGAACAAGAGGAAAGAGTCTCAAGCTGCACCAGGGAAGGTTTAGGCTGGATATTAGGAAAAAATTCTTCACAGAGAAAGAGTGATTGGCCATTGGAATGAGCTGCCCAGGGAGGTGGTGGAGTCACCGGAGGTGTTTAGGAAGAGACTTGGTGGGGTGCTTGGTGCCGTGGTTTAGTTGATGATAGTTTGGACTTGATGATCTCAGAAGTCTTTTCCGACCTGGTTAATTGTGTTGTATGGTAGGGTATGGTATGGTGTGGTATGGTATGGTGTGGTGTGGTGTGGTGTGGTATTCTATTCTATTCTATTCTATTCTATTCTATTCTATTCTATTCTATTCTACTTGGAATGCTTTAACTTAACACTTATCCAAGATAAGATTATGACTTGTACATATAATCATGGAATGAAAAAAAAAAAAGTCCCTTGGTCAGGCTGGTGAGGTTTTTTGATGCTGAAACTTTGACATTTTTTTTTTTCTAGGTGTGGTTAACAATGCATTGGTATGAGATGACCTCCATAGGTCCTTTCCAAACTCTACCATTATGCGATTTTTCTTCTAAAGACTCCATGCTGCTTCTTCAACATTAGACACTTGGTGACAGTAGAGTCAGTCAAATTCTGGTCATTTGACCAGATGTTCACCATTACTTGATTAGTTCATGCACAGCAAGATTAACACACTTCTCTGAGTGCTTCCAGCTCTTCTTCTTAATTAATATGATGAACTAGGTCATATTACATGGACAAAAAAGCAGGGAAGGATGATTGTGGGCTGTGAAGGAATATCCAGCTGACAGTAACAGTTTATATATGAGATTATACCACTTGAAACATACACACAGATAGGATTGGTCTAATTCACTGAAAAAAGCCTGCAGGACAGGTTATTGCCAGTATGATTCTTTGCTCTGCTACTGATACATTGTATAACCTTGGCTAATTCAGATAGCCTACATGTAATTTGGATTCCTTGTTATAATGGGAATAATATGATTTATTAATCCCAGAGAGTTGAAGTGAGGTCTTTTCAATATCAGGAAAGTGCAATATAATTTCCATGTCTGAACCTCTCTTAACCTCCAAAGTATTACAATGATTAAATATTGATTAGTTTATAAAAATCTATGTTGTGGCATTTACAGCCAGGAGAGGGAGAGTGTTAATCTCTGGCAAGCAAGAAAAGCTTGAAAAGCTGATGGGGAACAGATGAATCAAAACACGGCTATATAGATCCTTTAAAATGCCTTTATAAATCCTGTGAAGAGCAAATGCAAGAGTCTTAGATGGATTATCAGTGATAGATGTAATAACAGTTATTCCACTACTTTCTTCCAATATTTCTGTAATCTCCTGATGATTACATCCAGGCAGGAAGACTAGGACCACAAAACCACAAACCCACAAAGAAATGGCAGTGCAGGTGATACAGAAAGTGGATGTTGTCCCTACTAATACAGCACTGGCACATCTACTTTTATTTTTTGATAACAGAATGTAGAGTAAGGATGAGGTCCCAGCTGTCTCTGTTCATCAGCTGAATGCTGCCCTAGGCCCAGGGCGCTGTTTGCTAATTTTAGTTTATTTGGAAGCTCACCTTAGCTTGTGTCTCTGATTTACCTAGTCATAATTATCAAATTCAGTTATTTCTGTTCCAGATGTAAAAGACTAGGTGTAGATGAAAGCAGTTTCTCAAGGTCATAGGACAGCAATACTGCACTTAGATACATCTGTCTGCTTAAAGGAAATCACAATCCTGATACTTTGTCCTCCTGAAGAGCCACGTGAAAGCACCTTAGCCCTTTCAGAAATGGGCTCTTGCCCACTCTCATGTATGTTTTTCTGCAAGATAAAGGTTTGGTATCATCCTCCACATCAGAGACTGTGGCAGTTTTAGGCTGGTGCCTAGGAAATTTTCCACAGATCTTGACTAGAAAGTGATAGAATGTAAATAAATTACCATTGGATGTAAAGGGAAAATAATGATAAGGTCTGAACAATCCCATTGGTCTGATAACTAACATCAAATTAGTTGTACAAACTAACTCTCTCTCTTTCTTGTCTCTTCACTGTAACAGATACTAGCTGGTAGCCTCTACTGGCTTTCTGACCTTGGCTGCATTCTTGTAACTAAATACTTTGCTTTGTGCCATGGTTTAGTTGATTAGATAGTGTTGGATGATAGGTTGGACTCAATGATCTCAAAGGTCTTTTCCAATCTGGTTAATTGAATTCTATTCTATTCTATTCTATTCTATTCTATTCTATTCTATTCTATTCTATTCTATTCTATTCTATTCTATTCTATTCTATTCTATTCTATTCTATTCTATTCCATTCCATTCCATTCCATTCCATTCCATTCCATTCCATTCCATTCCATTCCATTCCATTCCACTAACAAGCTACTCTTGGAAGGTAATTTCAACCCACCATAGGGACATAAATTCCCTAGTAAACAGCTGTAACCAAGGAAGTTTCAGAGGCAAGACTGCTGCTTAAACAGTTCCATTTTGTGTACACTCTTTACAATGTGATCCAGGAAGTGAGAAAGAAAAACGATCCCATAAACCACTTACTGTTTTCCATAGGTTTTATCTGTAAGTTGCTAGTCCATGTGCAAGTTCTGTAATACTTTACATTTAGCTTTGTATGCCTTTTTCAGAGGTTTTATCACAATGACACAATCCTAAATTTACTAGAAATGGAAACAGATAAAGACCAAAACCTGTTTGGTTTTCAGAGTAAATTCTTACTTGTCAGCTGACTGTAACACACAGTCCTGGGCTTGTACAGCTCCACACTTCTTGAAAGTGATGTAATATTGTGATAGGGAAAGAACTGTGGGAAAGCAAAGAAAAATGTACCAGTAGATAGAAGAGAACAACATGGAAATCTCACCCTTTGAAGTTGCTTTGTGTCCCTTCCCACTGCTAACAAATGGCTCCTGCAAGAGAGATTTGTAGCTGATTACATTTTGGTGTGTGTCCATCGTCTGTTTGGTTTAAGGGATGTATTTTCTGCCAAATGTTTGGGTCCTGAAACTCAGAAACTAATGACATGACATTTACATAATTTTCAGAATAGGTTTCTAGTGAGTGGATTATTTAACTAAGTTTTTTACATACCTTTTTACATAGCTTAGAGGTCCTTTATTGGTTTTGAGACAGTAACTGTTGTTTTTTTCAAGGTTTTTTTTTATGTAGCTCATATTAAACAAGAATTTAAGAGGCACTATCAAGATTCAGATTGGATGTTAGGAAGAAGTTCTTCACTGTGAGGGTATTGAGAGAGTGGAACAGGTTGCCCAGGGAGGTGGTAGAGGCCTCATCCCTGGAGGATTTTAAAGCCAGGCTGGATGTGGCTCTGAGCAACCTGATATAGAGTGAGATGTCCCTGCCCATTGCAGGGGGGTTGGAACTAGATGATCCTTGAGGTCCCTTCCAACCCTAACAATTCTATGATTTAATGAAACCCTTCTTCTGCCTTAGCTGAATCCTGATGACTACTTCAAGTTTTCATTTGGTGCTGCAGAAACTGACAATTCAGATATTTGCAGTCTGGAAATGGCTTTATTCTAAAGAGAACCTGAAACTCTCTGCAAGAAAACATGCTTAAAGGAAAAAGAAATAATATTGTTCAAGATTACTCCCAACACTATTTCCAGATGGTTTTATTTTTTGACATGCATAGTGTTATTGCTTAGGAAATTACATGATGTCGTCCTAGTTTTAACATTAAAACTCCTATAAAATACTTAAAGGGACTGAGTTTTGAGTTATGCTTTGCACAGTGAAGTGGTTTGAGGTGAAAGAACCATAGTACTGAACACAGAACTTTATTTTACAGTTATACAAACATTGCCAAAAAGAACAGGGCACCTCAGGCTGTTGGTACAAGGATAGAAAATCTTTTGTTTCTGGATCACTGGTTGCATCCGGCTGTGTTTAGTAGTGCCCATAAGTCATTAAATGAAATGAACTGGATATTGCCGATCAGTTTGCAAAGGAACAGGTGTTCACATCACTGAACCATCAGTATGGTCATTGCAATTGGCAGAAGGACCAATGCTTCCCTCCAGCACAGGTCTGAGCTACATTAAAGCAAGATTGTGGGCAAGCTTGTGCGGCTGCAGAAGTGTAAGTTTTAATAAGTCAATTTTCTACCACTTAGTTGAGAACAATTGCTGTGCTTTGGGTTGGACTGCAATCTCCAAGACTGTCAATCTGATACTCCCAAAACATTAAACTTCTTGCAGAGATTAGAATGAACTGGAAAACCTGCATTCAAAGGTTGTAAAATTTAAACTTGTGCTGTATGAAAGACTAGTGGTGTCAGGTTTGACTTAACATCTGACATCAAACAAGCAGACTTGAAGTCAGATTCTTAATTCCAGATGTGGTCTTGAGAGTCCTTTTTCATCAGTTTAACGGTAGAACAAGACCAAAAAATGTTGAATAATTTCATTTTTTTGTCAAACTTAGACAATCTGGGTTTCATTTTTTAGAACATCTGCGTTGTTCTTGCTGATTGCACCAAAGATAGAACAGGTGAAGAGAGAAGCAAACCTCATTTAATTACAAGGAACAGTGGCAATACTCATAGAACGACAGATTAGATTGTTTCACTAACTCACATGGCAGTTACAAAGAACATTAAGTCTCCAGAAGCCTGAGGCTGGATAAGCACCAATTCCTCATGCATTCAAATGCCCAACTCTTCCTCTCTGTGGCTGGAAACATCATTTGCTTCCCGTGGTTACTTCTCAAATCATTCTGTGTCTTCAGTTTCTTTGAGTCAGTTCTGCAGAAAGAGCAAAGCTGTAGGAACAGTTTTCCCACATTGTTCCCACATCATTCCCACATAACCAGCCAATCTCCTTCAGGGGATCATGTGAAGAAGTTGTCATTGTGAGAAGGCTCCAGAGGGAAATTGGCAATATGATACCGAAGGGTGTGGTTTAAAAGTAGCTCCCACCAGGATTCTTATGATCTCATGGATCTGGCATTCTAGGAAAGTCCCTTCTGGCAAGAAAATTCTGGACTGGAAATGTGGGTTGCAAATCAGACAAGCTATGAAAAGAACATGCAAAAGACAGCCCTGTCTCAAACCTACTCTGCAAAAGTGAAATGATCTCACTGGATTTAATGCAGAGTGAAGAAAAGACTAAGAGCCAACTGGCAAACCAGAGGTGTGTTCCAGATAAACTAAAATAATAGGTAATAAGTATTTGTACCTAATAGAGGAAGAAGGTGAACCTATCAAAACAATCAAAACTCACAGGAGTACACCCTAGTTTTCTTCAGATCAATGACATATATCCTTGGCTTATGTATGCATGTGCATGTAAGCGGTTATGTAGAGACAATGTTTCTGTTCAACCAACCCACCATTTCTTAATGGAAACTGTGCCTATTTCCTGCTGCAGAAACCTCCTTGCATTATGGAAACGATTGATGCTGACAGAAATTCCCTCCAGTTGTTAACGCCCATTCCAGTTTTTGGTTTTCTCTTCCTTGTATTCTTTCAAGGACTGAGTCCACCATTAGTAAGTCTGTAGAAGACATCAAGCTAGGATCAGGTGTTGTTTGATTAGAGGGTAGAAGGGCTCTGCAGAGGGACCTTGATAGGCTGGACAGATGGGCAGAGTCCAACATGATGGCATTTAACAAGTCCATGTGCCAGACACTGCACTTTGGCCAAAACAACTCCATGCAGTGCTAGAGGCTGGGGACAGAGTGGCTGGAGAGCAGCCAGGCAGAAAGGGATCTGGGGGTACTTATTGACAGCCATCTGAACATGAACCAGCAGTGTGCCCAGGTGGCCAAGAAAGCCAATGGCATCCTGGACTGCATCAGAAATAGTGTGGCCAGCAGAAGCAGGGAAGTCATTGTGCCCCTGTACTCAGCACCGGTTAAGCCACACCTTGAGCACTGTGTCCAGTTCTGGGCCCCTCAATTTAAGAAGGATAATGAGACATTTGAACTTGTCCAGAGAAGGGCAATGAGGCTGGGGAGAGGCCTCGGGCACAAGCCCTATGAGGAGAGGCTGAGGGAGTTGAGGTTGTTCAGCCTGGAGAAGAGGAGGCTCAGGGAAGACCTTATTGCCGTCTACAACTACCTGAAGGGAGGTTGTAGCCAGGTGGGGGTTGGTCTCTTCTCCCAGGCAAGCAGCGCCACAACAAGAGGACACAGGCTCAAGCTGCACCAGGGGAAGTTTAGGCTTGAGGTGAAGAGAAAGTTCTTCACAGAAAGAGTTGTTAGCTGTTAGAATGTGCTGCCCAGGGAGGTGGTGGAGTCACCATCCCTGAATGTATCACAGTATCACAGTATCACAGTATCACTTAGGTTGGAAAGGACCTCGAGGATCATCGAGTCCAACCTATCAACACAGACCCCGTGACTAGACCATGGCACCAAGTGCCACGTCCAATCTCCCCTTGAATGCCTCCAGGGTCGATGACTCAACCACCTCCCCGGGCAACCCGTTCCAATGCCGAATGACTCGCTCGGTGAAGAACTTCCTCCTCACCTGGAGTCTAAACCTCCCCTGGTGCAGCTTGAGACTGTGTCCCCTTGTTCTGGTGCTGGTTGCCTGGGAGAAGAGGTCTTCAAAAGAGGATTGGACATGGCACTTGGAGCCATAGTTTAGTTAGTCCTGAGGTGTTAGCTATTAGGTAATAGGTTGGACTTGATGATCTTTGTTGTCTTTTCCAACCTGGTTGATTCTATGATTCTAAGGTGAACACTGAAACCCTGATGGCCTGTTACCTCTTAAAATTTAATTTGCATCAGTAATCCCTCTGAAACCCAATTTAGCTCAGTCTAATGTAGGTGTGTAAATATGTCAAATGTGTTCTCTTATTATTAGTAAAATAGAAAGTTTAGGCTGATGAGCTCAAATATACAGAGCAGCAGTACTGGTATTTATAGCTTAATAATGTCTATCCTATTCACTGTACTAGGCTCATGTGTTCCATTCACACAGACATCAGTACAAATGCAAACAAGCACTTTTGGATATTGATTCCTCCACTGTTACTGTGTGTTCTACATCAATGCCAAAATGTCCTTTTTCTTCAGGATGAGGCTGACACCTGAAAACACAGATTCCATGCAATGCATATGCTTTCTGTTGATCTTTCTCACTCTACTGCAGTGGAAGATACATAGCAACCAGCTCTGCAGCAAGGACTTAGTTTCTTTTGTGAAGTAATTGAGTCATTATAAGCCTTGGTGATATTTCCACATATTTTAGACCTAAAAAGCAGGATACCTGCTTAGGTACAAGAAATTATAGTAATACATTTTCTTGAATTTAAGTGGGTGTCCCTTGTTCAAAAGCTCCATATTTCAGGGTCTGCCTACCAGATTGGGTACATTTTTTTCCCAAAATAAGTGTAGCAGCATTTGCTTCTTATATCACTGAATTACAGAGAAGATTTTAGCAGAGAGCTCCTATTTAGTCCCATTGTATTGGTGTCTTACACTGAAAAGAAATAGTGATTACCCTTGGATTACCTTTTCTCTTTCAAGATTCAGGTAGTTCAGATTTGGAACTAAAAAGTATAATTAGAATATAAATTGAATGAGATTCATGAGTACTGCTTTGGGAGTAGTTGGCAGTAGATGTGAGTCTCTGCCTCAGTTTGGTGACCACCTCTAATTGTTTCCATGCCTTTTTACACTCTTTCCTCAGGCATCATATATTACAATTCTATCCAAGCTACATTCATGTTCTGGTGACTAGAGGCACAGTCTGCAGTACCTTCTAAGAAGAGAGTGGTCAGCTTTGTGGGAAAAAAAGCTTGCCCTGAGTTAAAATGCAAAGATACTATCTCTAGGATAGACATTTTCTCTGTGACAGACTCCTGGAGAAAATCCCAAGGAAGTACTGTTATCTGTTTAAGCTCTTACGATCTTTCTGAAGCATCCTTCATCCCTGCTGAGTGCCATAGAGTGAACAAGGCTATCCAAAAAAGAAATAGAAATTCCTTACAATAAAAGCTGAGAACCACAGGAAATGGAGAAAAAGGGAAATAAGAAAAAGGGAAATAAGATATCTTGTGATTAATGTTGCTAAAAATTAAGAAAAATAGAGCCAAAGAGTTCAGCACAGGACCAAAGACCAGCTGTGAACTGCTCACTCTGTTCTCTCTGAAGACAACCAACTGAGGGCCCCATCTGCAGCTTAATTTTAAGGGCATAGCCTAAAACTCCACAGATGGTAAGTTTAACAGACCTTTATTAGAATAAAAACCTTTATTAGAATAAACCAAACCAGGTTGGAAGAGACCTTCAAGATCATCGTGTCCAAACCATCAACCAATCCAACCCACCCAAACAGCTAACCCATGGCACCAAGCACCCCATCAAGTCTCCTTCTGAACACCTTCAATGACACCTCCCCGGGCAACCCATTCCATAGCACAATCACTCTTTCTGTATAGAACTTCTTCCTAACATCCAACCTGAACCTCCCCTGGTGCAGCCTGAGACTGTGTCCTCTTGTTCTGGTACTGGGTGCCTGGCCTAACCTGGAAAAGCCATAGTTCTGGTTTTGTGCTCTCAAATGGTGGGTTGGATAATAGGTTGGATGCGATAATCTTGAAGGTCTCTTCCAACCTGGTTTATTCTAAACTTCTAGTGGAGTAGTAAAAGAGAGAGAAAACTGGGCTAATGTTTATGGCTTTGTATGCTTGATTTGTGGAGAAAGTAGGGAAAAAAAGATACACTTGGTACTCAGCCTCTTTATTGGGAAAATGCATTGTAGGTCGGTATTACAGGAGTGATCCACAGGGTTTTGCAGTCCCCTCTGGTATTCCTGCTGAGTTTGAATGTGTTATCAATACGAGGCCTTGCCATTGAAATAAAAATGATGGCTTATACTTCTGTGAAGCATTCCCTTTCTGGAGACAGGAAGTAAGTGTGTCAGTAAATAAAAAATAGGTTAAAATTTGAAACCTGTAGAGAAAAGGCATCTCTGGGTAGGATGTATTTTGTACACCAAACACTGCGCTTAAATAGCAGATATTCAAAACCCAAGAAGATATCTCAAAAAAAGCTTTATGTGTTTGCAGTAAGATTTTAATAAGGGACTCACATAAAGAGGGAACCTAAGTAGAAGAAAACAATAAATCCTGTGTACTTGAGCTACATATGATGGTTGCTCAGTCCTGCTAAATGCCAAGGTTTAAAGCTGCAGTGATAAGTCACCCCACACTTGGATGATTTAGCAGTATCTATTGTGCACTGTTCCCTCACACTACCTTTCCCTTTCTTTATGGAATTTAATAAAACAGACTCCAAGGCTGCTGTGAGCTCCTTCTTGCACATGAAGGAGCTGATGCAGAAATAAGTAGTACCAACAAAGAACTACTAGTAGTAGTGTTTTTTTTCTTTCTACTGGCCAGGATATCTGTGTTTGGAAAACTTTGGCTGCACATAAGTGATGCTGTTTTATTTTGGGCACTTGGTTTTTGTAGGCAGTGAAAGCACCTACTTTCATGAGGGCAAAAGTTCTTCAAAGCAGTCAGGCTGCTCCTCTGAGCTCTACTGCAGGCATGGCTGCTTTTTTCTTTTTTTTTTTTTAGGTAGTATTTCAAGTATTTCTGGAGGCAAATTATGTGTGTTACTGAGGCATGGAATGACAAGACTTCGGACACATTTGTTTGTCCTACTAAATTAATGGGATTTTGGGGATTAGGACTTCATATCTCAAGTACAGGTGTTCATAAAACTTCCTCCATGGTTCAATCTTTGTATGTAAAAGGTCTGTTCAAACAGTTTATACAACCATTGCAGAATCACAAAGTCTGATGATTATAAATAATCTTGGAGAAAACAAACACAAGATTACTGATCTCAGAATCAGCATACTTGCACAGAATTTAGATGACAAAAAGCTAGCTATTTGCTGGCAAATAATTTCATCCCCACACATAACGACACTTCACAGACAATAATATAAACATTTTTACAGATGTAATCTATAGAGGTCAGGGTATCTTGGTATTTTTCCAAGTTTGTACAGTGTCAGTGTTAAACACAAATAAACTCATGTCTGTGTTAGACAGTACAGCAGACTTATGGTTTAAATGCCAGTTTAATCTTCAGTCCGAGTCCCCCACATATTGTGGCTGCAACAAACTGTAGAAATTGGGCTATTTGATGTAAATAAGATTCCCATATATTTCCAGGGTGATTGTAGGTGTTTAAGGGACAGTCTATCTGTTTTTCAAACAACAATTGAAATAAAAGTTGAGATATAGGCAAAAGCAGAAATGCTTTTTGCTGTACTCTTTCTTAGGTCTCTAGGTTCATAAATACATGAGCCAATTACTACGTGTTTGAACAAACACCACTGCCCAGAAATGCTTTGTGGAGAGAGCATCAGGGAAATGACTTCTGTTTCCTGAGCACAGAAAATAACATAGATTTATTTCATCAACACTAACACAGATTTATTTCATCAACACTTCTGTGAAAGAATGATGACTGATTTTGGAGAAACTAGATATCTGTCACTGTTGGAAGTCCTTCACGGAAATCATGGTTTTAGTCTCGATAGCATTGGTTCTCTACTTGCAGATGCTTTCATTTACTACACCAAGTTTTTGAGGATTCTCTGAGACCACTTAATTACTACCTGTTTAAGCAACAACTTACTCTCAAAAGCTCCACTAAGCTACTATGCAAGCCATACTGAAGAGTTTCTTAAACCTCTTCTGAGGGACGAATTGCCAAAGCATCTTGCCCAGGCTTTCACCTCCAGCCCTGAAAGTAGAGAAAGGGCCAAGGAAAGAGAGAGATAACTGCAAAAGAGAAGTGCAAATGTAATTAAAATTAAAAAATAAAATTCAAAGGAAAAGAAAAATACAAAAGAGGAAAATAAAAATGAAAGAAGGGGAAGGGCAAAAGAAGAAAGAATATCTCAGCACACAGCTGTCGCAACTGTGCCATGGCTCATTTAGTAGAAGAGAAGGGATCCAGAGGAGAATGCTCTGCAGCGCTTCTCCCTTATTTTGTGCTTTGAAATAGAATAGAATAGAATAGAATAGAATAGAATAGAATAGAATAGAATAGATCAGACCAGGTTGGAAGAGACCTTCAAGATCATCGTGTCCAACTTACCATCCAACACCACCTAAAATGCCATGATATGTAAACAAATTTTCTTGGGATATGGTGTCCCAAATTCAGTTCCCCAAAATGTCATTGATTCAGGGTAAAGAAAGCATCTCAGGACCCTTGTCTCCCTTCCTTCTCTCTCCTTTCTTGATTACTTCAAAGCTTCTTTGCTTAACTCAGGATATTACATGTTAGGAATTTCATCTGCTAACACTGATTGTAACTTATGAATAAATGAGTTAATTCTCTGACCCATAATGGGAAGTGCATTTCTGCAACTTGTATCTCTCAAATATTTATGGGAAATGACTGATATGATGATATAGACAAGGCATAACAGTAGCCAGCATATTGCCTTCAGTTCAAAGGTACTTAGTAGTCTTCCATTAGGTAGAATCTTCCTAGGTAGAACCAGAAGAAACAGACCAATGATTGGAAATCATCTACTTTCAGGAAAGAAGAAAGGAGGGATCTTTTACATGTACTGTGCCTTCTGGATCATTCAATAGAACCAAATAATATTCTTACAGTTACAGTTAAGTCTTTTACAGTTGAATAAAATTGTTATCTTTATTACCTAACAGAAACAATTTCCTGTAAGGACTGCAATAGCTAATATAAAATGTCACATGGGAATAGTTCTTGCAATAATGAAGAGAGAGTAACTAGCCACATTGGTTCTTCTTGGTATTTAGAGAGCCAGAGGTTATAAAACTGAGCAAAATAGTATTTCAGACAAATGGAGACATCTGGTAAAACAGTGAGCTATAATTGCCCTATCATCATTTATTGCAATTCACCTAAGGACAGTCAAGGGATTGTAGAGGGAGATAGCTCAATTTAAACTCATTTCTATTGACACAGTCAGATGTCGTTTTCTCCCAATTTAATGCCCAGGCACATGAACTTAGTGGAGGACGTTAAGGAGAGTCTGGATTAATGGCATTTGTTCTTTACAATGTAGAGCTACTGCAATTTTCTATTAATGGAAATGTTGATACACTGAGAGGAGAAAAATAATGGATTAGTCAAATTTTGGAACACAAACTCAAGCCGAAGAATCTCTTGAATTTGAAAAGCTACTTATTGATATCTTGATTTGTCTGAGATTTTGAGGTGAAACTGAGGCTCTAAGATATTCACCATGCTTGCATATGAACTGTAGGCCCATTTTACAAGGTATTGAGGTTCTCTATCGTGATTAGATTTCATTTAATTTTTGTGCACCCCTTTTTTTCACACTGGTTTTCTTGTATAACTTTAATTGACCTTTTTTCTTAGGTTAATTTATTAATTTGTGTGATATCTGTATCAAGTAGTTGATACAGAGTGAAGGAATAGAGTTGCTGAAATAGTTCATCAATGATGAGCATTACTGCCTGGAAAGGTTAGTGAAATGCCTTGCTTTTGGCTCTTGAACGTGTGCTACATTCAAGCAGATTAATTGTCAGAAAACACTGCACAGTTCCATTTTGAAAAACAATGCAATTAAAATATCTAAACTGGTGTACTGATAGACATGACCTTCCCTCTGAAAATATGGGCAAAAATGAAAGTTATCTTCATTGCATAGGACCAATAAGTTTGCTAATACCTGTACTTCCAAGAATCTGTTCATGAAAAGCAAGCAGTCTATGTCACAGCAAAGTGGGACAGTACCTCATGAGAGTTTTTTGCTAAGTATAACGTCAGTACTTTGAATAGAATAGAATAGAATAGGATTAACGAGGTTGGAAAAGACCTCTGAGATCATCAAGTCCAACCTATCTAATCGAATAAACCATGACACCAAGTGCCCCATTCAGTCTCTTGCTAAACACCTCCAGTGATGGTGACTCCACCACCTCCCTGAGCAGCCCATTCCAGTGGCCAATTACTGTGTACTTTAGTGGAGTGCATTCTTAGCATGCAACCAATAATGATTTTGTCTGTATTAGAACCATAGAATCATAGAATCAGTCAGGGTTGGAAGGCACCACAAGGATCATCCAGTTCCAACCCCCCCAGCATGGGCAGGGGCACCTCACACAAGATCAGGCTGGCCAGAGCCTCATCCAGCCTGGTCTTAAACACTTCCAGGGATGGGGCCTCAACCACCTCCCTGGACAACCCATTCCAGGGTTTCACCACTCTCACGGTGAAGAACTTCTTCCTCACATCCAGATTCATGTTTTTTTTTTTTCCCTCTCTCCTGCCTTCCAAGTGTGGAATATATTTATTACTTAGATGATGCCAGTGAAAAGTGTAAGAATGTACCCATCACAAGTGTTTTTTTGTTTTAAACTTTCACCTTTGACAAATCCTAATCAGATCTGCACACTTTGTGTCTAAGCAGTCTGGACAATGTCCACCTCTCTCCGGTTTTGTTACTATAATTTTTTTGACAACCTGAATTGCTTGATTGCTCATAAAAATGTAATCTTCATGCACTTTCTAAAACCGAAAATAATTGGTAGTTACAGAGAAGAGACAGGGAAGTGGATTGTTGTGTTTTTGAAGTCTACTGCCTGTCCCATGCATTACAGCTGCAATCAACATACGTTCAAGATGGAAAACAGAGGCTGCCTGAATAACATCACTGCTGCGACACAGGGAAGATGAACAAATTACTGTGGTGTCCTTACTTTTAAATGCCAACTGGTGCTTTTTCATGAAGACTTGTGAGATTAGTTATGACAACCATTGGTGTCAAGGTTAGAGGCAATCAGATCCTATGAATGTCTAGATATATTAAAAATGCAAAATGTTTTGCAGTCACAGTCTACTACCATTTTCTTTCCTCCTTGCTAGGGCCACAAGGATGCTCAGAGGGCTGGAGCACCTCTCCTATGAGGACAGACTGAAAGAGTTGGGGCTGTTCAGTCTGGAGAAGAGAAGGCTCTGAGGTGACCTTATAGTGGCCTTCCAGTATCTGAAGGGGGCCTACAAGAATGCCGGGGAGGGACTTCATAGGATATCAGGTAGTGATAGGACTAGGGGGAATGGAATGAAGCTGGAGGTGGGGAGATTCAGACTGCACGTGAGGGAAAGTTCTTCACCATGAGAGTAGTGAAGCCCTGGGATTGGTTGTCCAGGGAGGTGGTTGAGGCCCCATCCCTGGACATGTTTAAGAGCAGGCTGGATGAGGCTGTGTCCAGCCTGATCTAGTGTGAGGTGTCGCTGCCCATGGCAGGGGGCTTGGAACTAGATGATCCTTGTGGTCCCTTCCAACCCTGACTGATTCTATGATTAATTGAAACTAGGAAAAATTTAATTGTTTGTAGGGCAATGCAGGTGTGATGTGTTTTTTACACGTATAAGTAATTGTAAGATTTCACGTTGTAACCTTTTCACAAGTCTGATGGTCAAATATACCTCTCTATTCTGGGAGTTTCAGAATTTTAATCATCAAAGATTCTACACATTCCTATGTAAAAAAAGGTGGAAAACTTTTGATTCTTTTCCATCTTCTGCTCACATCCCTAGGTTGCTTGCTTCAGGAAATCATCAAAGTCCTGTTTCAGCGTGAGAGAAGAGCTCTCTCAGAGCTGTAAAGATGTGAATTTTTATTTTACTTAAAAAGAATAGCTATGATGGTTAACCTTGGCCATGGGTCAAACTCCAACCCAAGCTGCTCACTCCTTCTCCACAGGACAGAGTGAAAATGGGTCAAGATAAAGATGGATCCCTTTCAAGTTATAGTCATGGATAAACGGACTAGACTTGGTTAGCAAGAAACAAAGGACAGAAAAGAACAGCACCTTTCCCTTGCCTTGCCTCCCCTCAAGCTCAGCTTCACTCCTTTGCTCCTGACACCTCTGCCTCCTACACCAGTGGGACAAGGGAATGGATATGATGCTTGTGATCAGTCTGTAACAACTCTTTTCTGCTGCTCCTTCATGTTCTGCAGTGTGTGAGCTCTTCCATGGGCAGAGACATGGGGAAATGTTTGCAGCTCTGACCTCTCTCCAGAGACCATCCCGGAAGCACCCTGGCACCAACATCCCATAGACAACCTTCCCAAGACGTGATGCCATTTTCTTTCCATTCTCAGAAATTCAATGAATGATTTTGAACCACTTTGTGTGCAGATGTGATGCTCTACATCACCCCCCTTAGTCCTGAGGACATCCTCCCAATGTTTTAGAAACTGGAGAGCTCTGGCTTTGTGTAGAACCTCCTCCTAACATCCAGCCTAAACCTCCCCTGGTACAGCTGGAGACTGTGTCCTCTTGTTCTGGTACTGGTTGCCTGGGAGAAGAGACCAACGCCCACCTGGCTACAACCTCCCTTCAGGTAGTTGTAGAGAGCAATAAGGTCACCCCTGAGTCTTCTTTTCTCCAGGCTAAGCAAGCCCAGCTCCCTCAACCTCTCCTCATAGGGCTTGTGCTCCTCACCAACTTTGTTGCCCTTCTCTGGGCACTTTCCAGCAAGTCAACATCCTCCCCAAACTAAGAGGCCCAGAAATGGACACAGGACTCAAGGTGTGGCCTAACCAGTGCTGTGTACAGGGCCAGAATGACCTCCCTGCTCCTGCTGGCCACACTGTTCCTGATGCAGTCCAAGATGCCATTGGCCCTCTTGGCTTCTTGGGCGCACTGCAGGCTCTTGTACTGCAGCCTTTTGTACTGGAGGAGTAAAATATTCCATGTAAATCATCTAAGAGAACTCTCCTTCTGCCTTACCACAAATTCCATATAATGATTAATTTTAATTGAAATCTAGTGTAATCAAATGCAAAGATTTCCCTGAAGCTATAGAAGTTTTTCCAACATAAGACCTGGCTACTTTATTCTAGTTGCTGATCATCCTTACTATTGAAAATATGCTCCAAATTTCTGCTTTGGCTCAATTTAGTTCTGTTCCAATTAATAGCAATTATTTTCTGCTATTCTTTGCTCTGACATTCTGTAGAGCACTTAAATGTGTTTGAGTTTGTAAATCTCAGGATTACATTTGCCCATTTTAGCACCACATTATGCTGCTCAGAATATCTCCTCCTTAGAGCTGTTATTTTCCAGAAGACAATTCTCCCTTCTCTTGGCAGGGCCTGCATTCTTTCCTTCAATGGTGTTAAAACACATTTTATAGGAATGAATCCAATGAGCCAAGTGACTGTGCTCAGTGACTGCTCTTTCCTTGTTTCCAGGTCTGCCAATGCTTCCATCATTCATAGACGTTGACAGCACTTGCTTTATATTCAGGTCCACTACATTCATGGCATGATGCATGTACCAGAAGTGTATCCATCCAGTCACCCTGTCATAGTGGTTGCTGCTTTGGACATTTTTTAATTAGTTGTTAACCCTTTAGTATGTGACCCACTGATTCCAACTAATGGCAATTCTCTTGTGTCTTTCTATTTCCTGAGAAAGTAAAGCACAGTCAGTTATTCTGTCTCAGTAACTGTGTAACCCTGTGGAATCTCTAGCAAACTTCAGGTAATTTGATGAGGAAGGTAGAGCCCTGAGTATGTCTTCCAAGTTTTATCAGAAAAGGCAACTAAACATAAAAGAAACATCTTCTGTGCTCTGGAATGGGAGCAAAGGTAAGAAGTACAGTGAGTGCATGCATGGGATGAGATTAGGTGTGAAATCTTTCACCACACCAGCGCCCATGGACTTCCTTGCTGATGAGAAGGCTTTTGCCTGACATTTGAATTTACTGGGAAGTTGAACTTCTAAGTAACTCTGAACTTTATGAGCTGGCTGTTTTCATGGCTGTTTTTCTTTCCTGCCTCCTGTAATGTGATTAACTTTACCCACCAAATCTCCCTTGAGAATCCATACAAATTTTCTTTACCAGCTGTGGTACTCATAGAATTGTAGAACTGTTGAGGCTGGAAGAGACCTCTGATAGTATCAAGCTCATCTATAGCTCACAATCTGACCATTACTGCTAAGTTGCTACCACTGAACCACATCCCTTGGCACCACATCCACATGTCTTTTAAATACTTCCAGGGATGGTGACCCCACTGCCTCCCTGGGCAGCCTGGTCTGATACCTGATGACCCATTCTGTGAAGAAAATTTTTCTAATGTTCTACTGGAACCTCCATTGTCACAACTTGAACCTGTTTCATTGTGTCCTGTCACTCATTTCACGTAGAAGAGACTGACCCCCACGTCGCTCAAACCTCCTTTGAGGTAGATGTACAGAGCTATGAACTCTGCCCTCAGCCTTCTCTTCTGAAGACTAAACAGCCCCAGTTCCCTAAGGTGCTCCTCATCAGACTTGTATTCAAAGCCCTTCATCAGTTTAGTTGCTCTTCTTCAGATGTGCTCCATCATCTCGATCCATGCTGTTCAAAATTCATTTCCCTTTCTTTATTATTCTTCACTCATTGGTTCTTAAATGACCTCTCCTCTCTCTTTTTGACATCTAACACACTATTGGCACACATCCAGAACAGAATAAATTACCAGAACAGAAACCTCCTTGTTCAAAATTTCCAGGAATCTCTTGTTGTTAGTTATTTATGACCCAATTTCAAAATCCATTTAATGTATGTCTTCTAGCATCCTTCTTGGTTGCTAATGGGCTAGATTTTCTTGAGCCTTATGTGATCCAACAGCCAATTATTTTCTTAGGTAAAGCATAATTATTTAATGAACAAATCTACCTCTTGTTAAAAATACACACAGAGGTATCTGAAACTAGTTAAATTATACCTGCAACATCAGACACCACTCTGACTCCTGACCTCAGTGACAGGCAAGATTATGGAACAGGTCATCTTGAGTGCAATCACACAGCACTTACAGGATGGCCAGGGGATCAGGCCCAGCCAGCATGGTTTCAGGGAGCTGGGGTTGCTTAGCCTAGAGAAGAGGAGGCTCAGAGGAGACCTTATTGCTGTCTACAACTACCTGAAGGGAGGTTGCAGACAGGCAGGGGCTGGTATCTTCTCCCTGGCAGCCAGCACCAGAGGACACAGTCTCAGGCTGCACCAGGGGAGGTTTAGGCTGGATGTTATGAAGAAGGTGTTCAGGAGGAGACTTGATGGGGTGCTCGGTGCCATGGTTTAGTTGATTAGATAGTGTTGGATGACAGGTTGGACGCAATGATCTTGAAGGTCTCTTCCAACCTGGTCTGGTCTGGTCTGGTCTGGTCTATTCTATTCTATTCTATTCTATTCTATTCTATTCTATTCTATTCTATTCTATTCCATTCCATTCCATTCCATTCCATTCCATTCCATTCCATTCCATTCCATTCCATTCCATTCCATTCCAAAATTAGAAGTCCCACCATGACATTGAAAGCTGATATGTTTCTTTCAACCTTTCAGTTCATTCCAAGCTTACTGCCCAGTAGCTGACCTGTAGCGACAGAACCGATGGAACAAACGAGCAGTCAGAGGCCATATCAAAGGCTCTCCTTAAAGGTGCTTCTAGTAGCCATTAAAAAAAAAAAGAGAACAGTGTGCATAATATTTTAGTATAAAGAACAACATTCACAAAACTTGGGAGTGTTTCCTACTGCATTTTCCTATTTCAAATTCTCCTGGTGCTTCTTGGTTATTTCGTGCAGATTTAAATGCAAATGTGGAAGAGCTGCAGAAAATTCCGAGTCTTGAGTGGCTGTTCTAATGTGTGACCAGCTTAAAAGTGGAAAACTCCTCTCTTTAGTCAAATGAATCAGCAGTTGTTTTCTGGGTTGTGGGTTTTTTGGTTGGGTTTTTTTTTTAGTTATGTTTTGTTTGGCTGTTTGTTTGCTTGATTGTTTGTTTGGGAGTTTTTTGCCTTTGTTTGATATGGTTTTATTTTCCATTTCAGAAAGTAATCATGCATAGCATTCAGAGGAAATAACAAAATAAATTGGTTCTATGCCCGTTAAGGGTATTCAGTTGAAAACATTGCCACTGTAAGGAAAGTAAATAGAAGCACCAATATCGCACTAATATTAGCAGTCCTTTCAGTGAAATTTAGACACAGTTCCAGTGACAATTCAGACTACCATGTCAGAGAGCAGAGTGCTGCAAAAAGCATGGACCAAGTATCAAAGGATGCCTTCTGGTTTATGCTCGTGGAAGCACACTGTGTCTAGAAAGGAAGAGCCATGGCTATAAACTGTTCTAGCTATTTTTTATCTTATTGTGTGAAGTTTTCCTTCTAAGTGTTATCAGTGCAAGATGTTTTGAGGGTGAATACTGAAAAGCTTCAGATAGAAAGCGTTGCTTTTGTCTATACATTAGTCCTAATGATTTCAAAGGTCTTTTCCAAACCTGGTCTGGTCTATTCTATTCTATTCTATTCTATTCTATTCTATTCTATTCTATTCTATTCTATTCTATTCTATTCCACTCCATTCCACTCCATTCCATTCCATTCCATTCCATTCCATTCCATTCCATTCCATTCCATTCCATTCCACTCCACTCCACTCCACTCCATTCCACTCCACTCCACTCCACTCCACTCCATTCCATTCCATTCCATTCCATTCCATTCCATTCCATTCCTATCTTTGTAAAGGTAACCTGCCTTACTTTTACAATCTATTTTAAAGACTGTGAGTATGGATTTTTAAACAAGAGAAATATGTGGATGTACATGTACCTATGTATCTATCTCTATGTATCATCATTATCTATATCTTGATATAAATCAATAGGTAGATTAGTTATGTTACTTATATATACACATTGTATATATTGTTATTTATATATACCAGGAGGGAGCTGGGGTTGCTTAGCCTAGAGAAGAGGGGGCACCTGAAGGGAGGTTGTAGCCAGGTGGGGCTTGGTCTCTTCTCCCAAGCAACCAGAACCAGAACAAGAGGACACAGTCTCCAGCTGTACCAGGGGAGGTTTAGGCTGGATGTTAAGAAGAAGTTCTTCACAGAAAGAGTGATTGGCCATTGGGATGTGCTGCCCAGGGAGGTAGTGGAGTCACCATCACTGGAGGTGTTTAAGAAGAGACTGGATGAGGCACTTGGTGCCATGGTTTAGTTGATTAGATAGTGTTGGGTGATAGGTCGGACTTGAAGATCTTTGAGGTCTTTTCCAACCTGGTTAATTCTATTCTATTCTATTCTATTCTATTCTATTCTATTCTATTCTATTCTATTCTATTCTATTCTATTCTATTCTATTCTATTCTATTCTATTCTATTCTATTCTATTCTATTCTATTCCATTCCATTCCATTCCATTCCATTCCATTCCATTCCATTCCATTCCATTCTTCTAATCTATCTCTACATATACTTTATAACTTGTTACATATGCAAAGTTATAGCCACATAAACACTGAAACAGATAGTTATAGAAAGTTAAAATGTTCTCCTAGTCTGCAACAGCTTCATGTATGCATAACATAAATTGCAACATTTCTGAAAAATGCTCTTATTCTACAGAAAAGCTGCTCTCCTTTCCTTCTCTCCATCTCAGAAAACCCCCCACTTCCTTTCCCAGAATATCTCTTAGGGAAAAATAATTCAAATACAGTAAGACAAATTTGTCTCATGACATTATTTCTGGTTTAATATATATTACACATATATGTATCATTTTAGTGTACATACATGAATGCTATGCAAATAATAGCTGACACGGGGCAGAACTGTGCCAAATTTCTCTCTCCAATCCTTGTTCCTGCACACCAGGATTCCTTTTTCTCTGTTCCTTTGCTCTATTTACTATTGCCTCCTGTGCTGTGCCAGATCTGTCAGATTTTCTTCCCTTTCAGGCCCTGATGAATAAGAGGCTAGTGGCTCAGTAAGGCTCATTTCATTAGCTGTAGCAACTCTGGGATGCAGGAGTAGCCCTCAAGTCAACTTCAGGGCAGAGTTTTCAGTATGTACATTATTTAACTGTTGAAGTACTCTCAGATACTCTCTTGACATACTGAGGTGGAACATTTTCAGATAAGAGGGTGCTGGGCTGAAGAATGTGGGCTTGAAAATAGCAAAGATACAAGACAATGGAATACTTAAGACTCTTGGAATACTTAATGAAATCTTCCATACAGAAACATGATGCAGCCGTGACTTCCATGATGTTAAACAGTTATGACCATGATGCAAATAATTTAGTTGATACTGCAGTTTACCATGAAGCCTGAGAAACTATCCTGTTTAAAAGACTCCAGGCAGCAGATTTCAAGACACTGGGACCCTTGAGAACAAAATAAATTGCATTTCTTTGTATTTTTATACAGATATTTGCAGTGTAGCATAGTGGCGTTCCACACAGAAAGTACAGTAACAACTGATTTACTTTAATAAAAGCAATGCTACATAGCTGTAGGGAACTTTCTTTGTGAGGCTTAGCCCTAATGAAGTCTTTTCCTAGACTGTGTCAGAGCTAATAATTTTTTTTGAGTCACTGTAGAAAGATTTTTTTTTCTTGTCATTTATTTGCAAGTTTTCTCTGTTGAAATCTTTTGCAGGTTTGATCAGTTCCAGCAGACTCTAACTCAATTACTCTGTTCTCAGTGTTTCCTTCTTTGGCTATTCAAGTCCTAGCTTTACTATCCAGTACTCGTGTTGTATCTATATACTCCTAACACATACATACAGAATCATAGAATCAACTAGGTTGGAAAAGACCTCAGAGATCAACAAGTCCAACCTATTATCTAATACCTAACACCTCCTGACAACTGCACCATGGCTTCAAGTGCCACATCCAATCCTTTATTGAAAACCTCCAGGGATGGTGACTCCACCACCTCCCTGGGCAGCACATTCCAATGGCCAACAACTCTTTCTGTGCAGAGCTTTCTCTTCACCTTGAGCCTAAATCTCCCCTGGCACAGCTTGAGACTGTGTCCTCTTGTTCTGGTGATGGTTGCCTGGGAGAAGAGACCAAGCCCCACCTGGCTACAACCTCCCTTCAGGTAGTTGTGGACAGCAATAAGGTCTCCCCTGAGCCTCCTCTTCTCCAGGATAAACAACCCGAGCTCCTTCAGCCTCTCCTCACAGGTCTTGTGCTCGAGGCCTCTCCCCAGCCTCATTGCCCTTCTCTGGACACGTTCCACCAACTCAACATCTTTCCTAAACTGAGGGACCCAGAACTGGACACAGTACTCAAGGTGTAGCCTATCCAGTGCTGAGTACTGTTGGAAGGACCCTTCAAAAGTCATCTAGTCCAACCTCCCTGCAGTAAGCAGGGATGTGTTCACCTAGATGAGGTTGCTCACATCCTGCAGTGGTTTGCAACACACTAATATTCCCCACTATCTGAAATCATGAATTTATGACATTTTACAGCTGTAGGGTGTTACCATCCTGGACAGCAGATTCTCGGTCACTCTCTTGCTTTCTGAGTCTGGAGCATGCGGGTGCAGCTTTGCTCGTTTTCAGGTTCTGTATGGTATTTTGCCTTTCTCTTTCTTTCTGTTTTATATATACACTGATGTTACCTGATACTTTCATAGTGGAGGAGTAAAATCTTCTGTGTAAGCCAACTAAGAAAACTCTCTCTGCTTTATTTTTCATACCTGTCTTATCTCTTGGTAAGAGGAGAGGGAGGTGGTGGGAGAGGGAAGTAGGGGAGTTTTTTACTCTTGCACTAAAACCATAATACATCCCCATTGGACTTAGCCTGGAGAGGTGGGCAGGGGGGAAAGTAATTAAATTCAAGAAGCACAAGAGTAGAGTCTTGCGCCTGAAAAAGAGCAACCCCATGTATCAGAGACTGACCTGTTGGAGATCAGTGAAGGGGAAAAGGACCTGGGGGTCTCAGTGGCTGGAAGGATGACCACAAGCCAGCAGTGCGCTCATCTGGCCAAGAAAGCCAATGCCATTCTGGGGTGTGTTAGAAAGGGTGTGGTTCGTATGTCGAGAGAGGTTCTCCTCCTCCTCTTCTGTGCCCTGGTGAGGCCACATCTCAAATATTGTGTCCAGTTCTGGGCCTCTCATTTCAGGAAGGACAGGTAACTGCTTGAAAGAACTGAGCACAGAGTCACAAAAATGATTAAGGAAATGGAACCTCTACCTTATGAGGAGAGACCAAAGAAGCTGGGTCCCTTTAGCTTGGAGAAGACTACGGATTGACCTTATTAATGTTTATAAATATGTAATGGGTGAGTGCCAAGTGGATGGAGCCAGACTCTTCTCAGTGATGCCCAATGGCAGGACAAGGGTCAATGAGTGGAAGTTGAGGCACAGGAAGACAGTTCTGACTCCAGAAAATCTGGATTTTGATCCTAAGTTGTGAAAAAGTTAATGCTATGAACCCTTTAAAGGGTCAAGTAACTCCATATATCCATTTCTTCATGGAAACTCATGTAAATTTACTGAGGTTCTTACAACCTGCCATCCAGTCTTTAGCCAGGTATATTTTGTCCCAAAGTAAGAATATTTGTGGCTAAGTTCTTAGCTCTGCATTGGTGTCTTTGCCATCTTCTCTTTAAGAAACAAGCTTGAAAACAGTTGAATCATTTTGTGCCTAGCTAGCTTTGAATTAGCAACTGACTCTGCAATTCAGGACTAGCCTAGTTGCCCCAGTTTTGTACCAAAGTAGATTGCTTCCTGGGTAGAAAAACTGTGAAGATGACCTCCTCAGTTCTGCTTGTTACACTAATGTGTCTGCACTATCATTTTAGAGAGGCTAAGTTCACAGTCAAAAGTCTCCCAAAAATATTCTTCTAAGTTGCTAAGTTGGAGAGATATGGATTTGATGGGTGGACTGTTCAGTGGATAAGGAATTGGCTGGATGGTCTTATCCAGAAAATAGTGGTCAATGAATTGTTCTCCAGATGGAAATGGGTGACAAGTGGTGTCCCTTAGAGGTCCATACTGGGACCAGTGCTGTTTAAGATGCTCATTACTGATACAGAAGGGCACAACGACATCCAGAGGGGCCTGGATGAGCTATGGAAGTCAGCCCAGGTGAACCTCATAAAGTTCAACTAGGCCAAGGGCAATGTCCTGCACCTGGCTCAGATCAATCCTTGTTATCAATATAGGCTGGGAGAGGATGTAAGAGAGAGCAGCCCTGTGGAAGAGGACTTGGGGTACTGCTGGATGAAAAGTTAGCCATGCGCCACTACTGTGTACTCGCAGCCCAGAAGGCTACTTGCATCTTGGGCTGCATCAAAAGAAGTGTGGCCAGCAGATTGAGAGAGGTGGTTCTGCCACTCTACTCTGTTCTGGTGAGACCTCACTGGGAGTGCTGTGCCCACCTCTGGGGTCCTCAACACAAGAGAACATGGACCTGATGGAGCAGGTCCAGAGGAAGGCCATGAAATGGTCAGAGGGCTGGAACATCTCTCCTATGAAGACAGGCTGAGATAGTTAGGTTGTTCAGTCTGGAGAAGAGAAGGCTCCAGTGAAACCTTATAGCAGCCTTCCAGTACCTGAAGGGGACCTATGGGAGGACTGGTGAGGTAATGTTTACAAGGGCTGCTAGCACTAGGTCAGGGAGCAATGGATTTAAACTAGAGAAGGGTAGCAAGAAATTCTTTACTAGGAGGGATGGTATAACACTGAAACAGAATGGCCCGGAAGGTGGTGGAGGCCCCACCTCCTGAGACATTAATTCAAGGTCAGGCTTGATGAGTCTGTGAACAGCCTGATGTATTTTGGAGATGTCCCTGCTTATTGCAGGGGGGTTGGACTAGACGACCTCTAGAGGTCCCTTCTATCAGTGCCTTTTATGATTCTATGAACTTCTGATGGCCCCACTCTGACAGCTGTCAGGAAATCACATAACTGGCTCAGGATGAAAACTTCAAGATGCATGCTGTGCTTTGTGATATGCATGTTTGTAATAGGGACAGGTCCCCTTCAAATAGGCTTCAGGTGACTGCCTTCATTTTGCTCTTGCAGTGATGATCTGGGATTAAAGCTCTGACTTGAACTGTGGGAGTAAGGACCATATGGGATTTAAAGCAGTGTGGGTTTGGAATGCTTCAAGACCCATAGGTGAATATGGTGCTAGCTCATGGAAGAAGACTTGACTTATGGGGAGAAGCAGTGTCTGAATAAAGAGACATGGAGGTAATGTGTCTATGCCTACCAGAAAATCACTCCATCTTTCTTGCTATAGTGAAATGGATTTAAGCGCTCACAGTGAACGTGGGACTGATTTATGTTTTCTGAAGAATTTCACACAAGCTGCCAATCCTTTCATTTTACCCATTTTTCAGCACCTTTTGACTGTAAAACTGGCTTAGTTGTACTGACTTCTAACTGATGGTGTCAAAGTTGGTCCTCAAAAAACAGTCCATCTTAGAAATGATTCACAGCAAGGTGGAAAAAAGGGAGAAAGGTTATGAGCCTGCACACTTCACAGCTTTCTGGAGTAGTGGAATGAGGAGAATATCCTCATCTCAGTCAAAGTCATCTCAGCTGTCTCTTTCTTTCTGTGTCTTGACTTGGAGATAGCTCTTGGCTCATGTAATTTCTGCCTGTTTCTGCTTCATTCAAGCACTTCCTCTGGCTGAAGCACCAGCTTCCCTGTAGCTGCTCCCTGAAATGCACGATAGGAAGAACTTGTTTTGGTGAGAACATCTGGGAAGAAGAATGATTTTTTGGGGCACAGCCTCTTCCGTAGTGCCTCAATAGACATCTTTGCCCCTTTTAGCACCTGTTGCTCCTAAACTGCTGCTTTAGCCAAGTGTGTGTGCATTTCACATACATGCCTTTAAAACCTAATCAAGCTCAGGGATGAAAACGAAATACTGACTTATGCAAACAGAGCTGAAACATGAAGAGAAAGGTTATTCACCTGGGGAATGAGTCACATGGAGGAAGACTGGGAGTTTATCGTCCTTATATTATGTCAAGGTCTGCAAACAACACTGCAGGAGGCAAGCTAAAGAAACTTTGTAATAGAGACACTGGTGAAATAGAAATGTCGTGACCCAAGGAACCAGGGCAACAGAAGAACGAGAACATTGTCCTCTCTATGCCTCCTGTAAAGAAGAGAATGCTTTTGGGGGTGACCTTTACAACTGGCACAAAATATAGCTTCTGTTAAATACAAACAATCCCCCCCAAAAAACACCTCCCCCCTACCCCCAAACATAATGAGTAGAATAGAATAGCATAGAATAGCATAGCATAGCATAGAATAGAATAGAATAGAATAGAATAGAATAGAATAGAATAGAATAGAATAGAATAGAATAGAATAGAATAGAATTAACCAGGTTGGAAGAGATCTTCAAGGTCATCGAGTCCAACCTATCATCCAACACTATGTAATCAACTAAACCATGGCACCAAGCACCCCATCAAGTCTCTTCTTAAACAACTCCAGTGATGGTAACTCCACCACCTCCCCAGGCAGCCCATTCCAATGGGCAATCATTCTCTCTATGAAGAATTTCTTCCTAATATCCAGCCTTAATCTCCCCTGGCACAGCTTGAGACTTTGTCCTCTTGTTCTGGTGCTGGTTGCCTGGGAGAAGAGACCAACCCCCACCTGGCTACAACCTCCCTTCAGGTAGTTGTAGAGAAAAATAAGGTCTCCCCTGAGCCTCCTCTTCTCCAGGCTAAGCAACTCCAGTTCCCCAGCTCCTAAAGCTGGATGATTCAGGTCAAGAAGTTCATACTATGCACTAAAGTGTGATGCCAGGGACATGAGTTGAACAATGTGATTTTAAAAAGTTGTGTACAATTCATTTATTTTAGAAAATTCTCCATGATCTCTCCACACCCCCCCCCCCAAAAAAAAAAAAAAAAGGTGTTCTAATTCATTGTCATCCAATAAATACGGGATAAAAATATCCACTCCATTTCAGCTACCTTACAGCTGAAGAACCAGACTTACGTGTTTAGTTTCATTCGTGACAAGGAGTTTTCAAAGAGAAATTATGACCATTAATAAAATAATGATACCTCACTTTTATATGGTGCTTTTCCCGCCCCCACCCCTGCATCTGTACATGTCACAATGTTTGAGAAAGGAGCACAGCATCGTTAAAATTAATAAGCTCGTTGAAACTTGGTGCCATGGTTTAGTCATGAGGTCTGTGGTGATAGGTTGGGCTTGATGATCTTTGAGGTCTCTTGCAACCTAGATGATTCTGTGATTCTGTGTGAAAAGAGAGTGACTAAGGCATCGCACATTCAGAGATAAATGAGGTGGCCAAGAAGGCCAATGGCATCCTGGCCAGCAGGAGCAGGGAAGTCATCGTGCCCCTGTACTCTGCATTGGTTAGGCCACACCTTGAGTACTGTGTCCAGTTCTGGGCCCTTCAGTTTAAGAAGGACATTGAGACACTTGAACGTGTCCA
This sequence comes from Melanerpes formicivorus, assembly GCF_026170545.1. Lineage (NCBI taxonomy): Eukaryota > Metazoa > Chordata > Aves > Piciformes > Picidae > Melanerpes > Melanerpes formicivorus. Next base: position 59,955,163 of record NW_027142353.1, read on the forward strand.
GAGAAGGGCAGCAAGGCTGATGAGAGGCCTCGAGCACAAGCCCTATGAGGAGAGTCTGTGGGAGCTGGCATTGTTTAACCTGGAAAAGAGGAGGCTCAGGGGTGACCTCATTGCCATCTACAACTACCTGACAATGGTTGTAGCCAGGAAGGGGTTGGTCTCTTCTCCCAGACAACCAGCACCAGAACAAGGAGACACAGTCTCAAGCTGCGCCAGGGGAAGTTTAGGCTCGAGGTGAGGAGAAAGTTCTTCACTGAGCGAGTCATTTTCACCGAGCGAGTCATTTGTCATTGGAATGTGCTGCCCAGGGAGGTGGTGGAGTCACCATCCCTGGAGGTGTTCAAGAGGAGATTGGACGTGGCACTTGGTGCCATGGTCTAGTCATGAGGTCTGTGGTGACAGGTTGGACTTGATGATCCTCGAAGTCTCTTCCAACCTTTGTGATACTGTGATGATTCCAAAATTGATTATTGAGTGCTCGCATCCAGATAGAGTACTGAGACTAACACACAAAACTATTGCTTGCTTTCCAAAACACGAGGTGATATGGTGGACGAGTGGGAATATCTCCTTTCATAGGATGCTACTGGAATGCTCTTGTTTTCTAGGTCCACTACTGATTTTTGCAGCATCTACTTTTGCAGCATTTTTACACTTGCTTTCTCATTCTCTAATTTTCTCAGAGTGACATTTCTCTCTGTCCCCTTTCAGCGTATCTAGGTAACTGCCAGGAAAAAAAAAAGGAAAGTTAAAAAGGAAAAGGATAATTCTACTATATTTACACATACAAAACTATTACCTGGAAAACAATGGGAATTTTTTTTTTGTTTCTCCTTCTTTCAGTTGAGAGGCAGTGAGTCACAGCAGGTCTTATAAAACATGCCACACCTTGGGTACTGGGTCCAGTTCTGGGCCCCACAATTTAAGAAGGACATTGAGACTCTTGAATGTGTCCAGAGAAGGGCAACGAGACAGAGGAGAGGCCTCGAGCCCAAGCCCTAAGAGGAGAGGCTGAGGGAGCTGGGGTTGTTTAGCCTGGAGAAGAAGACGCTTAGCGGAGACTTTATTGTTCTCTACAACTACATGAAGGGAGGTTGTAGCCAGGTGGGGGTTGGTCTCTTCTCCCAGGCAATCAGCACCAGAACAAGAGGACACAGTCTCAAGCTGCACCAGGAGAAGTTTAGGCTGGAGGTGAGGAGAAAGTTCTTCACAGAGAGAGTTGTAAGCCATTGGAATGTGTTGCCCAGGGAGGTGGTGGAGTTACCGTTCCTGGAGGTGTTCAAAAAAGGATTGGACTTGGCACTTGGTGCCATGGTTTAGTAGTCATGAGGCATTGGGTGACAGGTTGGACTTGATGATCTTTGTGGTCTTTTCCAACCATGATTCTATGGTATCCTTCTTACTGATAAACTACAGTTTTACATTCAATCAGCCAGTCCTTGCTGTAAGCAAGAGCTGTGCCAAAACTTCATACTCTCTTGAATGCCCTTTGAAAATAAATGCATTCCTGAAGCTCATAGTACCTGGCATTTGAGAAAGAAAGAGCTAAAGAAAGGAAAAAAGAAAGAGAGGAAAATTCCCATGATAGAAAGTCCAAATGTACCTGTAATAATCAGTCACTGAAGTTCAGTGTGCCTTAAGTTATAAATGCTTCAAAGGAGCTTTTAAAATTCAAAGGAAGAGGTAGCTAGGTAACATAAAGGACAAAAGAGAAAGAGGGTAGACAATTGTTATGGGACCTGTCAGGCCATTAATGATTTTAATAGAAATAAATTTTATATGAATCATCAAAAAAATATTTTGGTATCTTTAAAAGTATTATTTGTGGTTATTAATTTTTCTTACATTCTGCACCTCCCTATAACAATAAAAACCCACCCCAACAACCCAGGGGGTGTGATAGAACTCTTCAATCTCTCACTGCCCAACAATTCATAGAATCGTAGAATCATAGAACTGTAGAAACATAGAATCAATAAGGTTGGAAGAGACCTCAAAGATCAAGTCCAACCTATCACCCAACTCTTCATGACTAACTAAACTATGGCTTCAAGAGCTACATCCAGTCCCCTTTTGAACACCTCCACTGATGGTGACTCCACTACCTCCCCGGGCAGCACATTCCAATGGCCAGCAACTCTTTCTGTGAAGAACTTACTCCTCACCTCAAGCCTAAACTTCCCCTGGTGCAGCTTGAGACTGTGTCCTCTTGTTCTGGTGCTGGGTGCCTGGGAGAAGAGACCAACCCCCACCTGGCTATAACCATCTTTCAGGTATTTGTAGACAGCAATAAAGTCTCCACTAAGCCTCCTCTTCTCCAGGTTAAGCAGCCTCAGCTCCCTCATCCTCTCCTCATGGGGCTGTGCTCCAAACCCCTCACCAGCTTTGTTGCCCTTCTCTGGACATGTTCCAACAACTTGACATCTTTCCTAAACTCAGGGGCCCACAGCTGGACACAGGACTGAAAGTGTGGCCTAACCAGTGCTGAGTACAGGGGCAGAATGACCTCCCTGCTCCTGCTCCTGCTGTCCCCCCTTGCTAATTATGAAAAATAAGAGGACAATCCCAATTAATTAATCTTTAGTTTGCTTTGAGTTTTGTATTAAGAATATTCTTAGTGATTGCACTCTAAATGTTCAAAAATGTAGGTTATCAGTGCACATGGCTGCCACATGACTGAAAGTCCTCTATAACTTACAGAGATGAAAGATTCAGACAGTTGTGTAAGACTTACAGTGCACATTTTCATCACACCGAGTATTTAACCTTATTTCTCTTGATTGTGTTATTGAGTGATCCTACCATGTAAATTATTGTGCAGTTTCATGTAACATCTTATAATACAGGCACACTCTCTTGAGATTGCAATCATAAACACTTACACCAGAAAATATCCTCTAAGCCCACTCCCAGCAATGCAATTTCTCCAAATGTCTAAGGACACCAACTCAGTGTTTCAATAATGTTATTTGTACATTTTCCCTCCTTTGTCCCTCCCTTTGTGTCTGTCTCCCTCCTCAAAGGGCTTAAATCAAGCAAAAATTCCTTAACATCCTTTGATTGAGTTTGTTTGTGTTTTGGCCTTTTTTTAACTCCTATGTACAAGTCCATGCAAGATGTGGTCCCACTTAATTCCATTACAGTGGCTAATTACAGCAAGAGTCAATAAAACCCCAGCATCCTTTTGGCACACTGCACTTGAAACGAGAGGCAGTTGAACAGGAGCTATAGTAATGCAGTTAGAGATGGAAAATCACTCCTGGGTTTCAGTCCCTCTTGGATTCAAAGCTAATAACTTGCATGTTTACTCACTTCACTTTCTTCAGAGTGTGCAATTACAGACAATACTGTGTTGCATGCAGGGAAGAAGTTAAACACCTCCCCATCATTTCCTGGGTGGTTATATTGTTTTCAAATAACTATAATCCTCAAATAAGCACAGCTCTCAAATGAGTATAATTCTCAAATAAGCACAATTCTCAAATAAACATAATCAGATAGAGGTGTACAGACCTTTAGCTGACGCCTCTCAGCATTTGATTAACAAATACATGCCCAAACTGCTTACACTCTGAGGAGACTGGAAACTGTTTTGCTGTGTTTAATATCAAACTTATTGCCATGATAATTACGAACACATCTTGTTATCAGCTTGAACTGGAAAAGTGAGACTGTTCCTGCCTCTGAACGATGGTGCAGAACCATCATGAGGTGGAGCGTAGCAGGACTGGGTGATGTGTCATCGCTCAATAGATGAAGCGTGAGGACACATGACTCACCTTGCGCTCCTGCCTCCTGTGCCAAGGGCGTACTTCAGGAAGATAAAGCCAAGAAAAATTAAGCGATTGACTGCCTTCAGGATGATGAAGAACGGAAAATCTCTACCCCAGCAGATATGCCTGAGGAGGAATAAATGGCCGCTGGGGATTTTTCTGATAAGGGCTTTATGTCAGTGACTTTGCTGCTGGTTTGCACAGAGTCAGAGCGTAGTGATTTTTACAGCCCACGAGTACATCTGCTATAACACCCAAGTCATTTACAGGTTTAACTCATTTCAGGGAGCTGACTGCAGGTGGTGTGTGCTCCGGTACCTCTGACTGAATACACCTGGTTTTGGCATCATGACAGATAGACGTGAAACAAACTAAACTCTAATCACATTCAGCCAACAAGTTGATCACAAGTGATGGGGGACACAGAGCAGGGCAATCTGGGCAGTCATTAGTGTCAATCAGTTAAACTCAGTCTATGTAATTATGCTCAGACATGATAAAATATCCCAAGACACTACAGAGAAGGGCAGGCTCAAAGTCTGCCTTTACCTATAAAATATAAATATTTTGAAGAGTAAAATAAAGCAGCTGCTAAGCACGTTGAAGAAAGACCAGCTCCCAGTACTTATTCTTCCATTAACTGTGTGATGCATAGTGAAGGATGACAAGGCATGGCATGCTTGCATCTCAACTCCTCTGTCCTCACTCCTTCCTATGGCTAAATATAGAACATTTACTAAGAGTTTTTAAGCTTCATAAATGTTTGATTTATCTTTGATAATGAAAAACAAAGTTGCTTCCTCTTCTATACTGTATTAGGGTCACTCTTCCTTAGAGAAGGATAAATATTGAAAAGGAACTAAACAGCTCCTGAAGAAATTTCCTTCCTATGCAAAAGCCAAGTGCTTTATTTCCTAAAAAGGGACAAGGTGTGTAAGATAATGTAGAATTATTTTTTTTCTCTGCTTGATTTACTCAAAATTGTCTACCACTTGTGTGGTATTTTTTCAGCATCTTTAATTCAAGCAAAATTTTAAATCCCCAGCTTTGTTCTCTGTCTCATTTTCTTATACGTGCAGAACAAATGGAGAGATATGAATGATTTAAGCACATGAAATGTGTGTGTGTGTGTATATATGTGTGTATATATATATATGAAAAGCTTCTGATGAAATTGTTGCTACATGGAGCAGAAGCAATATTTTTTTCATTAGGTTGTAGCCAGGTGGGGGTTGGTCTCTTCCCCCAGGCAACCACCAACACAACAAGAGGACAGAGTCTCAAGATCCACCAGGGGAGATTTAGGCTGGATGTTAGGAAGAAGCTCTTCATAGAAAGAGTGATTGGCCATTGGAATGGGCTGCCCAGGGAGGTGGTGGAGTCACCATCACTTGAGGTGTTTAAGAAGAGACTGAATCGTGTGCTTGGTGCTATGGTTTAGTTGATTAGATTGTGTTGTATGGTAGGTTGGACTCGATGATCTCAAAGGTCTTTTCCAACCTGGTTAATTCTAGTCTATTCTATGACTGAGGGTGTGACTCTTATCTCTACTACTGTGTGGTTTTAGATCAGTGGGAATATTTTTCTGATAATTTCTGCTGTAAAAACAGAATAAAAATGTTCAGGTAGAAGCAATAATAGGCAATCCATTTTGCACATTGCATATGTTAATATTGTAGCTACCTTTGAACAAGACTTTTAGTCTAACACTAAAAGGAACAAAGATCTATTCTATTCTACTCTACTCCTATTCTATTCTATTCTATTCTATTCTATTCTATTCTATTCTATTCTATTCTATTCTATTCTATTCTATTCTATTCTATTCTATTCTATTCATACTTACTTGCTTTGTGAATCAATAGAGCTCTAGTGTCATGTCAGTTAAAATCAGAAGCAATAGCAGTTTTTCCAGAACAAAATAGAGAGACTATTATTTCAGTTTTAATAGCACTATTCTCTGTTTAAAATACTCATTTTGAATTTAGATGATGATAGCTTTGGGACAGAACCTTTTCAGAGAAGGGACCCACAGAAAGAAAGACATAATTTTGTCTAATCACAGTTACCATTTTCAAATGTTGTATTCAGTTAAAAATCAATACAAGAGATGAGCATTGTATAGTTTTCTGGAAGCTTAGGTATATCTTGTGCAAAGCAGAAGCTGTTACAGTAATTTTATCACAAACAGTACTGCAGGAAGGTGATTGCAGTAACTAAGGAATTGATTTTAGTAAGGCAGAAACAAACATTGGCGGAATAGCAGAAACTGAAACGTGAAAAACCATTCTTAGGCCTGGCAATAGTTTCTGTCAGTGTGCTCCAATATGAAAAGGAATTTTTATTAATATAATTACCATTATTGTTGTTGTTATTATTATTATTATCATTGTTATTGTTATTATTATTATTATTATTATATTATTATTATTATTATTATTATTATTATTATTATTGTCATTATTATACTCTAGCATGAACCTGATAAAGAACTGAGCTGCCATTGCTTGTTTTGGAGTATTGGTATCAGGTACAACTTGCAAAATAAAATGTCAGTATCATCTCATCCAAACTTTGCTTTCAAACTCCTTATTTCAGGAGTTACCCATAAATGCTGAATGTGATATGACTTCAGATTTGTCCCATAGTTTAAGAGTGATCTCTCACTCTCTCAATAAGTTCTCCAGCTGTTTGTAAAAGAGCTTCTTATTTCATTATCACCTAGTATCATGTATATGATTGTAATCTCAGATATTTGTAACTCATAGGCTTCCTGAACTGGATGTGTCTGGACTCTTCCTGAACTCAAGTAAAATCAAGAGGAGCAGTAACTGGTGACAAGACATTCACCATATGGTGCATCTCCTCTTCTCTTTCTCTTCTCTTCTCTTCTCTTCTCTTCTCTTCTCTTCTCTTCTCTTCTCTTCTCTTCCTTCTCTTCTCTTCTCTCTCTTCTTCTCTTCTCTTCTCTTCTCTTCTCTTTCTCTTCTCTTCTCTTCTCTTCTCTTCTCTTCTCTTCTCTTCTCTTCTCTTCTCTTCTCTTCTCTTTTCTCTTCTCTTCTCTTCTCTTCTCTTCTCTTCTCTTCTCTTCTCTTCTCTTCTCTTCTCTTCTCTTCTCTTCTCTTCTCTTCTCTCTTCTCTTCTCTTCTCTTCTCTTCTCTTCTCTTCTCTTCTCTTCTCTTCTCTCTTCTCTTCTCTTCTCTTCTCTTCTCTTTCTCTTCTCTTCTCTTCTCATTTATCTTAGTTTCGTTTCTTTAAGTTTCTTTTCTTTTTCATTTTTTCTTTTTCCTAACTTTGATGAGTTCTAGCTCACGTGGTGGAAGAGAAACTGAGTATCCAGTTTCTCATAATCTTCTCCACATCACTACCTTTCTGACTTTGCTGGGAGGACCAAACTGGTGGTAAGTCAAGGTCAAGAGTGAACTTTTAGAGTGGAAGAAAGCCAAGAGGTGTAGAATAACATATAGATTTTTAGGACCTATCAGCTGTGGATAAAGTAATTAAAGTTCTACTTTCCTAAAGAAAAAGTGGGACAGATAAACACTGTAGCAATACAAGAAGACTCTGAATAGATGGAACAAATGGAGTGTCTTATAGAAGAAACAGGGTTGGAAATAAATTTAAGGGTTATTCAAGCAAGTTTGTGCATGAAAGTTAGAAGTTTAAATAGCAAGATGGGAGCATAGCTCTGAATAAAACAATTGTTTGAAATTTGGAGGAGGACAAATAGTAGCACACACTGTTACCAGAATGCAACATACATAAGGGACGTAAAACAAGCTGTGCAGCACATAGCTTTTAAAAATGCCAATCCTTATGATTCTGTCTGTTTCCAGAAGAATGGAATATGTAATTTCTGATTCATTTATTTGCCCAATAAATGTCAGACTCTATAGTGGGAGGGGATCATGTCTTGAATTGTTAGCACAAGGTATAGCAGCAAAAATAATTCTAGTTGCAAAAATGTTGTTTTCTATTTCCTTTAAATGGCGCAGAGCTGCTCTATGCTATTGAAAACTTATTGTTTCTTTTTAACAACATCAACAACAACAAAACACAACAAAAACCACCAAGAGGAAGCAAAGAATTCCTGCTCAAAGGAGACTAATTTAACTTTTATACCTAAAACTATAGGGCATGCATACTATTTCAGGTCTTTACCAAATAAGTGTAATGTTGAAGATGTGGAAAACTCTCATGTACTCTGCCTATACACATGGAAGAACAGGGAAAGCTTCCTAGCTGCTCCCAAATGAAAGATAGCCTTAAAAATTAAAAGATAGATGTGTCAAATAGTCACTTGAAAGAGGCTCCAGAGGAGGACTTAGGTGTTCAAAAAGGATTGGACGTGGCACTTGAAGCCATGGTCTAGTAGTCATGAGGTATTGGTTGATAGGTTGGACTTGATGATCTCTGAGGTCTTTTCCAACCTTATTGATTTTATGGTTCTATGATTCTATGACTTTAATCTCAGGGAAACATAATTGGAGGAGTCTAATTGATTACAAGACATTCACAGATTGGTAAAAAATGACATGTCCAGAGGTGAGAGACATCTCTTGAAAAGGCTGTATGGATCCTAGTAGTACAGATACCTTGGTGAATCACCCTTAGTGAATAAGGAGTAATCAACCAAAGGACATTTATCCACTTTCATCAGAGATATTAACTTGTGTTAAGCCTTCAGTGTCAGAGCTAGATGGCTATCAAAAGTCCTTTGATTCTTGTCTGCATTTGCTGTGATTATGATGCATGTGTATGAAAACAAAGAAATACATTTTCTCGTACAAAGGGGAACAACAAGAATCTATAAATAAATAGGAACAAAGGAACAAATCAGTGTCTGACAGAAAAAACAACATTCCAAGATCTCCCATTCTAATAGAAATATTGTATCACTGTTTAGAAGTGAACATCACATTCTCTATCTGTGTGGTGGTTCTGCTGGGACAGAACTCCAGGCCAGCCATGGGCTGTAGGCCATTAGCAGTTCTGAGTCAGTTTGGACAGCTGACTGGAGTTGGCTCACAGGTGTGTTCCAGACCATGAGTACCACACTTATTATAATGGAGGTGTTTGCTGAGGAGAGGGGAGGCCCCTTCTAAAACCTGCTGCTTGGGCTTCCTCTGCTGGCTCCTTCTCATACCTCTCATGCTTTTGACTGTGACTGGTGCACTTCTGAGAACAAAGTGTAACTTCATATACTTTGTTTTGGCATTGGTACTAGATTGGCTATTTCATTACATTTATGATTTATGAAAAGCTGTGTGACTTCTCTCCTTTTCCTGATCCCTCTTCTTTATTGGGGAGGGGTCACTGGGTGCTGTGGTTTAGCCCCTGATACAGGCTAAATGTAGACTATCTGTTATATCTGTTATATCTATTATATCTTGGGTAGCAATGTGGAGATAAAAGAGTTCCTTCCTGGATGAGCTTTACATATAGGGAGTGAAAGAACAAATCTATAACACTGACTTTGTGCTACCTGAATCCTTTTAGAGAAAGGAAAAACTAGTTCTCAGATTGCTAATACAATGCTTAGAAAGATAATGCATGATCTAAAAGAAGCTGAAGAAGGCTATGTTCAAATGAGAAATACGTGAACAAGTAGTCAAACAGTGAATAAAAGGGAGAAAGGACTGGAAATAGAGAAGATAAACTCATACAATTCTATCAAGAATTACTTTTGCCTAAATTTTTGGCCTTTGTTATTCATAGTTGGCTTCTTTTTCTTTTAACAGTTCAGTCGCTTGCTATTTTTATAGTAAGTTTTTTTTAAAGGAGGAGGGAAAAAGCCCTCAGCAAGAGCACTTTCTATTGCTTTTTTCCTTTTATCTTTTTCTCCATATATTTTGTGGGATTGTTTTTTTTTTTTTTATTACTGCAGCAGTTCTGAATTTTAATGATAAAACACTTGGCTTAAACCCAACACGTGCTATAATAGGCTTAGTTGCTGAGTACTTGCTCAGAATCTCTGAGAATTCCAAACCTGAACATCTTTGGAATCAGTGAGAGGAGAATAGAATAGAATAGAATAGAATAGAATAGAATAGAATAGAATAGAATAGAATAGAATAGAATAGAATAGAATAGAATAGAATAGAATAGAATAGAACAATACTCAGGTTAAAATAAATAAAAATAAAGTTTATGTGAGAACATAAAGATTTAAGTTAATGGGAAAGCTCTTAAAGCAGGAAATAATGATTCTATTTATTTACTTAAAACCCAACCAATCAAAAAGCCCAAAAACACTTAAAGAATTTGGAAAAACAGAACAAAACCCAAAGCCCCCAAACAAACAAAGTTAATTATGAGAAGAATGGAATGGAAAAGACTAAGAATAGAATAGAATAGAATAGAATAGAATAGAATAGAATAGAATAGAATAGAATAGAATAGAATAGAATAGAATTAACCAGGTTGGAAAAGACCTTTGAGATCATCGAGTCCAACCTATTATTCAACACTATCTAATCAAATAAATCATGTATCTGGCTGACACATTGGATGGATGTGCTGCCATTCAAAGGGACCTCAAGTAGATGGAGAAATGGGCTGGCAGGAACTGCATGAAGTTCAATACAGGCAAATAAGTCCTGGCCCTAAAGAAGAATAACATAAATAATACCAGACACCATGGTAGGCTAAAAGCAGCTGGGTGGAAAGGGATTGTGCAGGGAATGGTAGTTGAACATGATTAAGCAATGTGCTATTGCCCCAAAGAAAGCAAATAATATCCTGCCCTCAGCACGTCCTGGTGCCAGGGTTTTTTCCTCTCTAGGGGCAGGGCTTAACACTTCCCTCCTTGAATTCATGAGGTTCCTGCCAGCTCATTTCTCCACCCTGTTGAAGTCCCACTGGCTGGCAAGTGTGATCCTCTCATATAATTTCTCTTGGTAACCAAAAGAAGAGCCTGCTTTCTAAAATTGTGCTGAATATTGAATCTCAGGCAGCTGAAGGTAGCTGAGGTAGACAAGGATCACTCTTCTTTGTCTAGCTCTGAACCAGTTTCTAACTGAGTATGCCGGATATGTTCTTTGGCATACCATGTTGCATGCAAAGGTTAGATGTTCATGTATTTATGTATGTAAAACACTAGGTCTAACTGCATTTAATCTGCAGGAGATTCAGTTCCATCTTGGCTTCTGGCAATGAATTTTTAGCCAACAAGACAGAACCACCTCCCTATGACTGGAGGCAAAATGTAAAGCAATTAATGTAAGCCTTTATTTTTCACCCCTCCATCTGTTGACCAATCAGCTCTATTGAAGTCTTCCTTCACCCCATAGAATGAAACAGGTGGAGCTGAAAAAGTTGCTTGGAGGCAATCCCCACCTGTGTGCACCTGGACCATAACCTCCCTTAACCTCCACCTACTTAGGAGGTGGAAGGTGAGCCAAAGTGTGAGAGCTAGACTGCCACCTGTCCCCAGCAATGTAGCATGTTCCTCTTGGTCCTGTGCACAGTAGGTAGAACCTTTCAAAAACTCTAATAATTTGCTAAAACAGTGCAGGGATTACAAAGAACAGCACCAATGCTAATTAGGGTTAGCCAAGGTTTTCTCATTCATAGAGCTAAGAGAGCATATGGGAAATGTCACGTTGTCACAGAAGATTCTTTGCTTCAATAACGTGTGAAACATCAAAGCCAAGTAAAATCATAGCTGCATACAACAAATGTGAGGCACAAGAATTTCAGATAATACATCATTTTTTTTTCCACTGCCTGAGAAGGGTTACAGTAAGAGTGCATGCAAAATGCAATCTGCTCTGATGTCTTTCATCAAACTGTTACTCTGCCTCTTCTTCTGAGATGTTTCTCTGGGTTTTTTATTTTGTTATATGAAAGCATTTAAAACAGCCATTTTAACTATCAGTACATTTTCCCAGCAGCACAGAAAAACCTTAGCATTTAAAGCGTTGTTAACTGACAAAATGTTATGGCTTGTAAAATCTGGAAAACCTTCCTTTTCACACGGCTGTAGCTCTTCATTCTTCCTGCAGTTTGCAGGATTTAATTAGAAGAGACTCATTGGTTTTGGCTGTCAATGACCGACCCAAATATTACTATTTGTATGTAGATATCTCCTCACTGGAGATTTGGTTCTGTACAAATAATGTTCTGCAGTGGGGCTCACCTAGGATCTTGTTCCAAAAACTCCCATGTATGTATACCCTAAACACAGCACTCATGTGAGTAATTTCAGTGACTCTTGGCCTCTCTGAGAAACACAGACACAACCCCTTTTGTTTTGGGTCTTTTTTGTCTTGTAGCAGGAGGGTTGGTGTTTTGGTGTTTTGGGGTTTTGTTTGTTTACTTTTTAATGTTTTGTTTCTTCCCCTTTTAACCTGACAGAAGACTGGCAAGCATACCCAGCTTCAAAAAGGTCTGTACTCTCTTAAAGCCATGGAGAAGTCTAACAGGATAGCAAAAGTGGGTCTTCGGCTGCATGGGCCATCAGAAGTTCAAGTCATGTGTTAAATTGTGTCACCTGAGTAAGCTGGAAGCTTTGCTGGCTTGGGAACTTCTGGGTAATATGAATCTCTGGGAAGCAAATCATTAGGACATGTTGAGGTTGACAACCCCCAGGTCAGTGGAACAGAAGGACCCCCTTGGGATCTTTTGAGAACCATAGCTTAAGCTTCCTTATGCCCTGAGAACTCCAGAGTACGCAAGGTCTGCCCTGTGACTCTTAGCTTTGAAGATTTGAGGGTTGACTATTGAGATTAGGAAGGTTGGACACATCTATGTTATTGGAGCACCAATCGTCACAGACCAAGAGCTAATTAGTGATTATTAGAACTGAGCATAAAGCAATTTCAATGCAACATTCAGGACTACTCATTCAAGTCTTGTTTTCAGATTATCTTACTCTTTAGCTTGGCCATGACTTGAGCTGGTAAATGCTACTGTAAAAGGTGTCTTCAGATTTCTAGAATGATGTGAAGAAAATTCACTACAGAGAGTCATAGTGTGGTGTTTTATTCAAATCACCTATGATTTGACTCTCTGTTGGAAGGTTTGTGGTGGTTTGCTTTTCTACTGATCTTTACTTTTAGTTATTTGGTGGAAAATGGGAGACAAGGTCACCAAGAGAAACTGGGACTCTTTAGAGCCTGTAGATGGCATTATGACATTACTTCATTTCTATCCACTAGCTCTGGGCACATTAAAAACCATAAAGGACCAAGAGGTCATAAAGATGTATAGCAGCTGTGCCACAGGTGAAGTTACGTGACTGCCAACCAGTATCATTTAATTCCCTTAAAAAAATAAAGAATCTATGTATCATTTAACTGCAGTTCAGTGTAGTGAGTGAACGCTATATAAACTATGAGTAATGTACTGGGTAATGCAATCTAACTGTTTCTCAGGAGAGCTTGGCTGTGGTTTTAGTCAACTAAGATTAGCAATTGGCAGATCAAAACTGGAATTCATTGTGTAGTCAAGAGTGGAAAAGGCCAAGACATGCCTTAGGGCCTTAATTGCGCTGGCATATAGAAAACAATGTGACCTATCTGCATTACACTATTGGTATTATGCCTTGGAAGTAGCAAAGGTGTGTCACTTGAGAAGAATATTATTGCTTTTTTTTTTTTTTTCCCCACAGAATCCAAGACAGAAAATGAAAATGCAGCTGAGAGTGAAAGCATATACTTAAGGACAAGTAGGATACTGTTAGAATGCTCTCCTTCCTTCTGTGAATTAAGTTTCAGGTCAGCAGTCTGCAACAAATCCTCTGTTCCAGGGAGAGACAAGCTAGTGCTTTACAACACAAAAACTACATTACCTTTCAAAATGTTTGTGAAAGTGAGATGAGGTCTACCAGGATACAAAAAAGAATTTAAAGCATTAAATCAATAATATCACTCTAAGATTAACCTTTTTTAATTTTATTTTTTAATCAAAGGAGATACTCTTTCAGTAGACATCAGCTACACTCAAATTACCTTCACTGTGCACAAGAAACTCCACGATAATAATTTTGATCTGAGTTGAAAATTCTGCTGTAGAGCTTCTTTCACAGAAACACCAAGGTTGGAAGAGACCTCAAAGATCATCAAGTCCAACCTGTCACCACAGACCTCATGACTAAACCACGGCACCCAGTGCCACATCCAGTCCCCTCTTGAACACCACCAGGGATGGTGATTCCACCACCTCCCTGGGCAGCCCCTTCCAATGGCTAATAACTCTCTCAGTGAAGAACTTCCTCCTGACCTTGAGCCTAAACATCCCCTGGCACAGCCAGAGGAGGGCAGCAAGGCTGATGAAAGGTCTCAAGCACAAGCCCTATGAGGAGAGGCTGAGGGAGCTGGGAGTGTTTAGCCTGGAGAAGAGGAGGCTCAAGGGAGACCTTATTGCTGTCTACAACTACCTGAAGGGAGGTTGTAGCCAGGAGGGGATTGGTCTCTTCTCCCAGCCAACCAGCACCAGAACAAGAGGACACAGTTTCAAACATAAAGCTTTCTTACATGTTCCAAATATGTTTATATTTTGCTAGTACATATACAGTGTAATCAGCATGTTATGTCATGTGTGTCAAGTATGACTAGAAACTAACAGAACTGCTTGCTATAGAGGATTCCAAACAGGATATCATCCTGTCTGTTCTTCAGCTGCAGTTTGGAGGTTGCACACACACAAGAGTGATTGTTTGGCATCTGCCATGGGTTTAACACAGGTATTTTTATATGATGCAAGGAAACTGCCATGGTCTATTTATCTACAAGAATAAAAATCCTATTGCTATGCATTGATCAGGTCAGTGCATCCCAGATAATGTGTCTGAAGAATGAAATAATTCAGCTGATCCAGGAACTGAGTGAAAAAGCAACTTTTAATGATAGCAATGTGATCATTGTTTTGCTGTGAAACAAAATAATCTCATGCAAGTTAGGTGACCAACAAGGCTGTATCCATACTGCATGTGACATTTTTCTATGTGAAGTAAGTATATTTTATATGGTTTAGCACAAGAATTTGACACTACTTTCTTTACATCAGACTTTTTCCTGGTGTCCTTTGAGCCATCTTCCAACTGAGAAAAGACTCTCGTAACTGATAGAGATTCCTGCCTTTGAGTCATGGATTTGCATTCCTGGTTAACACACAAAGAACTGGAGCAAGGAATCCTGTAAGGGTATGAATCCATTAGAACAGATGAAATTGCTGTTAGGAGAGTCTAACTCATCCCTGTTCAACAGGAAGTACAATCCATCTTCCATTCACTACAGCTGCTCCCTATGGAGTGCTGAATAGCTAGAGCAGAGCATCTGTCTCAGAAGCTCTGGTGGCTTTCTCATACTCGGCTCTGTCTCTCTTCCACATGTGATGAAACATTGCTTCCTATGTGCAGAGCCATAATACTCAGACAATATTCTCCTGGTTAAATTCATTATGGACTCTTTTGCTGGCTAATAGGTTAGTAGCATGTTTATTAAAAGTGTGGGATATAAGTGAAGGCAAATGAATCCTCCAAATGACTGTATTTGATTTTACTGCGTTGAAGCTGTATTTGAGTCTTTATCCCTTAAAAGCCTGTTTCAGATATTACTCATTTGATGCATTTTAGGAAAAGTGTTTTGCAATGTACAGTGCAATTTTCTTCTCAGAAAGGAGGATAGTAAATGTTTGCTCTGAGAAATGGAGTTTGTCTGCATGATGGATAGTGACTTTGTTTCTAAGCATAGTGATTGTGTTTCTTGTGGTGCTGAAATACAACTGAGGTTTGAGATCCTGATCTGGCATTGAACAACACAGATGCTGAGTTGCTGGAATGTGTCCAGGGAAGGGCAACAAAGCTGGGGAGAGGTCTGGGGCACAAGACCTATGGGGAGAGGCTGAGGGAGCTGGGGTTGCTTAACCTGGAGAAGAGGAGGCTCAGAGGAGACCTTATTGCTGTCTACAACTACTTGAAGGGAGGTTGTAGCCAGGTGGGGCTTGGTTTCTTTTCCCAGGTGGCCAGCACCAGAACAAGAGGACACAGTCTCAAGCTGTACCAGGGGAGGTTTAGGCTGGATGTTAGGAAGAAATTCTTCATAGAGAGAGTGATTGGCCATTGGAATGTGCTACCCAGGGAGGTGGTGGAGTCAGCATCACTGGAGATGTTTAGGAAGAGACTGGATGGGGTGCTTGGTGCCATGGTTTAGCTGACTAGATGGTGTTGGGTGATAGGTTGGACTCGATGATCTCAAAGGAGATGATCTGAGGAGGAGGTTCTTCACCATGAGAGTGGTGAAACCCTGGAATGGGTTGTCCAGGGAGGTGGTCAAGGCCCCATCCCTGGAGGTGTCTAAAACCAGGCTGGATGACCTCTGGCCAGCCTGATCTAGTGTGGGGTGTCCCTGCCCATGGCAGGGGGGTTGGAACTAGATGATCCTTGTGGTCCCTTCCAACCCTGACTGATACTATGATACTATGATACTATGAAAGGTCTCTTCTAACCTGGTTAATTCTATTCTATTCTATGCTATGCTATGCTAGTCTATGTATCTGTGCAACTTAATCAGCTGAGGATGAGACTTGCAAGTTCAAATTCAATCAAATCATAGACTATTTTCCTGTGTGAAATAGGGCTGTAGAATATAGCGTATGCAGAGCAGTATGTGAGAGTTCTTGTAGACTCATACATGCTCTGGCTGACTTCAGCGTTCACTGCCATGAGCATCCACTGATCAGTTTGTTTCTGGATAGATTCTGATGCTAGTTGTATTAGCTCTCTAAGAGTATGTTTTCATTTAGAACAATGAAGCAGGCGTTCATGAATGAGTCACTCATAATTAGGCTGAGGTGTTTATACTGTGCTTCTAATAAGAGATATAGAAAATAAGATGTTTACCAGTAATTATAGGGTACAAATCTAAACAGTTTCTGTGTCATACTGGAAACCATTGAGCAATTGAGGAGAACGAGGTCTGTCCTCAATTACTAGTGCTACTTTTGATGCTAAGTCTCTTAAATTACTAGTAGTATCTTAGAGGTTCTATCATTCTTCAGGCTATATCAGTTTCTTCTTTGAATGCACAGTGCTGTCTGCAGTCTAGTGATCAGCCTGGTAGGGGAAACTCTCAGGTCCTTAACAGGAGTTCAAATGAGTGCTGCAATTACCAGTGACCAGAATGGATGTCATTTGTCTTTAGAAGTGGATGATTGTGACCATGCAACTCTTTTCTTTAAAGGAGAATCTTCAGTCTTGTCCAGTCCTGGAGTATTTTTGATATCTTCCACTACCTTCTGATGCTGTTACAGTCATCAGAACCCGGTTCAACTTTCTGTCCTATTTGTTGTTTCTCATGTAAAGCATTTCTCCATATACACAGCCATTTAGTGTTGGCCAGGGAATGGGAGACCTTGAAATTAAAGATGTTTTGCTGCTTCTAAAAGCAGCAAACACTAATTGCCTCCTTCCCTCCCCCACCACAGCTCACATATGGTGTGTGGGCCTTGACTTTTGAAAGCAACCCTCAGATCTTGTCAAGGGTCAAGGGGAAGGCTGCAAGCCGCCTTCCCCCCCCGTAAGTAAAGGGAAGAAAATTGAAAGGAAAAAAACCCACAGCCGGATTAGCAAAGGGATTGTGTGCTGTATTTACAAAGCACTTTAGGGAATGCAGGTTTATATACAGAATTTACAATATTTACAATAGATACACAGAAATATACAACAAAGTAACACAGAATGAGATTCCCTTCCCCCGTCTGGAGGAAGGGTTTCCCCCTGTACCCCCTTCTCTCCCCTTTTTCCCCAAAGAGGGTCAGAAAGAGAGAAAAAAGAGCAAATATTAATTAAAAGCAGTTTTGTGTTAGAAGAGGCCTTGTCTGCTCCAAGGTCAGTCTGGCCGAAAGCCCAGAAGCTGTGAGCTGCGGGAAGGAGGGGGGAAGAGTGCAAGACTGAGACTAGTCTCACTGGGAATCGAAGTTGCTTTCTACCAATCCACCAATGAAATTAGTTTAGACCTGTCTTGTTTATAAAACATTCGGCCATGGTGTCCTTTTGTTAAAGGCACCACCTCAAACGGTCACAGATCTGTAAATGCTCAGAGAAGAAAAAACTATGAGTTAAAATAACATTGTCTAAAGAGGAGAATATTGTAATTCTCTGTGCAAAGAACAAAAAATTCCAGAGCTGTATCAGCTCCTCTTAGCAGGCACATGTTTGCAGGTAACTTGGGGAAGAAATAATTTCTGGGGACCACTGGTGATGTCAGCATAGCACAGGGCCTGGTGTACCCCTTGGGCATAATCCCATTAAAATCATGGGCTGCAAAACAAACCCTGCAGTGATGGTGACTCCATCACCTCCCTGGACAACCCATTCCAGGGCTTCACCACTCTCATGGTGAAGAACCTCCTCCTCACATCCAGCCTGAATCTCCCCACCTCCAGCTTCATTCCATTCCCCCTAGTCCTATCACTACCTGAGATCCTGAGCAGTCCCTCCCCAGCCTTCCTGTAGGCCCCCTTCAGATACTGGAAGGCCACAGTTAGGTCACCTGGGAGCCTTCTCTTCTGCAGACTGAACAGCCCCAACTCCTTCAGTCTGTCCTCATAGGAGAGATGCTCCAGTCCTGTGATCATCCTTGTGGCCCTTCTCTGGACATGTTCCAGCACCTCCATATCCCTCTTGTAATAGGGGCTCCAGAAGTGGATGCAGTACTTCAGGTGGAGCCTCACCAGAGCTGAATAGAGGGGGAGGATCACCTCCCTTGACCTGCTGGCCACACTTCTCCTGATGCAGCCCAGGATCTGATTGGCTTTGCGGGCTGCAAGTGCACACTGAGAGCTCCTGTTGAGCTTCTTGTCCACCAGCACCCCCAAGTCTCTCTCCTCAGGGCTGCTTTCCAGCCAGTCACTGCCCATTCTAGCAGAGCTGGATATACTGAGATGAAGGTAGCATGGATATTTTTTCATTAGCTTGAATCACTTTATCTTCTTGTTTCAGTACATATTGTACATCATATATTTGTATATATTTTATCTTACAGAGTTTATAAATGGCATATAAATAGTAAGCAATTTGTACCTTGTAATTGGCTGCGTAGGTAGCTGCACTGACATTGGCTGATTAACGCTAGCAATTTGTAAGTATTTTACAACAGAATTAAACAGTCATCTGAAAGTACTGGAAATCATAAACCCAACTGTTACACAGCACTATTAACTCTTCAGTAGTAAGAGAGTTGGCAGAGTTAGCCGCAGACTCCTCTTGTCTCCTGTTGTTTAGGACAGTGAGTACCAGAACCGCTATCAGGCAAAGTCTCTCAGACTTTATTTGTAGTTGGACAGAAGATTAAGATAATTCCACCCAAGCAGCAAACCCCAAAAGAACAATGGGAAATGGTGCTTTTGTAGACTATGGATGTAGAATTTTTCAGCTCTTCTGAGAGCTTTGTTCTCTCTACTTGGTCAGCTTTGTTCACTTGCACCTCTGATCTTTCCCTCTGCTGCCACACTCCATTTTCAAGAAGAACATGGCTAGCCCCTGCCCTTCCTTAGGGCTGGAAATTGAAATCTACTTTGTCCAGGGTCAGCATGCATGCATTCTGGCCAAGAAACAGAAAACAGACTGAAGCCAGAGTGAGAACAGAATGTAGGATCAAAAAATTACATCCCACTCATCTACCAATGAAATTAGTTTAGAATTACCTTCCTTTTGTTTTCCTTTTTACACCCAAACATTCAGCTAGAGAATTCTGCAGCTATCCTTTCTTAAAGGCACAGCCTAAACTGTCACATATTTAAATCCATAAGATGAGCTAATTCCCAGCATTTAAAACACCAGTTTCCTTCACAATGACAGTTGTTCTTCCAAGTTGTGAGAGGATGTATACTGTTAGGATCTAATAAAAGTAGTTCTGGCATCAACTGTTGTGACAAGGATAAGACTGGCACAAATGGCACAACAGTCTCTAGCTGCACCAGGGGAGGTTTAGACTGCATGTTAGGAAGAAATTCATCATAGAGAGAGTGATTGGCCATTGGAATGGGCTGCCTGGGGAGGTGGTGGAGTCACCGTCACTGGAGGTGTTTAGGAGGAAACTTGATGGGGTGCTTGGTGCCATGGTTTAGTTGATTAGGTAGTGTTGGATGATGGGTTGGACACAATGATCTCAAAGGTCTCTTCCAACCTGGTCTGGTCTGGTCTGGTCTATTCTATTCCATTCCATTCCATTCCATTCCATTCCATTCCATTCCATTCCATTCCATTCCATTCCATTCCATTCCAAAATACTTATCTGGTTTTGTCACTGCTATGTTACTTTACCAGATGAATATTCACAGTATTCCTCTCAAATCTCACCTGTCTTGTCTAGCTGGACCACATGGCCTTTGAGGAAGAACTTGCACCCTGCTCAGGATGTACAGCATCTGTCCTAGCATGTCTGTTACTTCAGCTGGAACTCATATGAGGATAAAACATACATATTTTGTCTAGACTGCAAAAACACTCTGAAGATACCAAATAGGATTACTCAATCCCTGCTTATTCCTCAGGATCACATCTATCTACATCATGTTTGGTTAGCACAGCTGTTTCATAATAACTTCTAATTCTGAAAATTGAACTACTTAAGAAATATTTTGCAAAAACATATTTCAGAGTCATGATTACCCTGCATATATATTCATAACACAAGAATTTACTGTTGCTTTGGTAAAGCATATTCAAATGTATGTTTGTGTGTATGGAATACAGTACAGATTAAAATGCACGTATTTTTAAGTGCCTAAGGATTATTTTGTCCATTCATTTCACAGCTAACTTAGCTGTTGCTTTAGCAACAGGAAATCCACTGCAGACAGCTCTCAGATCAGACAGAATGATTCAATTCAGCTCAAGCCTGATAGATATGACGTGATCACAGTTTCTTTCGCCACGTGTAGGCTTATACAAATAGAACATTCATTTTGCCTTTGCTAATGATATAAAAATGCATTACTTATTGTTGTACAGGTTATTACTCCAATCCCTCACTCTCCTTCCCTGAGCACTGGAAGTCATAGTTTGTGCATTTTGAGGCTCATGATATCTGAATGCATTATGTTCCTGCTAAGCCTTTACAGTGTTCTATATGCATCATGTTCTTGTTTAGAACAAAGATTTGGCACTAAATCATCGGTAGCCAGTTGGTCTGAAATATAATAGTCTGTCATTTCTTCACCTCAGGCCACCAATTCCATGTAACATGACTTTACTGGCTTATCAAGTCACCTTGGGCTAGTTATTCCAGTTAACACCATCTGTACCAATGAAGGTGCACAACTATTTCAGTTGTTTGGTGGTGAATGGCTGGCACATCCAGCTGGCAGCCAATCACTAGTGGTGTCCCTCAGGGATCAGTACTGGGCCCCATCCTGTTCAATATCTTTACTGATGATCTGGATGAGGGGATTGAGTCCATCATCAGTAAATTTTCAGATGACACCAAGCTAGGGGCAGGTGTTGATCTGTTAGAGGGTAAGAGATCTCTGCAGATGGACCTTCACAAGCTGGACAGATGGGCAGAGTCCAAGGGCATGAGATTTAACACATCCAAGTGCCAGGTTCTGCACATCGGCCAAAACAACCCCATGCAGTGCTACAGGCTGGGGTCAGAGTGGCTGGAGAATGACCATGCAGAATGGGACCTGGGTGGACTAGTCGATAGTAGGCTGAACAGGGGCCAGCAGTGTGCCCAGGCAGTCAAGAAGGCCAATGGCATCCTGGCCTGCATCAGGAACAGTGTGGCCAGCAGGAGCAGGGAAGTCATTCTGCCCCTGTACTCAGCACTTAAAGCCACACCTTTAGTCCTGTGTCCAGTTCTGGGCCCCTCAGTTTAGGAAAGATGTTGAGTTGCTGGAACGTGTCCAGAGAAGGGCAGCAAAGCTGGTGAGGGGTTTGGAGCACAAGCCCTGTGAGGAGAAGCTGAGGGAGCTGGGGTTGCTTAGGCTGGGGAAGAGGAGGCTCAGAGGAGACTTTCTTGCTCTCTCCAACTACCTGAAGGGAGGTTGTAGACAGGTGGGGTTGGTCTCTTCTGCCAGGCAACCAGCACCAGAATAAGAGGACACAGTCTCAAGCTGCACCAGGGGAGATTTAGGCTGGATGTTAGGAAGAAATTCTTAACAGAAAGTTTGATTGGCTGCCCAGGGAGGTGGTGGAGTCACCATCACTGGAGATGTTTAAGAAGGGACTGGATGGGACACTTGGTGCCTTGTTTTAGTTTATTAGATGATGGATGTTGGGTGATAGGTTGGACTCAATTATCTCAAATGTCTTTTCCAACCTGGTTAATTCTGTAATCTGTATCTGAACTGCACATTGTTTGACTCAAAGGCAACATTCTGTGGTGCTGTTTTTCTGACAAAAGGGTTTTTTTCTGAGGATTTTGACAAAACTGTTACAGTGATTGTATTTAGCTCTAGAAATGTGTTGATCTTTCCAGTGAGGCTGATGAAGCATAGGAACAGGCTGTCCAGGGGGGTTGTGGAGTCTCCTTCTCAGGAGACTTTGAAGACCCACCTGGATACATTCCTGTGCGGACTCCCCTAAGTGATCCTGCTCTGGCAGGGGCGTTGGACTTCTTTCCAACCTGTAACATTCTACAATTCTGTGATTACCAGGAAGGTGTTCCATGGAGTGAGGCTAAGATCCTGTGGTCTGGATGTGCTGGTTCTTCTGACTCCATCAAGTGTGAGAAACTGTGGAGAAGAGGTTCTATTTTTATGGTCTCTTGCAACATGAATTGACAAATGCTGTCCAAAAGTTAATGGGAATGGAAAAGTCAGCTGCTGTATTTCCCCCGCTCTAACTCTCCCGGGAGACTTCCTAAGCCTGTAGTGAGTCATCTCTCTAGTGACTCATAACAGATTTATCCTTGAAACACTTATCCAGTTGCACCCCTGACACTCACTGCATCCACAATGCCCTTGGAAAGGAATCAGTAGCTCTGTTACCTGCTACACAAGGAATGACCTCCTCCTGTTTCTTTTGAACTTGTCTGTCTGTTGGTGGAGGACACCAAAACCAATGGGTCTTTTCTTTCCATATCATTATGACTGTATAGCTGTGTGTTTGTATCCCCTGCACTTCAGGATGAAAAAAAAGAATCTCTGCACCACATGTGCACCAGCAGGTCCTGCCATCTCCTTCCCCTCATCCCAAGCTCTGCCTGCCTGCATAGCTGGCCAACTTCAACATGTACAGCTACAACTTGGGATCAGGAAAGATCAAAGGGAGAAAGAGCCATATGAGGATTCATCAGAGGCTCCTTCCTTCACCAGGAAGATGAACATAAGCTCAGACCTTTGCCTTTAGGACTGCTCCAGGCTATGTAGTTGGGATGTCTGTGCCCTGCCAGGTCCTAAACCTTTCCTTGATAGTCTGATTTCCTGGCTTGACTTTGGACATACCTTACTACTACAGGCTTGCCTGATGATCATTGTACTGTGGCAGACCCTGGTTACTGTCACCAAATCTGCTCTCCATGTCTTGGAGAGGACAACATCCTGTTCTCCTTTAGCTCCTGCTCCTATCTCCTTGCGGACGAGCCCCCTTCTCATGCTACTTCAAGACTTCCTGCTCAGCCATTGCCCTTACAAAAGCAGCCTTTGATCACCCTTGATGCTGCTCTCTGAGTTTCTTCAGGTTTTGTCATTCCCTACTCCAGACTAGAGAGCAGAATCATACAAAGAATTCCCTGTAAGAGTGAACAATGGCTTGATACAATAACGTAATTGCTTCCTCTCTTGTTCTCAACCCCTTTTCTAATAGTTCCTATTCTGATGACTGATTGTGTCCTTTTGGAAATCCAAGCAGGCTATAATGGCTGTGAAAAATCCCCCATTAGCACATACATTTGCTGAATATGCTGAAGGGAGTCTGTCCCAGCTGGTTGTGAAAAACAGAATTCACCCTGTAAAAGTAGCATTCCTTGTAAATCTATGGAATGGCCAAAGCCCTCATTCCAGCCCAGCCACAGGAACTGAGCCTGTGGTAAAAGCTGGATGGATGCCCCACATTTGTAAATTGCTCTACTCCCTTTTGATCCTGTACTTTTTGGTCAGAGATACATTCCATAACCTGGAGAAGAGGAGGCTCAGGGGAGACCTTATTGCTGCCTACAACTACCTGAAGGGAGGTTGTAGCTAGGTGGGCGTTGGTCTCTTCTCCCAGGCAACCTGTGACAGGACACAGTCTCAAGCTGTACCTGGGGAGGCTTAGGCTGGATGTTAGGAAGAAGTTCTTCATAGAATAGAATAGAATAGAATAGAATAGAATAGAATAGAATAGAATAGAATAGAATAGGATAATAAACCAGGTTGGAAGAGACCTTCACGATCATCATGTCCAACCTATCATCCAACACCACCCAACCAACTGAACCATGCAACCAAGCACTTTGTCAAGCCTCCTCCTGAACACATCCAGTGATGGTGACTCCACCACCTCCCTGGGCAGCCCATTCCAATGGGCAATCACTCTCTCTGTGTAAAACTTCCTCCTGACCTCCAGCCTGAAAGAGTGATTTGCCATTGGAATGGGCTGCCCAGGGAGGTGGTGGAGTCACCATCACTGGAAGTGTTTAAAAAGAGACTGGATGAGGCACTTGGTGCCATTTTTTAGTTGATTAGATGGTGTTGGGTGATAGGTTGGACTTGATGATCCCAAAGGTCTTTTCCAACTTGGTTAAATCTGTAATCTGTATCTGAATTGCATATTGTTTGACTCAAAGGCAACATTCTGTGGTGCTGTTTTTGTGACAAAAGTGTTTTTTCTGAGGATTTTGCTTAAACTATTACAGTGATTGTATTTAGCTCTAGAAATGCATTGATCACATCACAGTTAATGAATATATGAGGCACCTGGTGCCAAGGTTCAGTTGATTAGATGGTGTTGGGTGATAGGTTGGACTTGATGATCTTGAAGGTCTTTTCCAACCTGGTCTATTCTATTCTATTCTATTCTATTCTATTCTATTCTATTCTATTCTATTCTATTCTATTCTATTCTATTCTATTCTATTCTATCCTATCCTATCCTATCCTATCCTATCCTATCCTATCCTATCCTATCCTATCCTATCCTATCCTATCCTATCCTATCCTATTCTATCCTGCCTGGAGGGGTGGTGGAGTTGCCATCACTGGAGGTGTTTAGGAGGAGACTGAATGGGATGCTTGGTGCCATGGTTTAGTTGATTAGGTGGTGTTGGATGATGGGTTGGACACGATGATCTCGAAGGTCTCTTCCAACCTGGTTTGGTCTGGTCTATTCTATTCTATTCTAGTCTAGTCTAGTCTAGTCTAGTCCAGGCTATTCTATATCATAGGAGTCTTTTAAATTTATTAAAAATAGTTTCAGAGTTACTAGAGAATATTTCCACTTGTTACTTAATAGTTTTACAGAATATCTCTGTTTTTGAGAGTCTCTCTAATATTGAAAGAGAGAAAAAATATAGAGATGATGTTCATGTTCTCCCAAAATAGAAACAAAGAAGCTAGCTTCTTTTCTTGCTTATTTGTGTTTATTTTTATCGAATTATCCCCTTGCTCAGAAGTATCAACCAATGGGGAAAATCATTTTGTTACAGGCTACAGATGCAAAGCCCTAAATATACAACATCTGATATAATGTGTGCACCTCTATGAAAGTTTATAGAAAATTGTCTCCTAGCTGTAAAGAAGTTTAGCTTGATCTAACACAGAAGCAAATTGATAAATTAGCTGTAAAGCATAAAGTCATATCTCTAAAATCTCTCTAACCTCTGGCTGAATATGTGTTTAGTGGAAATAATTGCATTGAACCATAAAATAGAAGACCTGGCTTAGATAACTGTATACTTCTGTATAGGAATAACTTTTCATAATCATCTTCTGCCTATCTGAATAAATTTTGCAGCACTGCACTTGTGTGCTATATGCAGTTGTGTTACTGTGAGCAAATGTTCATTGCAGACAGTGGTTTTAGTTGTATAGGTTAGTGTGGTGGTTTGAGCCCTAACTGGGGCTTAAAAGCTTAGATGGGGGCAAGGCTGAGAACCCCTCCCCTGCTTCCCCCACCCCTTTCCCAATAGAGAGAGAAAAAAAGGGAGGGGAGCGAATCCAATAAGAAATAATTTGGGTTTGGCTTGGAAGTAGAGAGACAAAGAATTTTTCTTTCAACAGTATATATATATATAGTTATGTAACAATGACAGTTAGGGTTCACAAGAGTAAGGAACAAAGATGGATGGGAAAAGGAGAAGAAATATGAGATACAGTACCAGTCCTTTGCAAAGTGTGGAAGCAGCAGGGTGGACCAAGTGGCAGGGAAGCAGCAAGCCAGCAGCAACTCTCTTTCGTTCCCATGAAGCAGAAAAGCAGAAGGAAGAGAGAGAGAATAGAATAGAATAGAATAGAATAGAATAGAATAGAATAGAATAGAATAGAATAGAATAGAATAGAATAGAATAGACCAGACCATCCCAGACCAGGTTGGAAGAGACCTTCGAGATCATCGCATCCCACCTATCAACCAATCCAACTCACCTAAACAACTAAACCATGGCACCAAGCACCCCATCAAGTCTCCTCCTGAACACCTCCAGGGATGGTGTCTCCACCACCTCCTCCCTGGGCAGCACATTCCAATGGGCAATCACTCTCTCTGTATAGAACGTCTTCCTAACATCCAGCCTAAACCTCCCCTGGCGCAGTTTGAGACTGTGTCCTCTTGTTCTGGTACTGGCTGCCTGGGAGAAGAGACCATCATCCGCCTGTCTACAACTTCCCTTCAGGTAGCTGTAGAGAGTGATAAGGTCACCCCTGAGCCTCCTCTTCTCCAGGCTAAGCAACCCCAGCTCCCTCAGCCTCTCCTCATAGGGCTTGTTTTCCAAACCCCTCACCAACTTTATTACCCTTCTCTGGACACTTTCCAGCAAGACAACATCCTTCCTTAACTGAGGGCAATGGCTGCAATGTCCTCTCTTTTATGCCCCTGCTGGACAAGGGGCTGGGGGGAATGGAACAGACCAAGTCAGTTTCCTAGGGGGGAAAACACCCTCCAAGGAGGGCAAAAAACTCTCACAAGCCCTTCCCCCCCTGTTTTCAGGATGGGCATAGCCCACCACAGTTAGTATCTCGTCCTCAACTTGCCATTTGCATAGGTAAATTGTAAAATATTCATTGAAGTCCTGATTTATCAAAGGTGGGATGTTACTCCTGACTGTTGTTCAACCTCATAACTCCCTGAAACCAGAAAATTCAAGACTAAATCTAAAGTTGGTTGTTCAACCTCTAAGTGTTGAAACAATATTTAAAACACTTCTTTGTCAAGGAGGTAATTACTGAGAGTGATAGTTGGGGAATGACTCCCCAGCTCCAGATTCTTCCATTGGAAATGGTGACTGAACTTCCAAGTAAAATATACTCATAGTGAAAGCAGAAAGGGTCAAACCCTGGGATGACAGGATCAGACCCACTTTCTTCTGAACAGCTGAGAAAGTTCCACTGGCTTTGAACCAGAAAGCCACTCAGATTTAAAACTCTCAGAGCTATTTCAACATCAGAGCCTACCTGCACCATAGCTGCACACAGTCAACGTGGCTCTATGCGCTCAGGCTGCCTGCACTTTGGGACACTCACTAACAGTGCCTATTCCACAAGCCCCTGCTGTAAATCTACATGGGACTTTCCAGCAAAAATGCTATGTAGAAGGTGTCTATACCACAATCACATGAATCTCTACACCACACTATATAAGACAACCACCTGTCTTAATCCCTCATTGTTGATATTGATCTTATTGATTAGACTTTATGATGATCAGGTAGAAAAACAGGCAGGACAGGAGAAGGTAAAATGAGGAGTTCTTTCCAGCCCACTAGCTTAATAAGTACATTCTAATTCCTGAAATGAAACCTCACAGTCATGTCCTTATATTTGATCTCTCTGCACTATGATTTCCATCAGAAGAGCTGGCCAAGAACACAGGTTGGGAACATGGCAAGCAACCAAAGTCATAAGATCTGTGGGTTATATCTTTTCTGAAATTAACATATGTCTTCAGGAGTAAAGTCATCTTTTATTTCAGTGAGTCTCCTGTTGGAAATGTACTGCTGATTCCAATGTTGAAATCTCCTTTTAAGCACTGAATCATTCATAGCAGCCTATGAAGATGTATTTTGTCACCTTGAGGCAAAGACTATCCATCAGGCACCTGTAACAGTTCATGTGCCCTTTCTACAAGTGTGAGGCTTTCCACCTCCCAGATTTTCATGTTTGCCCCTTTTCTTTAGATATTAAGATGGGTATATTAGTTCATGCTTCAAGAGGCCACTGGTCAGACAGAATTCTATGAAGAAAACAGGACAAAAGCAATTCTACACTTCTAACAGATGTGAGTTCTCTGTGCATGTTAACTGTAGACTTATCTACATGTCCATCAGATTTTTCTCTTAGCCAGTGGTGATTTGGAGACTTGATGGGGTGCTTGGTGCCATGGTTTAGTTGTTTAGGTGGGTTGGATTGGTTGACGGGTTGGATGCTATGATCTTGAAGGTCTCTTCCAACCTGGTCTGGTCTATTCTATTCTATTCTATTCTATTCTATTCTATTCTATTCTATTCTATTCTACTCTATCCTTGAAACTTTTAATTGCTCTTATAATGCTTATAAAAGAAGCTGTGAATAGCTGAAGAGTACCCTGGGGAGTAAGCATGTATAACCCCCATCCTCCCCCCCACCTTCATCCCCAAGATATCCTGGGATTAAAAACAATAAACTCTTCGTCCTGTTTGCTAGAAGTTTTATATGAGAAAGAAAAGGCCTTAGATCATGCATGAAGAAACATGGATCGAGTTTGCAGTCATGGATTTTCTTTCCCTACTTATGGTACCTGGTAAACGTATTTTCTGTTCACTTATGAAACGTTCTGCTGGGTATTTTATGTTTCCAAGTATCAGAATGTCAGTGAAGTTGTAACAAAAGGTGCCAACCTGGGAAGACAAGCTCTGGAAGGGCTTTTCAAACTTGTCTGCCTCTGAACCTTAAGGATTAATAGCTATGTCTGCTGCTTGAGTGCTACTCTTTAGGTGTGAATAAACACCTAAATGCACACAACAGACAAGTCCAAATTCTGCTGTGGACTGAGTAAATTACACAGAGGATAGTTTTCCCAAACTTGGGCTTGCAGTAGTGAGACCCTCAATACAGTTATACACTTTCCACCATCTCTAACCTGCTACATGCCTTGAGATCAGCCTAAAGTCTCTGAGAGACTAGGCTTCCTCAGTGGATCACCCTCTTGCCACCCACTGCTTTACTGGCAGATGTTTTTCCATTCATGGAGAAAAATGGCAGAATCTGAGCTCATCTCACCTCAGCTCTGTGCTTTCAATGAAGTGTGACATAGGCTGAGGAAGTGAAACTTTTTCTGGAGAGTCAGTTAAAGAACCCAGAAGATGATGGGAAAGTTATTGCTTAAAATAAATGCTATTGAACACATCATCTTGGCTGCAATAAAGAGTGGTGGGGGCAGCAAGGGCAAGAACCTGCTTCTCTGAGGAGACAGCAACAGATAGCATGTTCACTTCTAGAATCATGCATGTCAAGATGTCCTGCAACTTGGTCCTGCTTTATTGAAAGTAAATTTCTTCTTCAGAGCCCTGAGTGTATCCCCTCTCCTTGAATTTGGCTGCTTGAGCTCAAGGACAACTAGGGAAAGCACAGCAGGTGGCTTTGGATGTGAAATGCTTGAGTGAAGAAAGCTAGAAGTCTTAGTGTAGGCTGATTTTTCTTCACACAGGATATGCTTTTAATCTGAGACTCTAGCCTTTGACCACTGCCTGAGTTGAAGTTTGGGGTCCCTTACAGCCATGCCAGTTCCTTGCTATGCACCTACTGATGCAGACCCTGACTCTAATCCACAGCTTGACTTCTAGCTTCAGCCAAGACCTGCCTTGTCACCATAGATTTGCCTGACTACTGCCAAGCTATATCTGACTCTAGTTACTATCACCAGATCTGAGTATGACCTTCTGGCTTGATTTCATGGCTTGTTCTCAAACCTGTAAGACCACTATGGATTTAGCTGGCTCCATACTAACCCTAAATGCCACTCCCTGCTGGACATCATACTGTGCTTGGCTCTTAACTACCTGTCCTTTCAGTAGCCACTAGCACTCATGGCTCTCTGACATTATTTTTTGTACACAATCTTCCTTTTGTTTCCCTATCCCATAAACTGTCTCGCTAAGGTTTGGTTTATGAATAGTGGGATGGCTTATTGACAGGTTGAAATAAAGCCTCATTGCTGTTCTACCAGGCTTATCAGTCAGATCCTTGTGGTTGAATGACTGATTGCTCTCTGGTTGGTGATGAGTTATTCAACATCCTTGAGGAGACATGTCATCTACTATTACAGGCTCAGCCATGAACTTTCTACAGAGGGGTTTCTGAAATTTGAGTTTTCCAAGACAAGAGTGCCTAACAATAATAAGCATGGAGCGTTGCTTCCAGGCACATTTGTGACTCTGCTGGGTCATCCTGGCATCTAGTATTTTCAAATCTACTGTGTATATTCATGCCTGCCTGTGCAATCCTTCCACAGAAAGAGAAAGCTACTAAATTCCCCCTTGGACTAGATGACAGTTCTTATTGTAAGCTTTTGGTGGTGTGACCAGGCCAGCAGATACAAGGATGGTGTTGTGAATGCTGAATTTTGGAAAGAGTTTATAAAATGCAGAGCCTTACCAGTTGTAATGGGTTGGGGCAGACCCCCTCCCCACCACGGGCAGAAACAACGACTCAGACAAAGGGATTGCAAAAGCGATGGAAAGTTTAAATAGAAAAACAATTTAAAAACAAACACCAATGAAAGCTTTACAGAGAACCACAAACACTGTGACAAAGAGAGAGATCCCAGAACATGCCCAAGAACATCCCATCCCCACCTGGGGGGTACACCCAAACCCCCCAGGGCTCTTTCCTTGCCCCCCCAACCCAGCCTTGGGCCTGGGCAGGCCCAAGGGAGGCAGCTCATGCCATTTTACCTAGACGGCAGCTGGGGATGAAAGAGGAAGTGAAGACCCCACATGGACATTTTATAGGGGAGCAGGGCATTATGGGAATGAAATACCTGCCTGTGACCACCCCCTGGGCTGGGCCAATCTCTTGGGACCTCCCAGGTGTGTTCTGTGCAGTGGCATCTGGGCCAGCACCCAGGCTAAACCACCACACCAGTGCAGAGTAATGAGGCACAGACCTGTCTCTTCCACTGTCATGTAGAAATACTGGTGAAATTGAAGCAGTTCCAAGGGCAGAAAATATGCATAACTTGTGGAAGCTTTAGGAGTAACTTAGTCCTTGAACTTAACCTCCTGGCTCAGGGAAGAGTACTGAATCTTCATTTTCCTCATATTATTCCCCACATCAACTGGAAGTTGTTTTATACATCTTAACTAGCCTTTTATTGACATTTTGACGAAAGAATACAAACAGGAGGGACTTTTAAAATCTCTGATGAACAGCCCCTCGCTGTGTAGCAATGAGTAGAAGTGTTTGATCATATGCCAGTGAAATCTGCCTTTGACTTTTCCATTGATAGAATAATCCAAACTACTTTAATTCAGATGTGTCCACTGAAGGAAAACAATGGAATAAAAATACACTTGTTTTGTCCCTTTACCATGTAAAAGAGAAGAACTAAAGGTGTTCCCTGCCCACAAAGCATTATAGGAGGGCTTTTACCTCTCTATATTTATGTATTTTGGGAGGAGAGGGAAAGATAGCAAGAAATTTACTGAAATAGGCAAAAATCTGGCATAGTACTCATTTTCCAAACCTCACTTCTGCCAGGAAAGGCACATAAAGTTTCCAACTGTGTCTTGTAATTATTGTTATTTATGACGTGCCTAAATTAAATGTTTACAAATTTCAAACATAGATTGATTGTTAGTTTTATTTATCTTTGTTTTTTCCTTTGATTGCAGTTTACATCATACAGCTGGTGAAATTTATAGCCATTTCTCCTTATTTATTAGAGGTCATGCCTCTTTTTGCCGTCACATGCCTTTATCTTCTCATAGGTTCTCTGCCACCTCTACCCAGGACAGTGGTTTCTTCCTATCTTTTCTTGTCTGGTAAACGTTACAGGCTTTTTCTTGATAGAATAGAATAGAATAGAATAGAATAGAATAGAATAGAATAGTATAGAATAGAATAGAATAGAATAGAATAGAATAGAATAGAATAGACCACGTTGGAAGAGACCTTTGAGATCACTGCATCCAACCTATCATCCAACACCATCTAATCAACTAAACTGCGGCACCAAGCACCCCATTCAGTCTCCTTCTAAACACCTCCAATGATGGTGACTCCACCACCTCCCTGGGCAGCCCATTCCAATGGCAAATCACTCTCTCTATGAAGAATTTCTTTCTAACATCCAGCCTAAACCTCCCCTGGCACAGCTTGAGACTGTGTCGTCTTGTTCTGGTGCTGGTTGCCTGGGAGAAGAGACAAGCCCCTGCCTGTCTAAAACCTGCTGCCAGCTTGGCCTGGAATGTTACTTACAATAAAGTTTCTGCTCAGTTAAGTTTGCATACTGTCTATTTATTATATTTGGTAGGATACTTTCTGCTTCACATTCACTGTACAGTCAGGTTTTGTTTTTCAGTTATGGTGGTACAGAAGTTATTCTGGGGATGGCCGCCACAGAAGCAGTGATAAGAAGTAATAAGCCATGTCAAACTCACACAAAACCAGATCTAATCAAATGTGACTTAAAGGAGTTTATATAGAATCTATTTTCACCTGAAGCTTGATGGGCTGACAGTAATCATTACATGTAATTGAGTGATGAAAGATTCCAAAGGATATAGCAGTACTCCATCTTGCTGTTTGAAATATGGTTAGAAGGGAGAAGAGATCATGTATTTATTAACTTGCAAATAAAGTGAACAGTTTGTTATTACCAATTCAATCTTTTCCCCCAAATAACCCATGATCTTCAGTGTGAAATAGAAGCTTCATGTATTGGCAAAACAGAAGGCTTTTGGCACACAGTGACGGCCAAGTTCTAGCCAGTGCTACCTATATTTCAGCAATATTGACTGTTAGTAATAATCACAGAATCACAGAATTTAAGGGGCTGGAAGGGACCTCAAAAGATCATCTTGTCCAACCCCCCCTGCCAGAGCAGGATCACCTATACCCGATTACACTGGAACACATCCAGGCAAGTTTTGAATATCTCCAGAGAGGGAGACTCCACAGCCTCCCTGGGCAGCCTCTTCCACTGCTCTGTCACCCTCATAGTGAAAATTGTTTTCTTCATATTTATGTGAAACTTAGTATGCCTCAACTTCCACCCATTGCCCCTTGTCCTGCCATTGAGCACCACTGAGAAGAGCCTGGCTCCATCCTCTGGCACTCACCCTCTATGTATTTATAAACATTGATGAGGTCACCTCTCAGTCTCCTCTTCTCCAAGCTAAAGAGCCCTCAGCTCCCTCAGTTGCTCCTCATAAGGAAGGTGTTCCATTCCTTTAATCATCCTTGTGGCTCTGCACTGGACTTTATCAAGTATCTCACTGTTTTTCTTGAACTGACGGGCTCAGAACTGGACACAGCATTCCAGATGCAGCCTCATCAGTGCAGAGTAGAGTGGGAGGAGACCTCTCTCGACCTACTGGTCACACCCCTTCTAATCCACCCCAGAATGGCATTGGCCTTGCTGGCCACAAGAGCACATTTCTGGCTCATGGTCATCCCTCTATTCACCAGGACCTCCAGGTCCCTTTCCCCTTCACTGCTCTCCAGCAGGTCTGTCCACAACCTATACTGGTGCATGGAGTTGTTCCTTCCCAGGTACAAGTCTCTACGCTTGCCCTCATTGAACTTTATCAAATATCTCTGTGCCATATAATGTCATGTATAAAATTATGTGTAAAAACTCATCTTTAAATACTTTCCCCTTTTGGACTCTGGAGCAAGTTTCTTGCCTCAATTTGCATATACTTGGGAAACTATAACTACAGAGGAATTGTGTTTAAGACAGAGAAAGTTATCTCCCTGATACAGCAGAAATCACAGTATCACAGTATCACTAAGGTTGGAAGAGACCTCAAAGATCATCAAGTCCAACCTGTCACCACAGACCTCATGACTAGACCATGGCACCAAGTGCCATGTCCAATGCCCTCTTGAACACCTCCAGGGATGGCGACTCCACCACCTCCCTGGGCAGCCCGTTCCAGTGAAGAACTTTCTCCTCACCTCGAGTCTAAACTACCCCTGGCGCAGCTTGAGACTGTGTCCCCTTGTTCTGGTGCTGGTTGCCTGGGAGAAGAGGCCAACCCCCTCCTGGCTACAACCACCCTTCAGGTGGTCAAAGTTCAAGTGTTGTGTTTACCAGAGAGTTACTATTCAAATAACTGGAAACAATGCAGAGCTCTCAACCCTGAACTTATTGCACCTTACTGCTGTTCAGCTGATGCATTGTGATGTCCTTACCTTTGTGTAAATAGTGCACGTGTCTGAATCTGTTCAGAGTTTGGGGTTACATGATGCAGATAAGCCCATTTAATATTTGCTGTGATCAGAAAGGAAGTCCAAGTCCCCCTGCAAACAAATTCCTGCCTACATCATCTTTAAATTTGGGATCCAATGCTCTTAATGTGAGACAGAGACCTCTGTGAACCAGCACTTTGCTTTGCCAGCTCCTAGAAACAACTTTCAAACTCCTACTAAATAAACCTGGGAACTTCTGAAGTGTTCATCTTTTCTTTTCAAAATTATGTTTGTTAGTTCTTTTGACAGGGTTCAGATGTTTTCATTTGCTTCCAGGATACCTTTGATTAATTCCAGTGGAACTTCTCACTCTGGAGCTGCATTATATATCTACATGGTTATGGACTAAATTCTGCCTTGGGCAGCGTATTTGTCTTAGGGCATAAGTGTTCTTTCACACGACGAGCAAGAGTGTTTCCAGCAAGGCCTTTGACGCCATCCACCACAGCAAACTCCTGGCCAAGCTGCCAGTCCCTGGCTTGGACAGCAGCACTCTGTGCTGCGTTAGGAACTGGCTGGATGTCCAAGCCCAGAGAGTGGTGGTGAATGGTGCCGTAGCCAGATGGCAGCCAGTCACTAGTGGTGTCCCCCAGGAATCAGTGTTGGGCCCCTTCCTGTTCAGTGTCTTTATTGATGATCTGGAAAAGGGGATTGAGTCCATCATCAGTAAATTTGCAGACAACACCAAGTTGGGGGCAGGTGTTAATCTGTTAGAGGGTGAGAGATCTCAGCAGAGTGACCTTGACAAGCTGGACAGATGGGCAGAGTCCAAGGGCATGAGATTTAACACACCCAAGTGCCAGGTTCTACACATTGGCCACAACAACCCCATGCAGTGCTACAGGCTGGGGTCAGAGTGGCTGGAGAGTGGCCAGGCAGAGAGGGACCTGGGGGTACTGGTTGACAGCCAGCTCAACACAAGCCAGCAGTGTGCCCAGGTGGCCAAGAAGGCATGCTGACTTGTATCAGGACCAGTGTGGCCAGCAGGAGCAGGGAGGTCATTCTGCCCCTGTACCGGCTTAGGCCACCCCTTGAGTGCTGTGTCCAGTTCTGAGCCCCTCAGTTTAGGAAAGATGTTGAGTTGCTGGAATGTGTCCAGAGAAGGGCAACCAAGCTGGTGAGGGGTATGGAGTACAAGCCCTATGAGGAGAGGCTGAGGGAGCTGGGGTTGCTTAGCCTGGAGAAGAGGAGTCTCAGAGGAGACCTTCTTGCTCTCTACACCTACCTGAAGGGAGATTGTAGCCAGGTGAGGGTTGGTCTCTTTTCCCAGGCACCCAGCACCAGAACAAGAGGATACAGTCTCAAGCTGCACCAGGGGAGGTTTATGCTGGATTTTAGGAAGAAATTCTTCACAGAAAGAGTGATTTGCCATTGGAATGTGCTGCCCAGGGAGGTGGTGGAGTCACCATCACTGAAGATGTTCAAAAAGAGACTGGATGATGCAATCAGTGCTATAGTTTATTTGGTTTAGTGCCATGGATTAAATGGTGTTGGGTGAAAGGTTGGACTTGATGATCTCAAAGGTCTTTTCTCTCCTGGTTAATTCTGCATTCTGTAAGATCCCAGCACCAGTCTGCATGCCAGATTTCTGCTCTCAGACTCAGTGGTCAAATGAAGGGAAGTTCAGCCACGAGAAATTTAGGAGTTTTTGCCTTCCAGAGAAAGTAAAGACTAGCAGTATTTCTGGGTTATGTGTATGCAAGAGATGTGAGGTAGGATAAAAAAGGATTTCTGCCATTGCCAAGAGTCTAGGTTTAGAGAAATGGAAAAATCAGAGATAGGAGGAAGCCCAGAAAAAGGAGGCTCTGAAGCCCATCTTTTATGTGGTACACAAAGACTCCCCTCTACCTCTGCTGTGGACAGCTGGATATACATGATGGAAAGGTTGGAATAACCTGGAGATTAAGGAGAAAAAGATCAGCTTCAAGCAATAAGAGAAGGAGGGATTACCTGTGTCAGCACTGGCTATTGGAAGGTACAGCAGAATCAGAAAATTCAATGTCTTGTGCTCACTAGGAGGAGGTTTGCTGCCTCCTCAACTCCCACCTATCCTTCAGTTGTATGTATATTTATAATGGCTCCCATCTGTTGCACAGGCTCTCTCTATCTCCTTCTGAAAGAACCTGGCAAGCTGATAGAATGTCTTCAGCAACCACTCACTACTTGGCCCACATTGCAGTACACTGGGTGGAAATTTGTCCTATAGAGGGTGGCTTACAATGTTCAGGCTTTTAATTTGGATTCTTATTTTTTCTCAGGGAAGAGGAAGGGTTTTATTTCAGTTTAGTGTAAAATCCACAGCACTTTCCAAGCCTAAGCAGGACCTTAAGAGAATGGTGAGAAAGAAACAATGCCAGACTGAAACTACAACTACCTTAAGGGGCTGCACCAGAGGAGGTTTAGGCTGCAGGTTAGGAGGAAGTTTTACACAGAGAGAGTGATTGCCCATTGCAATGGGCTGCCCAGGGAGGTGGTGGGCTCACCATCACTGGAGGTGTTTAGGAAGAGACTTGACAGGGTGCTTGGTTGCATGGTTTAGTTGATTAGGTGGTGTTGGATGATAGGTTGGACACGATGATCTTGAAGGTCTCTTCCAACCTGGTTTATTCTATTCTAGTCTATACTCTTGCCTGTATGTGCTCGTTATGGCTCTCAATAGACTCTCTAAGCGAGCAGTCACACAGGAGCAAATAAGATTGTGTGGTTATTGACTTTCTTCCCAGTTGAAGTTTTTCTGGGGTTTTAATTTTTTTTTCTTTTAACCAGCTGAGAAAAAAACAAAGATATTTTCTCTTTCTTTCAAAGAGATTTTTACTTTTTCAGGACAAGTAATATTTTTAAGGGTTCACTACTATTTTTTAAGGAGTTATAGCTGTTACTTGATTCTTTTTGCTATAAATCTCAGTTTCTTATAGTAACTCACATCTCTGGAACTAGCATGTCATTATAGTGCTCTGATTTATCCACTGAACTTTTCACTGGGCTAGCTTTCATTCCTCATAAATATCTATTTGTTTCATGATGGTTTATGTTTGCTTCTCTGTGCTTTTGAGATCCCATAACAAAACCAAAATGTCCTGGAATAACGTCTGATGCTTCTCATCAGTGGGAGCGTAAAGTAAATACATGGTGTTGCTACTCATGCTGGCATCAATTTTCTACAGCTGTCTGTATCCATATCTTCCAGGCTTGTCCTTTCATAGGTCAGAGAGTTAAAAGCAGGATGATCACCTAGGCTGGGAATGGATTAGCAGGGAGAAAGTATGTGTCCAACTGGCTTTTTAAGGTCCAAACTGGAGAGTGATCAGGCAGAAAGGGACCATGCGGTACTGGTTGATAGTAGGCTGAACATGAGCCAGCAGTGTGCCCAGGTGGCCAAGAAGGCCAATGGCATCCTGACGTCTGTCAGGAATAGTGTGGCCAACAGGACCAGGGAGCTCATTCTGCCCCTATACTCAGCATTGGTTAGGCCACACTTGGGAGTCCTGTGTCCAGTTCTGGGCCCCTCAGTTTAGGAAAGATGTTGAGTTGCTGGAACATGTCCAGAGGGGGGCAACAAAGCCAGTGAGGGGTCTGGAGCATAACTCTTATGAGGAGAGGCTGAGGGAGCTGGGGTTGCTTAGCCTGGAGAAGAGGAGGCTCAGGGGAGACCTTATTGCTCTCTACAACTACCTGAAGGGAGGTTGTAGCCAGGTGAGGGTTGGTCTCTTCCCCCAGGCAACCAGCACCAGAACAAGAGGACACAGTCTCAAGCTGCACCAGGGGAGGTTTATGCTGGATGTTAGGAAGAAGTTCTTCATAGAAAGAGTAATTGCCCATTGGAATGGGCTGCCCAGGGAGGTGGTGGAGTCACCATCACTGGAGGTGTTTAGGAAGACGTTGGATGGGGCATTTGGTGCCATGGTTTAGTTGATTAGATAGTCTTGGATGATAGGTTGGACTCGATGATCTCAAAGGTCTTTTCCAACCTGATTAATTCTGTTCTATTCTATTCTATTCTATTCTATTCTATTCTATTCTATTCTATTCTATTCTATTCTATTCTATTCTATTCTATTCTATTCTATTCTATTCTATTCTATTCTATTCTACCCTATTCTATTCTACCCTATTCTATTCTATTCTATTCTATTCTATTCTATTCTATTCTATTCTATTTTCTCTTATAATTTTCCACCTTATTCCAGATTTTTCTGTGATGAGGAATGTAGGGTAAAGTGCAGGAAGAAGCTCCTTAAATCAAACTTCAGTGAACAAAACACAACTTCAAAGTCATATTCATACTCTCATTTGCTTCTGAGTTTCCATTTCTTTTTCCTGTCTGCCAGCTTCAGCCTGCAACACTTTGTTTAATTGCCAGATTTCTCTCTTGGCTTGAAGGAAAAAGAAGCTAGACTTGTCCCTGTACTTTGTTAAGAATATCTTTTGGAGCATACTTCAGATTTAGGGCAGGTGCCATTTCCACTTTATTTAAAACTAGTAGAAAGCTAAAGGCCACACTTTCCTTTCTGACCTTCTGCTGAAAAGGCTTTTCTCCAGGGGACTTGGAAAAAGAAGGCAAACTTGTTCAAGATATCTCTTTGTATCTGTAAAACAATAATATTAAGTATGATGCCTCACAACAGATTGATAAAACCTGGTCATTTATATACTTTAATCCTTCACTTATATTTTTAATTCATTTGCAACTTCAGCATGTGCAGCGTGTAAGAATATAAGTTTTGTTTTCAGCTGACATTTCATAATTCATGTGTGTGAACATCTGAAATCCCCAAAGAAAGGAAAGAGATTAGAAAAACATTAAATGAAATTCCAGAGGGCCTAAGCTAATATTTATTCAGACTCCATGACCTTAA
Source organism: Melanerpes formicivorus (assembly GCF_026170545.1). Lineage (NCBI taxonomy): Eukaryota > Metazoa > Chordata > Aves > Piciformes > Picidae > Melanerpes > Melanerpes formicivorus. The sequence goes on from NW_027142353.1 coordinate 59,994,326, forward strand.
CACTTTGTAAAATGCCTTCTGCTATTATCTCTACTTTGCAATCCGTGAGAGTTAGAGGATGAGCTTTGGTTTGCTTGTCCCAAATACTGGCATTGTGACAAGGTATATGTGGTATCTGGCTTATCAACAGGTGGCAGGCAGGGCTAGAATTAACACCTACAGACATTTTCCTCAGTGTCAAGAAAAGTGATGTTTGATAATGTTTTCAAATATGGTTCCAAACAAGTGCTGGCAATTTTTATTTGAGACAGTAAACCACATAAGTATGTTTTCAACCAATTACATCTAGAAAGCTGAAAGATAGTAAGCTCAAAGGGTATAGACAAAATAACAGTGGAGCTAACCAAATGTCTCTGCATCAGTGCTGTAAGAGAAGCTATTGCAATTATTTACACTGGACATAAATTATTAATGTGATCAAAAGTAATTTATAAATCAAAACACATGTGGCATGACATAGAGAAAGCATATTTAGTACTTGGTTGCATGGTTTAGTTGATTAGGTGGTGTTGGATGATAGGTTGGATGCAATGATCTTGAAGGTCTCTTCCAATCTGGTTTGGTCTATTCCATTCCATTCCATTCCATTCCATTCCATTCCATTCCATTCCATTCCATTCCATTCCATTCCATTCCATTCCATTCCATTAATCGTATATTACACAGTCTATAAGCCCATTGTTTTTCCCTCTGAAGTGGTTCCCATTAAAAACATCAACATTTCCCCACAGCTAAAGCAGGTTACAGTGAAACACTTCAATAAATTTTCCTTTTTTGATGGAAAGGAAAATTGTTTCTGTATCTTACAGCTTCCAGATTGGAGGCTTTGATAATTGTTGATAGGGTCAAATTTGTAGATTTCATACTGAAAGAAACTCTGTCAAATGTCCCCTGAACATCTGTCTCATATCTTACTGAGGTTTAGCTAATTTTCTCAGCATTAAGCGAAATAAAACCTGAATTCTTATCCATATTGCTTCCACCCTCCATGTTTCCTATATTTCCTTGTTTAGTTCTCACATCTTATCTTTGAACCTTCACTCTTCTCATAGAATCATAGAATCTATAAGGTTGGCAGAAACCTCAAAGATCATCAAGTCCAACCTGTCACCCAACACCTCATGACTACTAAACCCTAGCACCAATGCAACGTCCAATCCTCTCTTGAACACCTCCAGGGACGGTGACTCCACCACCTCCCTGGGCAGCCCATTCCAATGGCTAACAACTCTCTCTGTGTTCTTCTTCTCATAACAATATTCTTTTTGCACATAACTGGATTAAAACTAGTATCTGTACAACTGACTCTCAGTACAACTGAGGATAATAGGCAGGTTTCTTTCCTCAATTGCTCCTACAGTCGGTAGCTAGATAGCTCTCCCTGAACCATAAAAAAAGTGTCATGCATAAATTTCTGTTTTTAAAAGTTGCTGGAATAGATAAAGAGAATTTTTCAATTTGTCAGACTTTCAGAGGATATGTATTTATCTAAGATTTCAGTTTGGCCTGATGGGAGCTATGACTAATTACTTCTGGATCAGGCTTATTTAAGTGTTGATATTCACGCTCAGTTGCTGAAGTATGATTTACCAATCAGGCAACAGCGCTGCGAAGTTCATCCCTTAGGTTTTATTCTGTTTCTCCCCAACTTTTTCTGAAGGGAAGAGAAAAATGGATGAATAAAGAAGTAGAAACAGGCTTAAATACATGGTCTTTTAAACAAAACATAATATGGGAATATCTGAGTTCTCTCCCTGGATTATGCACAGGTTTCTAGGTTGCTCCTGGGGATCTTTTGAAACATTTGTTTCTCATCACTCATGGTTTATAAAGATATTTACCTATAACTCAAGGAGTGTTATGGCACTGAATTTTTAATGTGCTTTGTCCTTCTTGAGGACTAGTTATACAGGCATAAATTAATGCAAAAGTTTTGTCCTCGTGGGAAAACAGAGGTGTGATCAGTAAAGCATGCTGCTGTAATTCTCCATGTTTGTTTTGTACAGGTTTTGTTGGATACAAAGATAATTTTTGGAATGTGTGTGGATTGGCACAACCAATGTTTTGGACAGCATCAGGTTCTAAAAATGAGAAAATTTGAAAATACTTGATATAAAACATAAATAAATATAACATCCTTATATTGCTATTAATTCAGACTACTTAATGGTGTGTGGGACAGGATGGAGAAGGAAGATAATCTGAATACAAATTTGGTACCATTCTTTCTCTTCTTTTTATCTTTATGTTGTATCGTTGGCTGATGTTTCTCCATTTGTGCTGAGTGATCATAGAATCATAGAATCAGTAGGGTTGGAAAAGACCTCAAAGATCATCAAGTCCAACCTGTCATCCAACACCTCATGACTACTAGACCATGGCACCAAGTGCCACATCCAATCCCCTCTTGAACACCTCCAGGGACGGTGACTCCACCACCTCCCTGGGCAACCAATTCCAATGGCTAACAACTCTCTCTGTGAAGAACTTTCTCCTCACCTCCAGCCTAAATTTCCCTTGAGACTGGTTCAGCTTGAGACTGTGTCCTCTTGTTCTGGTGCTGGTCAACTGGGAGAAGAGACCAACCCCCTCCTGGCTACAACCTCCCTTTAGGTAGCTGTAGACAGCAATAAGGTCTCCCCTGAGACTCCTCTTCTCCAGGCTAAACAACCTCAGCTCCCTCGGCCTCTCCACATAGGGCTTCTGCTCGAGGCCTCTCCCCAGCCTCGTTGCTCTCCTCTGGACACATTCGAGAGTCTCAATGTCCTTCTTAAATTGAGGGGCCCAGACCTGGACACAGGACTCAAGGTGTGTCCTAAGCAGTGCTGAGTACAGGGGCACAATGACTTCACTGCTCCTGCTGGCCACACTATTCTTGATGCATGATATAGAACAGTGAAATTTAAATGACGTTTTTGTTGTTGTTGTTGTTCTTTATTTGTTTCATGATGTTGAATCAAAACATATGGAGAAGGGCAATCCACACCCTCTCCCCCCACCTCAACATGGTGATTAAGTGGTGACATTTTTTTCAGTGATGTTTCATCAGTGTTACTGTGGAATGTCAAAAAGCAGACAAATCTGAGTCACATTGTGTGGCAAGCTCTTCCACGGTTGTGTTACATGCCATGAATTCATGCTATTACATCTCTGTCATTTCAGCAGCAGCCTTTTTTCTTGGTAAATACAAGATCATAAAGTAGTCAGATACCTGCAGTCTAGTAATCCTGATGAAATTAAAGATCCCAGTAATAAATGACTTATTCAATTTTACAATAAGATGGATGGGTGCCTTGAGGTGCAGGGCTTGAACAAGGCTGAAATCAAAATATCTTTTCCATACTGAAGAGCATATCTCATTCATTTGAAACAATAAATGTCAGGTTTGATACCAGGGTAAGGTTATGTTGGATCTCTGAATGCAGACAGCTAGAGACTGTTTACTTCTGTTTCATCTCTGCTTACAAATTAAAGCAGTTTGTTAGGAGAAACCGCTCTGAAAGCATCCTCATAAGAAAAGAGTGGCTGAAATTCATCCCTATATTCATCAGTGTATTGTCTTGTAACTTTAGACAGAGCTGTGGAGTGAATCTCACTGCAATGCTGAAAAGAGGTGTTCTACTGAAATGAGCAGGAAGGCTGGTACTCAGGAGCTCTCAGCCTTAAGTAGGGGATCATAGATCATAGAATCAACAAGGCTGGAAAAGACCTCAATGATCATTAAGTCCAACCAGGTCATCAAGTCCAAGCAGGGGTCAGGTCTAAATATCACATCACCCTGGAGCAAGGAAATATTCTTCAGAAGAATGTGAGTATTAGCCAAAGTCCAGGGCAAATGGATAGGAACTTTGCAAAATGAAGGCATTTAACCCAAATGTCTTATGCAACAGTTTCATGGTGCTCCCTTCAGTGTGAGTTCCATTATATTAGAGTAACAGTTTTAGCTGGATCTACTGCTACTTAAAGAGAATTTAGAAACAGGATATTCTCTTACTTATTCTTTCTTTCTTTGACTCTGTTAATTACTTAGCAACAGAACTTCTGGTGTTGCAGAAAATGTGATCAGGGTACCAACATCCTGTAGCCATACTAACAGTTTAGAAATGTTGCTTTTCCACCTTCATCCTCCTAATCCACCCCACCACCCCCTGCCTCACACCCCACCTTTTTATTGTTTTCAGCAAAATTAGATATATGTGATCTATGGATTTCTTTAGAAGTTTATTAAGATCTGTGCCTCCTAGTACCCCTTCGTTAGTTTTTCGTTTCTATATTTGTTCCGCTGCACTCCTACCTCCCTTCAATCTTTCGATCGTGGAACAGCAGAGTTGTCCATGGGATGTAAACACAAACCTAAAGCACTATAGAAGCAGATATTTTGATAAAAAATCCTGAACTTGGTGGCTTTTATTTTGACTTTCTACATGGCTGAAGTCTTTGAAATATTAGTAAGGAGAAAATCTTTCACCTCTGAGAAAAAAAATAATGCCTAAAAAACCTCAACTCTAAGTGGTCCCAGGTGAAAATACCTACTAAGTTATAGCCTCTTCTGCCCTTTGTCACTGCTGTCTGCAAAGAAAAAGCAGAAAATAGGGTTAGGGAGTCTATTCAAATATAATAACGAGGTTGTGTTAGGAGACATCTTTACAGAGAAGACTGGTCCTACTTCAAAATCCACTCTTCCCTCTGGCTGCTGCTGCCTGGTGTCACAGCCTGGATCTGTCTGGGTACATCCATTCTGCTACCTAACACAGAGCAGAGAAAGCTCTGGAGCTGTGAGACAGTTGAATGGCAGAACTTGCATTCACAAAGCTGCTGCCTCTGCCCTTCCAAACAATGATGTGTCTAACTGCCCTTTGGGAATGGGGGTCTGTTAATGAGGGTCTGTTATATGTTATCCATCGGGCATTATTTGGCAGAGTACTAGTTTTCACAACTACTAAGTTATAGCCTCTTCTGCCCTTTGTCACTGCTGTCTGCAAAGAAAAAGCAGAAAATGGGGCTAGGGAGTCTATTCTAATACAATAATGAGGTTGTGTTAGGAGATATCTTTACAGAGAAGACTGGTCCTACTTCAAAATTCACTCCTCTCCCCTCTGGCTGCTGCTGCCTTGTGTCACAGCCTGGTTCTGTCTGGGTACATCCATTCTACTACCTAACACAGAGCAGAGAAAGCTCTGGAGCTGTGAGACAGCTGAATGTCAGAACTTGCATTCACAAAGCTGCTGCCTCTGCCCTTCCAAACAATGATGTGTCTAACTGCCCTTTGGGAATGGGGGTCTGTTAATGAGGATGTTATATGTTCTTCATTGGACATTATTTGGCAGAGTACAAATTTTCACAACTACTAAGTTATAACCTCTTCTGCTCTTTGTCACTGCTGTCTGCAAAGAAAAAGCAGGAAATGGGGTTAGGGAGTCTATTCTAATACAATAATGAGGTTGTCTTAGGAGACATCTTTACAGAGAAGATGGATCCTACTTAAAAATTCACTCCTCTTTCCTCTGGCTGCTGCTGCTGCCTGGTGTCACAGCCTGGATCTGTCTGGATACATCCATTCTACTACCTAACACAGAGCAGAGAAAGCTCTGGAGCTGTGAGAGAGTTGAATGGCAGAACTTGCATTCACAAAGCTGCTGCCTCTGCCCTTCCACACAATGAGGTGTCTAACTGCCCTTTGGGAATGGGGGTCTGTTATGTGTTATCCATTGGGCATTATTTGGCAGAGTACAAATTTTCACAAACAAAACAGATGTGAGATAGCAGGCTGACTAGGGGATGTGGAGGATCACAAGTCAGTTGTCACAGAATCATAGAATCACCTGGTTTGGAAGGCACCTTTAAGGGTCACCTAGTCCAACCCCTTTTATCCAGCTTTCTCCACAGACTTTTTCATTTCTTTGTATAATACCTATCATGCCTCATGGAGAAAAGAATAACAAAGCTTTCTTTTACAAAAAAAATATATCCCATCCTGAGGTTCATTTTAAATGGCACAGAAATGTTAGATTCATTGATTTGTGCTGGATATGTTGATTTTAGACATGTATGTATATCTGTTCACACATGTGGATGCATAACTATATAATTTCACTAGCATCCTTGCAAATTCAATTTGGTGCTAATAGACAAACTGGGTTGTTTGCTTATCAATCATCATTACCACTGATACGAAATGATAGGTTGGGAAAGTTGCATCTCCTCTGCTAACAGTATCCAGGAGATGGTAATTTCAGAGGGAGGTGTAAAAAAAGTTTTAAAATAAAAATAAGATCCTTGCAAGCCAAATGATTTCCATAGTTACACCTCTGAACATTCAGTGCAATTTCACAGCTGTCAACAAGAGCTGAGACTGGCCTGTATAGTCTTTCTTACTGGTTGTGATGGAAGGGAGAGAAAGAAGCTACTCTTATTCTCAGGTTTTGTAGAATTTGTAGAATCTTAAACTGTATAAAAAAAGGAAAAAAGATGTCACACATACAGACCCCAAACATGAGAATCTACCATAACTTAGAGGTGTCTCTAAGCCACAATTTGGTGGACTGGGAGGAGGGAGCTGGGATTGTTTAGCCTGGAGAAGAGGAAGCTCAGGGATGATCTCATTGCTCTCTACAACTACCTGAAAGGTGGTTGTAGCCAGGAAGGGGTTGGTCTTTTCTTTCTAGCAACCAGCACAAGAACAAGGGGACACAGTCCTAAGCTGTGCCAAGGGAAGTTTAGGCTCGAGGTGAGGAGAAAGTTTTTCATGGAGAGAGGCATTGGAATGGGCTGCCCAGGGAGGTGGTGGAGTCACCATCCCTGGAGGTGTTCAAGAGGGCATTGGACGTGGCACTTGGTGCCATGGTCTAGTCATGAGGTCTGTGGTGACAGGTTGGACTCGATGATCTTTGAGGTCTCTTCCAAGCTTGGTGATACTGTGATACTGTGATTCTTTTGTGCAAGCTTACCTTGAGCCTATACTTGGAGTCACGCTGAATGCATACAATCAAGTCAAACTCTAGCACTTCCCACTTTGTGCTGCATCAGTTGCTAATGTAGCTTGAGAAAAAAAGATTGCATTTCCTTCACTGCCTTTCTGTTGGGGCTTTAAGAAAAGGATTTCAAACTGATAGGGATGCATATGGACAGTATATTAGACTTGATCACACTCGTGAATATGAGCTTCAATGGCTTTCATCTGATCTAGCTTTAGGTGTTCAAAAAGGGATTGGACGTGGCACTTGAAGCCATGGTTTAGTTAGTCATGAGGTGTTGGGTGATAGGTTGGACTTGATGATCTCTGAGGTCTTTTCCAACCTTATTTATGCTATGATTCTATGATTTAGCCATATGATTTCACCTATATTTCTACTTGCTTGTTACAGGCAATGGAGAAAGACAGGCAGTTAAACAAATACACTGCAATATGGGAAGTTGTTTATCTATATCAATCACCTTCTGGGTTCATGTAATTCTCAGCAGTGAATTTGGAGGGAGATTAGAAGTCAGATTCATCTTTCCCAAAGAAAATCCTCCTGTTATAGATACATGTCTACATCTCAGCAGCACCTTCTATATAGTCAATGGGGATGAATGGGCATTTCTTCAGTGTCATTCATCACACACTAAAGTACAGACATAAGTAAGGTGAAAGTGTTTTCCTTCTGATATAACTATACTGTAAGGTCATAGTGTTCTACATAGCTGAGGTAACTACATTATAGACATCAAAGTCAGGTGAAATCAGAATTTTGGAGAACTGGAAAACAGATGACTAGTTTAAAAAGAATACCTTAATTCCACAAGAGATCAATTCCATATAATCTGGTTCCAGTCTGTAGTCATATTCCATTTGTAGCAACCTTATTTCAAGTCTTTTCACAGTGCTAGAGTCTCTTCAGAAATGTTGATTACTAGCAGAACAGAGAGGTCTGAAAGTACTTTAGAAAATATTTGTGGATAGAAAATTCTGTGTTGGAATATCTGTAGTGGAAAAAATTGTACAATTAAGGTAGGAGATTTGAAGATAAATCCCAGAAGGACTCTGGAGGGTCTCACTTCATGCTGTTGTGTGCAAGCATAGCACCATTTGTCAGAAAACACTTTTAAAATGAGAACTAAGATCTGAATGCTATTGGGGTTTAGATGGTGATAGTTGAAGACGATGCAGAGGAGGCTAGGTTTTGTGTTTTACCACCTTCTGAGAAGGATAAGCAACTCTTTGAAGGAGTAGAAGGCCTCTCCTTCCCTCATTGGCAAAACAGACCCTAGGCCTAACACTGATGTATTAGAGCACTAAGCAATAAGCAGCATCAGCAGCAATCATCAGGTCTAAAAGCTGAAGATAGATAGCAAGAGTATGTGTGCAATTTAATAACTGAATTTACCTCTAAGAAATTGCAGCCAAATTTCCTTTCCAAAGAGCAGCTTTCAAGAGCCAAGACTTGGTTCTCATAATCTGCTTTTAGCTATCCTATCTAAGGAGAAATATATATATCTCTCTAGTTTGTAAAAATGTTGATCAGTGGTTTTCTGTTCATGTACAGGACTGGGTTTGATTTGTTGAGACACTTATGGAGCTTTTGGCAGATATATTAGAGAACATGAGATTCCTATCTTACATGTCTTTTGAACAGTTTATTCCATATGCAGTGTTCTTCCCACTCAATATAAGAAGCTTTCTTTCTCTTTTTTTTTTTCTTCTTTACTTTTCTTTTCTTATGAGAACATAACTTTATCAAGATATGGGAAATAACATTGTCCTGAGCCTGAAACTGAACAAAATGAAACACCCCTCTACGTGGGGACAGATTTTGTTATTCTAATGTGCTTTCATGTCAAGGAAACTACTCTGAACATTTTTGTTTATGGAAAATGCCTGACAAGGGAATTTTCTGACTTAATTTAATTAACAAATATATCACTTATATGACTTTGGCAAAAGCAAATATTCCACCTAGATTAGATGATACTACTCAGCATCTGGCTAACAGCTACCATGGCTGCCAGCAATGTAGATATGAAGGTATTAAGAGAATTAACTGCTTTCAGAAATATTCATAGCAGAATTGAGGGATGTATAACTTGAACTAAGAAGAAATATCTAAATACTTATAATGGTATAGATGTTGAGTTGCTGGAATGTGTCCAGAGAAGGGCAACAAAGCTGATGAGGGGTTTGGAGCACAAGCCCTCTGAGGAGAGGCTGAGGGAGCTGGGGTTGCTTAGTCTGCAGAAAAGGAGGCTCAGGGGAGACCTTATTGCCGTCTCCAACTACCTGAAGTGAGGTTGTAGCCAGGTGGGGATTGGTCTCTTCTCCCAGGCAACCTGTGTCAGAACAAGAGGACACAGTCTCAAGCTGTGTCAGGGGAGGTTTAGGCTATTTCCTTCTAGCAATTACTAAATGTTGGTTTGCCAGGTCTGTTTGTTTCAAAAACCAAAGTCACCACCTTCAGGCAAAGATGGAGTGACACATGTGCAGGTGATGGATGTAGGCCTTATTCTGAGATGAAACAACACTGGCAGAGAGCAAGCCATTGAGGGATGGCCTAAACTGTATTCAGAGTAATAGACGTGACCAGAGATAATACATTTAAGGAGGTATTCCATGCCAGAAGAACTAAGAACACCCTTCAGGGACTGTGCCCATGAGTGACCCACACTGTATTAAGGATACAAAGGAATAAAGCAACAAAACCCATTACAGAGCAATAAGAAACCTGCTACATATAGGCAGCACAAACCATCACAAGTACTCAAGCTGCTGTGCTGCTCACAACCTCCTCAGAGTGCAATCCATGGTACAAATCAGAAAAGTTATGGTGGTGGGGAGGGAGGATAGATATGTGTGCAAGTCCTTGCCTATTTTATTGTGCTCTTCTGTTATTTAATACTCAAATCAACTAAGGGAGGTTGCTGCTAGCTGACAGTAAAACAAGTAAAATGCTCTGACCCTAGGCTGTTTTACCTTGAAAGGATATTCTAGAATATCTCAACAATGGTTTGAGTAAATGTGGTTTTGATTTATAATGATAACTGAGATTAAAACAGATTTATACAATGTTGGGGAGTCACTGAAAATTAAGACAAACATTGAGTTGGAAAGCATTAAGGAATAGGCTGTTATCTGGCACCTTTAGATCCTCTGCAATTGCTGCTTTCACCTTACCTGCCATAATGACTGAAATGAAAACTTTTTGCAAGCACCAGGGGAAAAAGTAAAGACACATGATGTTATTTAAACATCAATAAGATTGGTACAAGGCTCAAGGGTTAGCTGCAAGCGTGAGTTTAACGAATTCAAGTTCAGGCAGATATTGGATTTATGGATGTTAACAGAGAGAGTCATGTGCGTCTCATGGATTGCCACAAGCCAGGAGTGCTTATGAAGTGCTTATGACATGCTGACTGAAGGTGGAGAAAACACAGATAATAAAATAAATATGGGCTCAGGTCTCAAAGTCCCCACTAATGAAACCATTGGAGCTCTGCCATCCCACAGTTAAGCTAAAATCAAATGCAAGCAAAGTGCTAAAGGTGTTTATAGAAACATGTACTCCTGATTGATATTCTCATGGGTGCTGCCCCCATTTGTAAGATGCTTCACTCAAAGATTCTGCAGCAGAATGTCTGCATAGGAAGTGATTACTTTAGCAGCCTTTACAAACTGAGAAAAAAAAAATATTATTAACCAAAACTTTTGTCTTGCCTGACAGAAATAATTGCTTTGTTTTGGTTTGCACAAAATGATGTTTTACAACACAAAGGAATTTGTCAAGAAATGCAGCACTGACATAAGACAAGATTAAGAAGTCAGTGGAGTCATGTCATAAATGAAAAGTCTTTGCTGCAGTTTGGTGGATTTTCGTGTGTACAATCAAACCTTATTCCTTTGCAGGAGAGTGGAGTTTATGTACCGTTATAGTCTATAAAGTCTGAAAATTGCAGTGTGATAGATCGTAGAATTCAGGGAGAATAATTTTCAGGTGCAAAATGAATTAAAATAATTTCTTTGAAGGTTATTAAAAAGCTTTCTTTTTCAAATTTCCCACAAAAAAATAAATGTACTACCCAGACAAGATATAGCTATAGCTATAGCTATAGCTATAGATATATAAAAATCTACTGTTCTTATAATTCTTTCTCACAGAATCACACACAATCACCAAGGTTGGAAGAGACCTCAAAGGTCACCAAGTCCAACCTGTCACCACAGACCTCATGACTAAACCGTGGCACCAAGTGCCACATCCAATCCCCTTTTGAACACCTCCAGGGATGGTGACTCCACCACCTCCCTGGGCAGCATTAGCATGGCTAATGACTCTCTCAGTGAAGAACTTTCTCCTCACCTCGAGCCTAAACTTCCCCTGGCCCAGCTTGAGACTGTGTCTTCTTGTTCTGGTGCTGGTTGCTTGGGAGAAGAGACCAGCCCCCTCCTGGCTACAACCTCCCTTCAGGTAGTTGTAGAGAGCAATAAGGTCTTCCCTGAGCCTCCTCTTCTCCAGGCTAAACAATCTCAGCTCCCTCAGCCTCTCCTCGTAGGGCTTGTGCTTGAGGCCGCTCACCAGCCTCGTTGCCCTTCTCAATTTGTGACAGTCTTGCTTAAATAGGATATTCCATATTCTATTGATATCTCATTAATAATGACCCCTCTGCTGCTCTGCTCACACTGGGTAATTTTCTTCTTATATATATATATAAGGGAATAATTTTCCTATCTTATCATTATTACCTTAGTATTTACCACATATCTAGATACAATGGATCCTCTTCAGTATCACTCATTTCCAGAGCATGATCCTTCCTTACCTATGAGATTTACATTCTTCACTTCTAGATTTATGTCCATAACTCTATCTGGCCAAATGATCCAGCCAGTCTAACACAGCCCTGTGCCCATGGCTGCTTGTGACTCCACCATATTTTGAAATTACTGAGAAGTTTTAGAAGTAACAGTTATGTATTTTTAATGGGCTATAATATTCTTCTACAGATTTATCATGATGTTCCATTTATAATTTATTTCCTCATGTATCACATAAATAATAAAGCATATAGCATAAAAATAATTTTTAAACCCCCACAAGGAACAAAACAATTAAATCACAGAATCATAGATTATTTTAGTTCGATTAGACCTTTAGGGGCCACTTGATATTTTTCTCTTCCCAAAGCAGGGCCATATGAGACCAAGTTCCTCAGGGGAATGTTCAGAGGAGTTTTGAATACTTGAATATTCACAGCAAGTTTTCCCAGTATCTGATTATTTTAATTGTAGCAAAGTGTTCTACACGTTGGCCACAACAACCCCATGCAGTGCTACAGGCTGGGGTCAGAGTGGCTGGAGAACAGCCAGGCAGAAAGGGACTGGGGGGTACTGGTTGACAGTAGGCTGAACATGAGCTTACAGTGTGCCCAAGAAGATGGCCTAGAAGGTGGCCAAGAAAGCCAGTGGCATCCTGGCCTGTATCAGAAACACTGTGGCCAGTAGGAGCAGGGAGGATTTTCTGTCCCTGGACCCAGCACTGGTTAGGCCACACCTTGAGTCTTGTGTCCAGTTCTGGGCCCCTCAGTCTAGGAATGATGTTGAGTTGCTGGAACGTGTCTAGAGGGGGGCAACAAAGCTGGGGAGGGGTTTGGAGCACAAGCCTTATGAGAAGAGGCTGAGGGAGCTGGGGTTGCTTAGCCTGGAGAAGAGGAAGCTCAGGGGAGACCTTATTGCTGTCTCCAACTACCTGAAGGGAGGTTGTAGGCAAGTGGGGGTTGGTCTCTTCTCCTAGGCAACCAGCACCAGAACAAGAGGACACAGTATCAAGCTGTGCCAGGTGAGGTTTAGTCTGGATGTTAGGATGAAATTCTTCATAGAAAGAGTGATTGGCCATTGGAATGGGTTGCCCAGGGAGGTGGTGGAGTCACCATCACTGCAGGTGATTAGGAAGAGTCTTGATGTGGTGCTTGGCGCCATAGTTTAGTTGATTAGAAGGTGTTGGATCATATTTGGACACGATGATCTCGAAGGTCTTTTCCTACCTGGTCTGGTCTGGTCTATTCTGTTCTGTTCTGTTCTCTTCTATTCTATTCTATTCTATTCTATTCTACTCTTCTATTCTTCTCTATTCTACTCCTCTTCTCTTCTCTTCTCTTCTCCTCTCTTCTCCTCTCTTCTCTTCTCTTCTCTTCTCTTCTCTTCTCTTCTCTTCTCTTCTCTTCTCTTCTCTTCTCTTCTCTTCTCTTCTCTTCTCTTCTCTTCTCTTCTCTTCTCTTCTCTTCTCTTCTCTTCTCCTTCTCCTTCTCTTCTCTTCTCTTCTCTTCTCTTCTCTTCTCTTCTCTTCTCTTCTCTTCTCTAATATCTTATTGAAATTTTTGCTTTGTCTGCTGTCTCTTGTCCTCTCATGATACACATATGAGAAGAGTCCGGTTCTCATTAGGTGGCTGAAGATGGCAGAAGGTATAAACAATATAAACCCCCAGCAACAAAAATCCACCCTAAAAAAAATAAATAATCAAATGTGCCTACTATGTAAAGCCCTGAGAGGTTTCATGTTTAATCAAATACACTATCACATAGTCTTCCATTTGAAACTGGAATTGCAGAGAACAAGGACAGAGAACTTGATCACAACCAAACCTGAAATCCTATTGAAACACTGCTCATCCTTTACAAGTTTAATTTCCATTAAATCCTTTTCTTTCATACAGTTTTCATCTTCTAACTTTTAGTTTCAGGGGCAAAGAATACTATTATTACCCCTACTTTAGTCATTTTATAACACAGTTGCATGATAGTGTCTGAATGAGAGACATAGAAATTATTCAGGATTTGAAGATTTTTACACAGGGGAGTATCTGTGGAAATCCAATTCATTAGATGACCTACTGAAATGTAAGGTATTAATTGTGGCTTATAAAATCTTACAGGGCTTGTGACCAATTCACTTGAGAGACTATGGCACCCTCCCTGCTATTGGTATGTGTGGCAGCAATGATTAAGCTGTTTCCCACGCCTTTTAGGGTCTGGAGCACAAGCCTTATGAGGAGAGGCTGAAGGAGCTGGGGTTGCTTAGTCTGGAGAAGAGAAGGTTCAGGGGAGACATTATTGCTGTTTACAACTACCTGAAGGGAGTTTGTAGACAGGCGGGAGTTGGTCTCTTCTCCCAGGCAACCAGCACCAGAACAAGAGGACACAGTCTCAAGCTGCACCAGGGGAGGTTCATAATGGATGTTAGGAAGCAATTCTTCATAGAAAGAGTGATTGGCCATTGGAATGGGCTGCTCAGGGATGTGGTGGAGTTGCCATCGCTGGAGGTGTTTAGGAGGAGACTTGATGGGGTGCTTTTTGCCATGGTTTAGTTGATTAGATGGTGTTGGATGATGGGTTGGACGTGATGATCTTGCAGGTCTCTTCCAACCTGGTTTATTCTACTCTAAAGGAAAGACTACACCCAGAAGAACATTTCCCACAGCATTTCTTAGATGCTCAAATTTTCTTTGCATTTATACTCTGGAGAAAGCTGAATGTGAGTAGGAGGTACACAGAGGGAATAAGTGTTTACCTGCTTTGGGAACCTATTTAAATGATGATGAGATATAATTTAGTCATATTTAATGTATAATTAAATATTAGACTGCCTAGAGCCTTATATAATGTCTTTATTATATTAAACTGAAATGAATAAATAAACACAATGAGCTCCTTTGCTAATTCCCTGTTGATTTATTGAGTTTACTGTTTTGTAATGGCATGGATGCAGACACTACAGTGGGCTCTATGTATCTCATGTCTGTAAGACCCATTTAGGTTGGGCAACAGACTGGGCATATGTGACCATATTGATTATGTCTACACTGCTAAAGAAAGGCTGATTGGGACTGATAACTACCACAGCCAAGTGTGTTACCTAGCCTGTGACCATAATAATTACGGCATTTGTCCAGAAGTGAAAAAGCTATATTGTGGAAACCTGGAGATGAGCTGTTAGGTCAATCATCTGGATGATGAAGGCCTAATATTCCAATTCAGTCTTTCATTTAACAGTATAGGTATATTACCATCTGTGAAGGTATGAAAAACTCCATTAAACAAGTCCCTGAGAAGCCTGATGCATCTGTATCTACTCTGAGCAAAACCAAATTATAGTATCATAGAATCATAAAATAGTCTGGGCTGGAAGGGACCTCCAAAGGTCCAACCCCCTCTGCAGTAAGCAGGGCCATCCTCAACTAGATCAGGTTGCCCAGAGCCCTATCAAGCCTCACCTTGAATCACAGGACTTCTTTGTGGTTTAAATTACTCTAAGAGATTAGAGAGATTATTTGTAAGGATCATAGAATGGTCCAGGCTGTAAGAAACTTCCAAAGGTCAGAATCACAGAATCACAGAATTAACCAGGTTGGAAAAGACCTTCAAGATCATCAAGTCCAACCTATCACCCAACACCATCTAATCAACTAAAGTAAGACACTAAGTGTCTCATCCAGTCTTATTTTCAACACTTCCAAGGACAGTGACTCCACCACTTCCCTGAGCAGCCCATTCAAATGGCCAATCACTCTTTCTGTTAAAAATTTCTTCCTAACATTTAGCCTAAACTGTAAAATTGGTTTAGAATCATAGAATTGTTGGGGTTGGAGGGGACCTCAAAGATCATCCAGTTCCAACTGCCCTGTCATGGGCAGTTACTCTTCACACTACATCAGGTTGCCCAGAGCCACATCCAGCCTGCCCTTAAAAACACCTGGGGGTGGGGATTCTACCATCTCCCTGGGCAAGCCATTTCAGAGACTCACCACACTAATGCTGAAGAACTTCTTAACATCCAATCTGAATCAGCCCATTTCTATTTTTTTTTCCATTCCCCCTAGTCCTATCATTACTTGACACCCTAAAGTCCCTCACCTGCCCCATTTCCTCCCTTTTCCCCCTCCCCAGAGCACCTGGGCTCTGTTGGAGTCTCCTCCCATCCCAGGTGTGGCCACTTGGCCCTACCCACCCACTCTCCTATTTAATCCCCCTCAGGAAAGGCACTAGTTCCAAGCTGAGCCCATCTGGGCTGAGGATCCTCCTCTCATCTCTGGTGAGTGCCCATGGTGCACACTGGGTGTTGGTGGTGGTGACAACAAAGGCCGGGGGGCCTGGTGGCCCCCCGGTTAGGTAGGAAGACAGTTGATGACCACTTCAATATCATCCACAGGTGCTGGCTGGGCTTCCTTACTGGGGCTGAGCTTCTCTGAATGGTATCTTGGCTGGTGAAGGTTCTGCCTCTGGCTCTGGGATGGGAGCAAAAGTGGTGGTGGAGCAGCAGCAGCAGCTGTTTAGCCATATGATATTATCCTAATTACAGAATACAGAATTAACCAGGTTGGAAAAGACATTCAAGATCACTGGGTCCAACTTATCAGCCAACACCATCTAATCAACTAAACCATGGCACTAAGTGCCTCATCCAGTCTCTCCTTAAACACCCCCAGTGATGGTGACTCCTGGGCACCCCATTCCAATGGGCAATCACTCTTTCTGGGAAGAACTTCTTCCCAAAATCCAGCCTAAACCTCTCCTGGTGCAGATAGAAACTGTGTCCTCTCATTCTGTCACAGGTTGTCTGGGAGAAGAGACCAACCCCCACCTGGCTACAACCTCCTTTCAGGTAGTTGGAGACAGCAATAAGGCCTCCCCTGTGCCTCCTCTTCTCCAGGCTGAGCAACCCCAACTCCCTCAGCCTCTCCTCATAGGGCTTGTGCTCCAAACCCCTCCCCAGCTTTGTTGCCCTTCTCTGGACATATTCCAGGAACTCCACATCTTCTCTAAACTGAGGGGCCCAGAAGGGGACACAGGACTCAAGGTGTGGCTTAGCCAGTGCTGAGTACCGGGGCAAAATGACCTCCCTGCTCCTGCTGGCCACACTGTTCCTGATCCAGGCCAGGATGCCATTGGCTTTCTTGGCCACCCGGGCACACTGCTGACTCATGCTCAGCCTACTGTCAATCAGTACCCCTGGGTACCTTTTTGCCTTTGTCATAGAAAGCCACAAGTTTAGTCAGGCAGCATCTGCCCCCAGGAAAGCCATGCTTGGTTGTGTTGAATCACCGCCCTGTCCTCCTTGTGGTCTGTTCCATGCCTGTTCCCAGGCACAGAGGTGAGGCTGACAGGTCAGTAGTTCCCAGGGTCCTCCTTTCTACCATTTTTAAAAATAGGATAGCCTGGTCTTATCTAAACTAATTAGACATATGTTGGTTTGCTCTTGAGTGTTGAGGCCAACTGGAATAGAAAAGCCTGCACCTACCCTCTTACCTGTTGAGAATGATTCCTTAATCTTGTTAGCCCTCTCACTGCACCTGAGAATAATTCTGTGGCTGTGTGAAAGAGTATAAATCAGCAAAGCTTGCCAGAGTCCACACTAACAATTGTGCAGAGTGGATGATCTAATTCCAGTACCCAGGCAGGTTCCCTAATCCTATTTACTTGACTTATACAAGAATAGCACTTGAGTCTGGAATCTGTTCAGCTAGTTCAGACAAGCCTTATGGATCTTCCAGGCTTCATGCCAGGTATTATGATTGACTTTAATTCTTTTTTTTTTTCCCCTTTTCCCTTTCCCATTCTTCAGGATGCTGACTCCTTTGTGATGGATTAACGTGGACTCACATCCCATACTTGTGTTTGAAAACTAAATCAGACTAAGCACTTTGAGTAGCAACACTGTTGTATCAACATGTTGGTATGGTTTTGGCCCGGGTACTTTAGAGAAAGACCCAAGGATAATACTGGCCAAGGGGTCTGGTCCTGATGAGCAGCAAACATGAGGCCATCTTACTTAGAGGACAAGAGAGGGTTTAATCATGTAGGCTGGTGCTGTGGTCCTCCACTTGCCTTCAGGGTGGTCCCAGCCTACTTTGTTTACTAACATAGAGATAGTATTGATATAAAGGATCAGATCCTAAATAAATCATTATCTTAGAACTCAGGAATGTTCAGCAAGATCCACACTCATCTGCATTTCCCCATGGAGCATTTTACAAGGTAAACAGAAAGACTGAGTTTTCCTGAAGTCTGGTATCTCTGGGGATGATTAGGAGGGTGAGAAAGATCTTTGGATCTTGCATAGATGTATAAATCAAATGCAAGTTTCACCTAAGGGATGACTACATCTTTCCAGACTTGCAGTATTCCAAAACAATGCACACTGACTGCTTTTTGAAACACCTCTTTCCCTGAAACACATTTTCCCTAAGTTTTCTCCTAGGGTAAATGTGATGTCTAGTAAAACAAACTGATAGCAATCCTGTCACAAACCTTGCTGTTCCTCTAAATCCTCAGCAAAGTTGTTGTGACTTATCTAGGTCTGGTCTTTTGGATTGCCTCATTAAACTTTGTCTTTTCAATCTCTGAATTACTCTTGCTAATAACTGTTCACAGATCTCTGCAGAAACAGGAATACTTACTATTTTCTAACTTTTTTTTCTTTAATGCTTTTTTTTTGACAGAAGAAGGTTAAAGTGTTATGTGCCTTAAAATTTTCCAGAAACTTTATCTGCAGAACCTTGAATGATATTATCTGTACTCTCAAAAAAAATGCTGTTTGTAACCCTAGAATAGCAGCAGTACATTTTGTTCCACTTGGCAGCTGGGTGAACAACATGAACAGACAGCAGACACTAAAAGAGGACCCAGGACTGAAAATAGGCTCTTTAATTTTTCTTACTTATTTGCTGCCAGATGGTTTCCAATAGAATTCCTCAAGTGTTTCCTACTATACTGCAGGGAAGTAAGGATTTCAAGTGTCCTTACACCAGTCTTTGAGCAGTCAAGTGATGTGTTCAAACAGCAGGATATCAGGTAGTGATAGGACTAGGGGGAATGAAATGAAGCTGGAGGTGGGGAGATTCAGGCTGGATGTGAGGAGGAAGTTCTTCACCATGAGAGTGGTGAAGCCCTGGAATGAGTTGTCCAGGAAGGTGGTTGAGGCCCCATCCCTGGAGGTGTTTAAGAGCAGGCTGGCTGAGGCTCTGGCCAGCCTGATCTAGTGTGGGGTGTCCCTGCCCATGGCAGGGGTTTGGAACTGGATGATCCTTGTGGTCCCTTCCAACCCTGACTGATACTATTCAAATAACTGAATATGCATACAGGAATCAACAGCACTGTTGATTATTCATCATAATAATTGTGGTAATTCTGATGTTTATTTCTGACTTTGTGTAAAGGAGCATGTGAAAGTCAATGAAGAGGTTTTAAGTTTTCATGGTGTGTGGGAATGGATCTTCATCTACAAAATACTTCAGAGTGAAAATAGTGCAAGACAGGCTCATATTTGCCTGCTTGTATTTTCATTTAGATGGTCACAGTGGGTCATTCAAACAAATGTGTAATAGAGTGAATGCTGATGACAGCTGAGTTCAGATCTGCATTATTTATGAATAACCAAAATGCAGCTCAGCCCATCAAGGTCCAAAGTTCAGATTATTCACTTCCCACTTCAATAATGGATATCTACAGAGCTCACTGAACCTTCCTAATGCTGGATATAAGTTATGGCAGCACCAAAAACTCTCTTAACATTAAAACCAAATGGAGAGGTATCTGTAGGAATTAAGCTGCAGAACTATAATACTTTAGCATCAGTGATAATTCCTGTCTTGAAATGTCATTATAGTGCAGGAAGAATTTAATTTCTACACAGATTTTCAGCAAGATGTGATTATTTTTTTTCTTAAGCCTTTCTACATAATGATATTTTAAGTTAATAGAACAGACTTGTTCATTTTGTTTGTTTGGGGTTTTTTTTGGTGGTGGTTTCACTGCATTTGTGCATAACAGCTAATATACTTTCAACTACAATAAAGTCTTTTTGTCCCCAAAGGTTTGGTAGATTCTTGGGGCATTGTCATATTTGAGGGCAGTGAGTTTTAAAGAATGCATGGTTCAAAGTAGTAAGAAAAACACAAATGCTTCAAAGGTTTCAAATAGGTCATAGAATGGTTTGGGTTGGAAGGGACCTCAAAGAGCATCTGGGGGCTGTGTAGTTGTGAGAACAGAAGGCTGACAGGGGATCTTATCAAAGTCTATAAATATCTGGGGGGTGAGTGTCAAGATGAACATGTCAGTCCCTTTTCAGTGGTGCCCAGTGATAGGACCAGGAACAATGGGTAGAATCTAGAACACAGGAGGTTCCACCTCAATACAAGGAGACAGTTCTTTACTGTGGGGTGATGGAGCACTGGAACAAGCCGTCCAGAGAGTTTGTGGAGTCTTCTCTGTAGACTTTCAAAATCCACCTGGATGTGTTCCTGTGGGGGTTTGGACTCAATGATCTCTAGGGGTCCCTTTCAACCCCTAATGTTCTGTGACCTAATTCCAACCACCCTGCCATGGGCAGGACCACTTTCCACTAGACCAGGTTGCTCAAGTGCTCATCCAATCTGCCCTTGAACACCTCCAGGGAGAGGGCATTTATGACCTTCCTGGGCAACAAGTTTCAGTGTCTTGCTGCCCCTACTGTAAGGAATTTCTTCCTAATATTTAGATTATCTATACTCCTCAAGCTTCAATTAATTCCTTGTGAAGAGCCCTGGCCCAGGCTTCTTGTAGGTACCCTTCAGATTCTGAAAGACTGCTATAATGTCTCCTTGGAGCCTTCTCTTCTGCTGTCTGAACAGTCCCAAATCCCACAGCCTGTTGCCATAGAGAAGGTGCTCCAGTCCTTTGGTCATTTTTGCAGTGCTCTGGTGCTCTACAGCAGTTCAATGTCCTTATGCTGGGGTCACTAGAACTAGATGCAGTACTCCAGGTGGGGTGTCATGAAAGCAGCGTAGAGGAGAAGAATCACCTCCCTCATCTTGCTGGTCACACTTTTGATGCAGTCCAGATCCTTAGTCTACTCTTTCTGTCTCTCAGGACTGCAAACTCCCCTGTCTCTAAAGATAGGAAGTGAGAGAAATCTTTGGATGCATGCTAATAGAGGTGAAATGGGACCACATGCTTACAAAACCAGCAGAAAGGTTAAAAAAAAAAAAAAGGCACATGTTGCATAAATCTGATAAGTGAAAGAAGGGACATGGTTCATAGAATCCCAGAATCAACCAGATTGGAAAAGACCTCAGAGATCAGCAAGTCCAACCTATTGCCAAATACCTAGCACCTCAGGACAACTAAACCATGGCTTCAAGTGCTACATCCAATCCTCTTTCTAACACTTCCAGGGATGGTGACTCCACCACCTCCCTGGGCAGCACATTCCAATGGCCAATCTCTCTTTCCCAGAAAAACTTCTTCCTAATATCCAGCCTAAACCTCCCCTGGTGCAGCTTGAGACTGTGTCCTCTTGTTGCCTGGGAGAAGAGACCAACCCCCACCTGGCTACAATCACCCTTCATATGTATGAGTAACAGTGGGGGCTTTCTGGTTCCACCAAGTTAAAATACAAAAAATTTAGTGACTAAAACTCATAAATCTAGAAGAGATTTTTGACCAGAATCTTCAAGAAATTATAGGTATTTAAATCTTCAGTTATTTGGAAGCCTGAACAAAAATGTTTGTGTTTAGCTGTCATATTTAATACTTATAATAAACATTTATGATATTCTGAGTTTCTGGTATCCTAGAGAGCAAAATTTTAGTCCTTTAGATGTAACTAAATAAAAGTGTAGGAAAATAAGGTTGGTTTGTGAACATTTACAGCACTTTAGCCACACAGAACAAAAATAACACAGTTGATGAACTGATGCTTTCTTGTATGTAGAATGTGCATCAGCTCAGCTAACAATATGAGACAAACCTAAAATGAGACAGCACAATGTGAAAGGACATGCTTTTCAGGTTTCATTGTAGTGCAGTAAGAACAGCTTTCAACTAGATCAAAGCAATAAATCTTGAAGCCAGAAGCAGAAATGAAGCAGTGCCACAGCAATTTAAAAAATGAGAGTATAGATACAGACAGACAGGTCTTAATACACAAAACTTTGTTTGTTTGCACTGCTTTAATAATTAAAAAATTCTTCAGCTTGACAAGGGTAGATTGACTTTTTGGCTATGCAAAATACCTCCTGTTGCATGGCAAAAGAATACAGAATTAACGAGGCTGGAATAGACCTCCAAGATCACTGAGTCCAAGCTATCACCCAACACAATCTAATAACTAAACCATGGCACCAAGTGCCTCATCCAGTCTCTTCCTAAACACCTCCAGTGATGGTGACTCCACCACCTCCCTGGGCAGCACATTCCAATGGCAAATCACTCTTTCTATGAAGAATTTCTTCCTAACATCCAGCCTAAACCTCCCCTGGCACAGCTTGAGACTGTGTCCTCTTGTTCTGGTGTTGGTTGCCTAGGAGAAGAGACCAACCCCCACCTGGCTACAACCTCCCCTCAGGTAGTTGGAGACAGCAAGAAGGTCTCCCCTGAGCCTCCTCCTCTGCAGGCTAAGCAACTCCAGTTCCCTCAGCCTCTCCTCATAGGGCTTGTGCTCCAAAGCCCTCCCCAGCTTTGTTCCCTTTCTCTGGACACATTCCAGCAACTCAACATCTTTCCTAAAATGAGGGGCCCAGAATTGGACACAGCTCTCAAAGTGTGGCTTAACCAGTGCTGAGTACAGGGGGAGAATGACCTCCCTGCTCCTGCTGGCCACACTGTTCCTGATCCAGGCCAGGATGTCATTGGCCTTCTTGACCACCTATGCACACTGCTGACTCATGTTCAGCCTACTGTCAACCAGTACCCAAAAAAGAATGCCTTGTCTCATGCTGTTGTGATCAGCTGGCTTTTCAGCACTGCATTCAATGAAAAGTGGAGCCTGGTGTCTTCTCTTTGTGGTATTTCAATTGGAAATGTCTGTGAGGAAAATTAGTAGCAAAAGGTAAGGTCTTGGTGATAGAAATAACACTATGGCATTTGAATTAGTGCTTTATAGTACCTACAACCAGTACTGCCTTTATACAGGGAAAATGCCTAACTTGTAGTTAAAGAGTAAAATCAGAAATTCCCTCTAGGAAACTCTCTTATCATAAGACTTCAGTTCCTTATGTGTGTGATATCAATTATACAGTGCTAAAGCCACCTGCTAATGAAATGGCCATTCAACTCTAAAAGAGATAGGAGACATAATGCATTTTAAAAAGAGATTAACATTCATTTTCTCAAAGAATCTTCTGTGGTTTTCACTTGAAACCGGGCTGTGATTTCCTCATTCTGCAATCAGCTAATATAAGCACCAGTTATGAGTCAGATCCATAACATAAACAGGCATAACTATCCAGTTGAATTATTTGAACATAAGACTCTAAGAAGACAAAGCTCTACAAAACTCTACTCAAGCATATGGTTATGTACATTTAGAAGGACGCTAACCTGTCATCTCTTCATGCCTTGCGACGGCAATGTCGACTCAAGTTAAAATCTCATTCTTTTTGCCAACACTTCTCTGAGTGTTTTAAGGTTAGCAGCTCTGAATGACTCAGAAGAAGTATTTACTCTTGTTCTGCAGCAACATACAGTGAGGTCAGGTCAAACTGCTGCCCTACTGAAACACATCTATATGAACTATGTAAGATTTCCAACCTTGCCTTCCCACCCAAACTTTCTAGTGTTTTCAGTAATAGCAATACCCAACATTTTTAAGATTGATGTGCAGAGTTACACATGGATTTAAACAATATGCAAGTGTCAGAGTGCTGCTAGAATTTTTTCTTTGCTCCATCTGTAAAGATAGAAATTCAAGAAATTTAATTTCATGTAGAAAAGCCTGGAGAAGAGGAGGCTCAGAGGAGACATTATTAATGTCTACAACTACCTGAAGGGAGGTTGTAGCCAGGAGGGGGTTGGTCTCTTCTCCCAGGCAACCAGCACCAGAACAGGAGGACATGGTCTCAAGCTGCACCAGGGGAGGTTTAGGCTGGAGGTGAGGAGAAAGTTCTTCACAGAAAGAGTTATTTCCATTGGAATGTGCTGCCTAGGGAGGTGGTGGAGTCACTGTCCCTGGAGGTGTTCAAAAAGGGATTGGACATGGCACTTGAAGCCATGGTTTAGTAGTCATGAAGTGTTCAGTGACCGGTTCGGCTTGATGATCTTTGAGGTCTTTTCCAGCCTTAATGATTCTATGATTCTATGAATTTGTTTATCAGACCAATATCACTCTGCTGTGGCATAACTATGTGCAATTCTATTAAAAAATAATTAATCTAAAATAAATGCAGAACTAAGATAAATTGTTTGAGATTGAGTGCAATAAATAACTTGAAAGATTGGTTAAGAGATATAAAGGTATTAATTAAAATAACCATTACAAGAATACTTAAAACAGATTTAGGATTTCATATGTTGTCTCTTCTTCAGCAATTTGTCACAGAGGAGCTTGGTGCTCAAACACAGATTCACAGTTCTCAGTGAATCCAATGCTTTCTGCCCACACACCTCTCATCAAATTTCATACAGTATTCTATGGAAGTTGATTGATTAGCTTGGATATGGTTATGCTAGAGAAACAGAAAGGCTTTGACTCATTTAAATGCTTATAATACTTATTTAACTAACTATATTTAACAAATAGTAACATCTGAAATTAGTAAAATAATGAAAATAAACTATCGCTACTTACGGAACAGCAATGGATGCTAACAAGACACATACACACACAGAGTCACACCTTTCAGTTACTAATCTCCAGACACTGGTATTGACTTCTTTACCTTGTTTTGGTCAATCTGGTCACTGCTTTTCAGGATAACATTATAATACAATAGAATAGAATTAACCAGGTTGGAAGAGACCTTTGCGATCATCGAGTCCAACCTGTCATCCAACACTATCTAATCAACTAAACCATGGCACCAAGCGCCCCATCCAGTCTCTTCTTAAACACCTCCAGGGATGGTGACTCCACCACCAAACTGGGCAGCACATTCCAATGGCTAACAACTCTCTCTGTGAAGAACTTTCTCCTCACCTCAAGCCTAAGCTTTCCCTGGAGCAGTTTGACACTAAGCATAGTTTTATGTTAAAAACATTCCTCACGTCTGGAGCATTTGAAGCATTTCATGCATAGTGGTTTGGCACTGAATTTTGTATCCAGTGTTACACTGATCTTTGCACACTCAGAATATAAAGCCAGAGTTATGTGTTAAAATACCCTAACAGCTGAAGAACACTTGAATCAGTCTGAAAAAGAGGAATTAGGAAGGTTCTATGGCCCAGTAGATGTACTGCTGGTCTGTGAGGAGACAGATACCACTTCTTGATCGTGATCGTTCTCTCAATAGAGTTTTGTGCCCTTATTTTTTCTTTTCTCATATTCCCACTATGCATTTGTGATATTCTGCTATATATTTCTATTGTTAGTTGCTTGATAAAAGAAAGGCACAGTGAGGACATACCAGAACCTCCAGAACAGGAAGATGGACAAAGCAAAGACATCACCAGAGCAGCTGGAGCACCTCTCCTACAAAGACAGGCTGAGAAAATTGGGGCTGTTCAGCCTGGAGAAGAGAAGGCTCCAGGGAGACAATTGAAATTATATTTCAAGATCTGAAGGGGACCTACAGGAAGGCTGGGGAAGGACTGTTTATAAAGGCATGTAGAGACAGGATGAGGGGCAATGGTTTTAAACTGGATCAGAGTATATTCAGGTCGGACATAAGGAAGAAGTTCTTTACAATGAGAGTAAAATACTGGAACAGGTTGCCCAGAGATGTGGTTCAGGTTCCATCCCTGGAGACATTCAAAATTAGACTTGATGGGCCATGGGCAGTCTGATCTAGTTTGAGTCTCTGCTCAGTGCAGGGGGGCTGGACAAGGTGACCTTTGAGGGCGCTTTCTAACGCGATACAATCTGTGAATCTATGAATCATTGCCATAAAGCTTTGTTCAAAGCAGAGAAATTTCATGAATTGCTGTCTTGGATTTAAGGTCCTATATTTATCCTCATCTTACTTAATGAGCCAAAGCATTCTCTCTAGATAGCAATACCTTAACAGTGTATCCCATTTTTGTAAAAGGCAGATAATAACTATTCCTTGTAGCTTTCAAATGTCCTAAGGTGAGCTCAGGGAGGATGGAAATGGGGTCTGTGTTGATAGGTTGGATCCTCGAGGTCCTTTCCAACCTAAGTTATACTGTGATACTGTGAAATGCTTTGGAGCAAATTCAGTTGAGTGCAAAGGGGTCCAGATCTGAAGAGACCCTTGAATGTTAATAGTATAAATTGTATTGCGACACTGCAGTGTGCTGACATCATTTTAATATGCAAAACATAACCTAAGGAAGAAAGAGCAAAGGAGTGTAAAAAGCAAGAGTGACCGTACTGTGAAAAAGTTAGGTTAATTTTCAATGCATTGGAAGTTTTAGCTGCAGATTTTTTAAACAGTTTATTTTTCCATGTTAAAAAATGAACCAAAAAACCCCCACAAACAAACAAACAAAACCCAAAAAGACAAACCAAGAAACAAACACATGAATTTCTTAATAAGACTTGGAAAATGAGTAAAGCAAAGGTTTTTCAGTCATGTGATTCTAATGGAGGGTTTGACCACTTTCTGATTTTCAAGTCTCCAATTGTCTTAACTCAGATTAGAAAAAATAGCTACAGTTCATTTACATCAACTGAAATCACAGAACTGCAGAATAATAGAAACAGTCAAGTTGGAAAAGACCCTCAGGATTATCAAGTCCAACTGACAGCCCTACTCTACAAAGCTCACCCCTAAACCATATCCCCAAGCACCACATCTAAGTAACCTTTAAACACATCCAGGTTTGGTGACTCAACCAGAAGCTGCTGCCATGTCAGACAGCCAATGTTAGCTGGCTCGAAGATATGCCCATCACTGGCCAAAGATGAGCCCATTGGTAGCATCCCTGTGATGACATATTTAAGAAAGGGTAAAAAATGCTAAGCAACACCATCTAGGAGAGAGGAGCGTGAGAGAAGCAGCCCTTTAGACACCAAGGTCTGTGAAGAAGTAGGGGAGGAGGTGCTTCTGCCACTGGAGTAAAGATTCATCTGCAGCGAGTGACGATGAGCATGGACATTCATGTTGGGACACATACACACTCTGCAGCCCATGGAGAGCTTGTGCTGGAACAGGCTCCTGGTAGAGCCTGTGGCCCTTGTAGAATAGTACATGCAGGAGCAGGTTTTCTGCAGCTCTATTGACCCAATGAGGGAACCACACTGGAGGAGCCCACTCCTGAAGGAAAGTATCCTGTGGAGAAGGCCTAAGATGAAACAGTTTGTGAAGAACTACAAACCCATGGGAAGCAGGGCATGGGAAAGGCCCACACTGGAGAAGTTCATGATGGACTGCCTCCCATGGGAGAGATCCCACACTAGAGCAAGAGAAGAGTGTAAGAAGTAAGGAGTAACAAAGTGTTCAAAACTGCAGTTCTCTGTTCCCCATCCTCCTCTATTGCTCAAGGTAAGTCGTAGAAGGTTCAGGAGCAAAGCTAGACCTGGGGAGGGTGGGGAAAAAGTATTTTAAAGGTTGTTCTTTTTTCTCATTATTCTACTCTGATTAATTAGCAATAAATTAAATTAATTTTCCTAAACTGAGTCTGTTTGCCCATAATGGCAATCGCTGAGTGATGTCTGTACCATTATCTTGACCCTGAATTTATGCCTTGACCTCAGCCCTGCCTGTAGATGCACCTGGCAAATTTGACCATGGCTGGTTTGGTCACTGTTTCTAGCCTGGTCTGCTCTTTGCAGCTCAAGCACTGCAACACTGTGCCCTTGTTAGAGTATGCCTTGCCCTGTCAGCACCGTGAACACACCTGTTTCAGCTCACCTGACTTTACAGAGCAGTTAGCCCTTGCTGCTCACTGATAAAGGCAATGTCTGCGTGTGACAGTTTAGGCTGGGTGCCTCCTGTTACTGCCACGTAAGTCACATCTCCATGTCCTGAGTGTCCAGCCCAGCATGTGGACACTGGAACTAGTGTATTTCATACCCATAATATTCTGTGCCCTATAAATCCATCTTCAAAGTCTTTCTCTTCCTCTTTCTTCCTTCTCTGCTCCCGTGGCCTAATGCCAGGAGGAGAAGGGTAGAGGGGCAGTCTCAGACCTGGCCAGCCTGAGACTAGCCTAGCAGTGGGGAGGGAAGAAAGAGCCCTGGGGGTTTTGGGTATATCCTCAGGTGGGCAGATGGGAAAGGTTGAGGACCTTTGGGTGTGCTGGAAGAGACTCTGTATGCTTTGGGATTCTTTTGCCACTGTGCTTGTAGCTTCTATAAAACACTAATTGCTTTTCCATTTAAACTTCCCATCACTTCACAATCCATTTGTGTGAGTGTCATTCATTTGCCCCTCTCACGGGCAAGAGAGGATCTGCCTGGCCTCAAACCAGGACACTGCCTCTGATCCAGCCAGACCATTCTCATTTCTGTTACTGAATAAACATGCAAAATTTCTTACAACAGTTGTGTGCATATAGTTGGTCACATTCTTGATATCCTGTTTAAGATTTGCAGTTATCCAACTAAATGATAGCAAATCGATTATGCTTTTCACACTATATCTGGATCAAAAATATAATGAACACAACAAGACCGCTAAATTCACATTATTTTTAAAGGTCCAAAGGAGAAAAAAAAAAGTCATCTAAGTTGAGGAAAACAAGGAAAAACAACTTTGCAGGATAGTTTCCTAGTTTCTATGGTTTCCCAGAGCTGACCCAGTGAAAATAAGCTCTGCGAAAGACCATGTCTTGTCAAAGAGCAAATTTCCGTGCCTTCTGTAACCCCCTTCAAAACAGAAATAATTTATGACAGGGAGAATAAAAAAAAAAAGTTATTACTTTTGTGAGCAACCTTGACTAATACTAACCAATTTAAGACCTACAGGGAAGAGAAAAACATTCCATTTTTCTTCTCATGCATCCCAAGCATTAATGTATAGCTTCAAGACAGTTAATCTTTCCCTTTTTTGTTCCTGCCAGTCCTACAGTCTTTTTAGGGAAAGATGTATTGCAACATCAGCCAAGAAAAATGAGTAAGTCTTTTTTGGTTTTTTTTTTTCCCATGGAAGAGGAATGAGCAATCTATCCAGATAAGCTCCAGAAACAAAGATGAATAATGAAATGAATAGTTAATTCACTAAAATTGCAGCGTTGAGGTCACTGAAATTTCCCAATCACTTTTTAATAGGGGTTGTTTGGAAAAGATCACATTTTTATTTTGGACTTTTAAGAGGGCAGCTTTTCAGCTTTTCTTCGTAGCATTGAATGTCAGGATTTGTTAGTTTTGATTTGAAAAGTGAGAGTGGGTGATAAATAATAACTCTACCTTGAATTCAGTTGGTGGTTTTCTTTCTTATCAAATTAAGAAACAAACAAAGAAGCAAAAGTATAATCATGAGCAAAATTTTCTCTGAATGTATCTGAAGAAAACAACGCAAATAGATAAATATATTTTAGCTAAGAAATACTGTAACAGTTAGGTGTACAAGGCACCCAAAAGCTTTAATTTATCAAAAATGCTGATATTGTGAAATAGGAAAATAATCATAGAATCATAGAATCAATAAGATTGGAAAAGACCTCAGAGATCATCAAGCCCAACCTGCCACCCAACACCTCCTGACTAACTAAACTATGGTTTCAAGTGCCACATCCGATCCCCTCTTGAACACCTCCAGGGGCGGTGCCCCAGCAGTAACATCCCTAAGTATCCGTTTCTTATTGTCCACTATATAAAACTTGATGGCTTTGGAAGAAGCAAGCAAAACAAAGCATCCGCTACAGCAAGCAACGTGGCTGGAGATCTACAGCCATCAGCATCCTCCTAAGTTGTGGAGAGCAGCTTCTCTGCCACTCAGTTCTTGGCTTTTGCATCTTATTGCTGATGTGGCAGTGGCCCACATGAGCTCCTCCACAGCTCAGCATCAGGACAGTGCTGAGCAATAATGCATAAAATAGACAAACACACTCAAATAAATATCAATGTAAAGAATAATTTACATTGGTTCCATCTCAGTAAAGTAATTTTCTCATATAGGTTTGATTAAAAATTATGTTCATGCACAGGAAAAAAAAAAAGGAGGAGATAAAGAATACTAATTCAGTAGAAAATTAAAATGTCAGTAAAATGATATCTTCAGCAATAAGGCCTTGGAGAAAAAAAATCTTATTTGCTTATACGCTGATTTCAGAATCATTGGTAATAAGCTAGAATTGCTGATGTATGCACAGTAATTTAGCTGATATTTCTGAAACCTGGTGGGAAGATTTCCTCAGTTAGAATGTCAAAATGACTAGGTTTAAATGCATTTAATAAGGGTCAAACATACAAGAGGGCAAAAGGGAGTCACAGTATCACAGTATCACTAAGGTTGGAAGAGACCTCAAAGATCGAGTCCAACCTGTCACCACAGACCTCATGACTAGACCATGGCACCAAGTGCCACATCCAATCCCCTCTTGAACACCTCCAGAGACAGTGACTCCACCACCTCCCTGGGCAGCACATTCCAATGGCGAACGACTCTCAGTGAAAAACTTTCTCCTCACCTCGAGCCTAAATTTCCCCTGGCACAGCTTGAGGCTGTGTCCCCTTATTCTGGTGCTGGTTGCTAGAGAGACGGGACCAAGCCCTTCCTGGCTACAACCACCTTTCAGGTAGTTGTAGAGGGCAATGAGGTCACCCCTGAGCCTCCTCTTCTCCAGGCTGAACAATCCCAGCTCCCTCAGGCTCTCCTCATAGGGCTTGTGCTCAAGGCCTCTCCCCAGCCTTGTTGCCCTTCTCTGGATGTGTTCAAGTGTCTCAATGTCCTTGCTAAACTGAGGGGCCCAGAACTGGAGTCAAATGTGTTGTGACCTTTTTTTCTGAATCCAGGACATGGTGAAAGTGAATGGTCTGGTAGTCCTGAGGTCTTGGGTGACAGGTTGGACTTGATGATCTTTGAGGTCTTTTCCAACCTTGTTGATTCTATGATCCTGCTGGCCTTAAGAGTAATCTAATACAGAAAAAGATGAGGCACTCTCTAAAGGCGGCTGAAGAAGGCATTAGCAGAACAGGAAGAATAAGATACATGGTCAAACTTGACTAGAAAATAAGATTTCAAATAATAATAAAAAACCCCTCCAAACCACAGTAAGGACTTTAAACAGAAACATACCAGAGTTAATTTTTTCCTTCAGTATAAAGAGAAAAATAATTTCTTTAACCTATTAGTCACAGTTTTCTAGTATTTAAAAAATAACATTCTGAGTGAGTAAATTCTAGTTTAGTCTCCCAATTTTACTTTTTATTTTTCCAGAGGCAATGAAGAACTAATTCAAACCTAAAAATGAATGGTGATTACTACAAGTGATCATGATTTCATTACGTGTATGTGGAAACCAATGCATACCAGGAGCTAGCTTCACGCACACACAGATAATTTTGGGCTTAGTCAGTCAGTAAATAGAAACTGAAGAGAAAAACGTGAATAATTATTGGGAACTACTTAAGAATGCTTACCAGTTTCTTAAAATACACAGTTGCCTACAGCTTTATGGATTATTTATGATAATTTTCAGAGAATGAACATCTGTACATGTATTCCAGTTAAAATATGGAATTGCTCGCTCTAATAATATCCTGGAACAATGAAGGACATTGAGACACTTGAACATGTCCAGAGAAGGGCAATGAGGCTGGGGAGAGACCTTGAGCACAAGCCCTAGAGGAGAGGCTGAGGGAGCTGGGATTGCTTAGCCTGGAGAAGAGGAGGCTCAGGGGAGACTTTATTGCTCTCTAAAACTACCTGAAAGGAGGTTGCAGATAAGTGGGATTTGGTCTCCTTTCCCAGGCAACCAGCACCAGAACAAGAGGACACACTCTTAAACTGCTCCAGGGGAAGTTTAGGCTCGAGGTGAGGAGAAAGTTCTTCACAGAAAGAGTTATTTGCCATTGGAATGTGCTGCCCAGGGAGGTGGTGGAGTCACTATCCCTGGAAGTGTTCAAAAGGGGATTGGACGTGGCACTTGGAGCCATGGTTTAGTTGTCATGAGGTATTGTGTATTAGGTAATAGGTTGGACTTGATGATCTCTGAAATGCATATTATTTTCAAATGCTATGACTAAAGTGAAGCTGGGGACTCACCTGTAGAAGTCTAGGCTCCTGGTATGTGTGAGATGGGATGAGATGAGATTAGGTTAGATATTAAATTAGATTAGATTAGATTAAATTTGAGTATTGCAGTTACTTTTCCTGTGCTTAAAAGAAACAGTTTTAATACAACTGGTCAGAAGAAACAGTCATTGAAACAGTTTAAAATATCTGAGAATACAACAAAAAGCCAGCACACCAAGATACATGGGGCATATAAACTGTAATTGCTAGATCAAATCAATATTTAGTGACCAGAGGGGAAAAAAAACCTCTCCAGTAACTAGTCCCTTCAAATCAGAGCATGAGGAGCTATAAAAAAAAGGCACAAGAGAATTTACATCTGATTTTCCATGAGCCTTTTATCATGATTACACCAGCTCTCATACACTAAATGTGCTACGGTCGAATTAAGTGACCCTTATTAAGCAATACAAGAAACAGTCTTTGACAGGAGGTGAAAAATCCTGAGTCTGAGTTAATGCAGTGCTATGCTAATCTTCAGTCCCAATACATTAGATAATTACTCTGCTACATTGATGAATATTAAACTCAACATTTTAATGCAAATTTTGATTTTCCCAAGGACAAGCATCTTAGGTGTAAACTAAAAGCAACAGGCTTTATACCTGAACCTTTCATCTGAGCATATTTCAACCTTTGATTCCATCAACCATTTCAATACATACTTCCATTCCATCTGTTTTGAACACAATTCTGGCTTAGAGAATTATTAATTGGATATAGTTTTTTTTTTTTTTGACTGATTGCATCTGTAGGACTAGGGAAATTATTTTCCTTAGAAGCAACTCAGTCTTTGAATCCTTTGTCTATCAGCAAGCATAAGAATGACTCCTGAATTTCCTTTAATTCCACTTTCATAGTGAAAGTATAAATTTTAACTTAAAAAAGCCCAAACACAACCTCAGTTGAAATCCAGTTCTAATCTTTCCCCTATTACAAGAAGGATATGGATGTGCTGGAACATGTCCAGAGAAGGGCCATGAGGATGATCAGAGGGCTGGAACACCTCTCCTATGAGGACAGACTGAAGGAGCTGGGGCTGTTCAGTCTGCAGAAGAGAAGGCTCCGAGGCTACCTAATTGTAGCCTTCCAATATCTGAAGGGGGCCTACAAGAAGGCTGGGGAAGGACTTCTTAGGATATCAGGTAGTGATAGGACTAGGGGTAATGGAATGAAGCTGGAGGTGGGGAGATTCAGGCTGGAGGTGAGGAGGAAGTTCTTCACCATGAGAGTGGTGAAGCCCTGGAATGGGTTGTCCAGAGAGGTGGTTGAGGCCCCGTCCCTGAAGGTGTTTAAGACCAGATGAGGCTCTGGCCAGGCTGATCTAGTGTGGGGTGTCCCTGCCCATGGCAGGGGGGTTGGAACTAGATAATCCTTGTGGTCCCTTCCATCCCTGACTGATACTGATACTACGATATAGCTAAATCTTGATGTGAGGTGAATATACAATAAATCACTTTCCTCTATGTATTCCTCCTGATGAATTTGTCTTTGATCCTAACAAGACCTTCAAAGCCTGAATACTAGTTAAAGATCTTCTGAAGAAAGCAATTTGAAATTACATATTAAGGACAATTTTCAAACTTTCTCCTAATTATAGTTTGAAGCTCATTTAAAAGGCATCAGGGGAATGAAACATTTTAAAGCAAGCGAAGAAGAATTACAGCACTCTAAGGCTCTGTCTCTGCCTGCTAGAGATACAGTGATGATTTCAATGAACTCTTGTGGTAAGTTACAAGATGTTGTTTATGTATTAAATGTACAGAGACCCCAGGCAAAACACTTAGGAACAAAATCTGTAGGCAGAACTGTGCATAGAGCAGGAGAATGTGCCCTGACATTTAGTGCTTAAAAAAAAGCAAAGTCCTTATCTAACCTGATGATCTTTAACAAACAACATCTTCAGGAATGTAGAATGTCTCTGGAAGGCCAGTTATGGGATGTACACTGCCAAAAACACTAGTGGGGTATCTGTAGGTGTCGAGAAGATTCCTTAGGGAAATATAAAACTCTACCACCTAAATATTTTTTTCTTGGATTAAAACACTTATAATCACAAAAATAAACTAGAAATAACTGCAGTTTCATTTATGGTTGACACTTCACTACTGCATTGGTTTTGTCCTTTTAGAGACTGATATATAATATTAGCCTAGTTATTAAACCATAAATAGAATTTTGACCTACAGAATCACAGAATCACCAAGGTTGGAAGAGACCTCAAAGATCACCAAGTCCAACCTGTCACCACAGACCTCATGACTAAACCTTGGCACCAAGTGCCACATCCAGTCCCCTCTGGAACACCTCCAGGGATGGTGACTCCACCACCTCCCTGGGCAGCACATTTACATCTTCTGATTCTGAAACTACATGAAGAATGCCTAGGCAAATGGATATTGTTTTTATTTCTTTCCTCAGATTAAAATGCTCTAGATGTTTTAATAGGACACTATATAAACAGTGTGCTGCATTTTCAATATTATTTTCTTCTATCATCCTATTTGTTCTGGCATCAAAATTCTGATTGCTATTTTTTTTTTATTATTATTATTTTATATTTTATAATATAAAATTTCACTTCTACCTGCTGAGCATCTTAATGTTAGTTTTTTGAGCAGACTCGATCACAAGCCCTATGAGGAGAGGCTGATGGAACTGGGGTTGTTTAGCCTGGAGAAGAAGAGGCTCAGGGAAGGTCTTATTGCTGTCTACAACTACCTGAAGGGTGGCTGTAGCCAGGAGGGGGTTGGTCTCTTCTCTCAGACAACCACAACAAGAGGACACAGTCTCAAGCTGCGCCAGGGGAAGTTTAGGCTCAAGGTGAGGAGAAAGTTCTTCACAGAGTTGTTAGCTGTTGGAATGGACTGCCCAGGGAGGTGGTGGAGTCACTGTCCCTGGAGGTGTTCAAGTGGGGATTGGACATGGCACTTGGTGCCATGGTTTAGTAGCCATGAGGTGTTGGGTGGGAGGTTGGACTTGATGATCTTTGAGGTCTCTTCCAACCTTATTGATTCTGTGATTCTATTCTATGATTCACCCCTCCCAAAAGGAGTAAAATAAAAACACTCCTCACGGAATCGTAAATTTAAATGGAAATATTATTTACAAATATTTACACTTTTTACACTAATGCAAAACACTCAAAGTCACATTTCAGCTGTCAACAGCCTCATTAAGCCAAAAATCTTCCAACAACCCAGGCTTCAATTTCTCACCTCCCAGTCCTCCCACCATTCCTCCCAATCCTTGCAAGATAAGCCAAATAGTGCAGCTACAAAACTAGCTTTGCCAGGGTCAAGCCAGGCAGCAAACCTCCTGCACATTGCAAGAGATAAGAAATCTGCACTGGAAAGGGAGAGAGATGCTGAAAAAAGGGATTAATTTATTCTGCAACCAATTTATATAGTAAATGAAGGGCTTATGGGATAAAAAAACAAATTATTACCATTTCCTGTGCTTATCTAGTGCCTTGGAAGGTCTCTTCCAACCTGGTCTGGTCTATTCTATTCTATTCTATTCTATTCTATTCTATTCTATTCTATTCTACTCTACTCTACTCTACTCTACTCTACTCTACTCTACTCTACTCTACTCTACGGTTAAGACAACCTGTCTTAACCATAAACCCACAACAGTCTTAAACCCACAACACTGAGTTACTGTTTCTCTTAACCTCAGCTTTTTCCTTTTCTAGACAGTTTGTAGTGTTCAGTCTTGTACTGTCCTCAGATGTAGATGACTCTTCAAGTAGAGAGTCATTCCAATGTAATAGTGTTGCTCATCCTCATTTAAAACTTTTGAAGGAATAGTGATGGTATTTGAACTGACCTGGAAGAAGAAATACAGAAGACTCCACCCACCTTGAAAGAAACAGCGGATAGGTTAGGCCAAATAGTACATTCATATGAAGGGTCAGCTAAAATTATCCTGTACAATGATTGGTAAATGGTTTTTTTCCCCCCTGCTTTAATCACATGTAGCAGGCATTGCCTTGTCCTAATAGTCCTTGAAATTAAGGTTTATTGCAGAAAAGCAGAGGCACAAGTACTTACCTTAGCTCCTTTACATAGCACTCAGATGCATTTTCTTTCTGATATGTAAGGCTTATCCCAATCTCTGCAGCTGTTAGCCTAATTGGATGATTTCCTGTTTGAAATGCAGAAAAATTTAAAGTGACTGGCAGTTTTTCGGGGAACCTCCCTCTCTAGGACATAATTTAATCTGACATATTCAACTCTCATCAGAGATTCAACAACTTTTCTAAGTGATTACTGCTTCCTCCATCACACGCCAAGTTCCTTGACTTCCATTTGAGTGCTGCAATTTAGAGCTTGATTGCTGAAATGAAAATAAGAGGGAAAAAAGAAAGTGCTTCCTCAAACAGTATACTACATGCATCTGAGAACAGCCAGGTAGGAATTAGGAATTCTCCCTGCAAAAATGTGGCAGGACCATTGGCCAGCTGCAGTGCATCTACATTAGTACATGCAGCATGGGAAACAAACAGGAGGAAGTGGAAGCAGCTCTGCATCAGGAAAACT
Source organism: Melanerpes formicivorus (assembly GCF_026170545.1). Lineage (NCBI taxonomy): Eukaryota > Metazoa > Chordata > Aves > Piciformes > Picidae > Melanerpes > Melanerpes formicivorus. Next base: position 60,030,946 of record NW_027142353.1, read on the forward strand.
ACAATATAGCACCCATCATGGAAACATATTGGGATGTTTCACACAACTAGCATGTTGAGATCACTGGCTACAAACTCCTCAGAAGAGATAGGCAAGGAAGGAGAGGCAGTAGGGTGGCCCTCTATGTCACGGAGTGTTTTGATTGCATTGAGATTAATGATGGTGATGAGAGGGTTGAGTGTTTATGGGTAAGAGTCAGAGGGACGGCCAACATGGCAGATATCTTGGTGAGACTCTGTTGTAGACCACCCAAGCAGGATGAAGAGTGGGGTTTTGGGGAAAAATAAAGATAACTATAGTTTTGTAATTCCTGCTTTATTAATTTAGCCCAAATCAAATCAATGTTAAAATACATCCCATGTAGGTACGAAGCAATGTACTAAGTGCCTTAAGGCTCTCATGAAGGGAGTTGAACTTACTACTCCAATAGATTCTTTATGGCTGTAGTGGTAGACCAATTGCAGTAAGAATCATAGAATCGTAGAATCATAGAATCAATAAGGTTGGAAAAGACCTCAAAGATCATCAAGTCCAACCTGTCACCCAACACCTCATGACTGCTAAACCATGGCTTCAAGTGCCACATCCAATCCCTTTTTGAACACTTCCAGGGAAAATGACTCCACCACCTCCCTGGGCAGCACATTCCAATGGCTAACAACTCTCTCTGTGAAGAACTTTCTCCTCACCTCAAGCCTACAGGTTCTGCACTCAAGACCTGAATCAACCCATAAGAAAACAATTGGTGATGTGGTTCTGAAGGTTGTGAGGTTTTTTTTTGGTGTTTGTGTGTTTGATTACTTTATACTAACTCTACTTTTGTTCCATAGATTGAGGGACCATTGGTTAATTGAGTGCACTAGTCCTCTTCCTCAGGCTGCCTGGCCAGTTTAGTTTCAGCTAAGAGTACACAGTTCATGATCACAAGACCACTGTGATGTGAACCAGAATCCAGAGAACAGCAGGAAATTCACTTTGGTAGCACACTGATGTCTCAGTCTCATTAGATACAACCTGTTAGTCTCATGTTTCTAAATGACTGCAATAATATATTGCTACAGAGATCTCTGTGTAATATTTCAATCAATTCTTGTGAAATAAATCAATCTTGTGTTCTTCGACGCTCTGCTAGATTCTCTTCTTACCGCATCCAAAACTGAGAAAACGTCAGGTGAAGAGGATTTGTCAATGCTGTTCTTCCTGCTGACTGTGGTTAACATTTTGGCTTTTTATTTCTGCAAAGGACATTAAATGGAATTTTCTTAGGAAGACTTCTTACAAAAGAATTGGCTGGCTTAGATTTTCATCAGCTGATTTTGAACCTCTGTTGGCGTATTGCATATACGGTTGTGCATTGAAAAAATCAGGCAGCTGAGATTCAGAGCTCATTTGTGAGTGCTGTTTTGCAGAGTTTTTATTTAGTAAAAGGAGATGGTATTGTTTTAATCTGTTTAAAATACCTATTATCTTGCACCTAATGCCCAATAATGTGTGCTGTGTAAGCAATTAGAATGAGTAGGGATCTCAATGCAGCAGTTTGACAGAAGTGTTAAATATAGGTCTCCTCTGCACATACTGGAAATGGTGATTGTGTCTTTTAAGAACAGAGTCCAAAACTGAACAAAATGTAAGAGGAAAGTTCCCAGAAGGCTTTCTTGGCTCAAATCATAGCAACTGTGTTAATCAGAGCTTTGTTTTGCACTGCCTGCAATTGCCTTTCAACAGTCAGTACAAAAGTTTGCAATGCCTAAGCATTCATGTGACAAGAATAGCTCCCATAAGAGTAGGAGCTGAAGCTGATTCTCCAGAGAGGACATTGCACAACTGCAAATGTAAGCACTTGGGGAAGGATTGCAGCATGGCAATTTTAGGAAAGGACTACAGGTATTTGTGTCCAGGTCTTACTGAGAGTACTGTTTCTGTGCACCAAGCAGTCTGAAGCTGAAGCAAGACGATTTCTGAGTGATTGGATTACTGCCACATACTTGTAACTGCACAACACTAACTCAGATGCTGGTTTGGTCATTTTTATGCTCAGGTCTCCGCAGTTCTTTGGTATTGGTAGAAATCCCTGACCTTACAGTCTGCTGACCTCTATTTTGTGAGAATAAGCAAACCGATCAGAGCAGAAAGACAACGGTTAAGCCTCCACAAAAGTCAGCACAGAGGCTAAGAGTTGTGAGGAACATTTTGGAAGAGCTACTCATCTGTTCCTAAGCTACACTAGTTACTGAGTGGATCTTATATTTTAGAATAGAATAGAATAGAATAGAATAGAATAGAATAGAATAGAATAGAATAGAATAGAATAGAATAGACCAGACCATGTTGGAAAAGACCTTTGAGATCATCAAGTCCAACCTATCACCCAACACGATCTTGTCAACTAAACCATGGCACCAAGTGTCACATCCAGTCCCCTCTTGAACACCTCCAGGGATGGTGACTCCACCACCTCCCTGGGCAGCACATTCCAATGGCCAATCACTCTTTCTGGGAAGAACTTTCTCCTCACCTTGAGCCTAAATTTCCCCTGGTGCAGCTTGAGACTGTGTCCTCTTGTTCTGGTGCTGGTTGCCTGGAAGAAGAGACCAACCCCCACCTGTCTACAACCTCCCTTCAGGTAGTTGTAGAGAGCAATAAGGTCTCCCCTGAGCCTCCTCTTCTCCAGGATAAACAACCCCAGCTCCTTCAGCCTGTCCTCACAGGTCTTGTGCTCGAGGCCTCTCCCCAGCCTTGTTGCCCTTCTCTCGACACGTTCAAGTATCTCAATGTCCTTCTTAAACTGAGGGACCCAGAACTGGACACAGGACTCAAGTTGTGGCCTAACCATTGCTGAGTACAGGGGCAGAATGACTTCCCTGCTCCTGCTGGCCACACTATTCTTGATGCAGGCTAGGATGCCATTGGCCTTCTTGGCCACCTGGGCACACTGATGGCTCATATTCAGCCACCTGTCAATCAGTTCCCCCAGGTCCCTTTCTGTTTGGCAGCTCTCCAGCCATTCCAATTTGTTCAAGTTCGGAGTGAGGGAAAAAATTCCTGGTTTTCTGGAAAAAAATAATGATGTCTAAACATTTACTTTGTTTCACATTTTCATTTTGACCCCTCCTTGTCTCTCCAGAAATGATCAGAGGGTCTGCTTTGGAAGGCAGAAGCCTTTCTATGGCTAGCATCATGAAAATCTGTGTGTTGAAGAAAATATTGTCTCAGAAATATTTCTTTTTAACAGCAAAGGGGGAAAGAATGTGCCTTAACAAAAATATTGCTCAACTCTTTCATAGCCCTACTATTCTTTGATTTCAAAACTTAAGAAAGGTTTCTCTGCAAAAAGGGTAACTTGTCAATAGTCTTTTCATTGAGAAAGCTCAGGTGGAAAGAATATAACCAGGTGAAGCTGTTTATTGCATATTCAGTTGATCCCCTGGTACCTGTTGGAGCCGAACATAAAGAAAGCGAGGCAAAGCCTACTGAAGGCAAAAATGTGCCAAATGCTGTACATGAGGAATATTCTCTCTTAACACCCAGAAGGCAATATTTCTAAGATAATTTGCAAGATTTCTTCCCTCACAAATCCACAGAAAATTAATTCTTTATGTTGTTCACAGGAGATTAGGGCTTCCTAGAATGGAGAGTATCCTTGCAACCTCTCCACTAGTCAGTGGATTAAGGCTCCAGTTTGATCATAGAATAAATCTGTCTTGAGGTCTTGTGCTATGAGATCAAAAGAAAACTCTGTGATGCACAGAAGGAAGCCTACATAAACTCATTCTGTATGGTCAGTTCTGTTCAAAAGATGTTGCTGCGCTAACTTTGAGGTTTTTAGGCTTTCTCTTGGAATAGGTTTCAATGTATTATCTGTTTTCTTACATGCCTGAATAAAAAGATGTTAAACACAGTGCTGTATGCTCCAGTGCTCATTTGAAGACATGCCAGCAAGCCCCTCTTACCCTTCTCTGCTTCCAGTGTGCATCAAATCTGTGTTTTGAGTTTTCTGGTAGCAGATAGATACAATGTTAATGGTTATTGAAGAATGAAAAGAAAAAGGTATGAGAATGACTATTGCTACTTAGCAAATTCAGGTGTACTACAAACAGTAGTAAGTAAATGCTTGTTCATTTATGAGGTTGGGGCCTATAGGTAATGACTCTCTACTGCCAGGTTTCTCATAGTGCATCTTGCTTTGTATTCATGGCTCCTGTGACTACTTTGTCTCTTGTTTGCTTGCTAATGAAAGGTGTCAGTATTAGAATTTTTCCAGCCTGCTGGTGTGTTTTTGTTAGTGCTGCTGTTTTTTTGACCAAAGAAGGGTGCTGTGTGTGCCTTCACCATTCTGTAATGAGAGAATGTGATAGACTAAAGCTTGTCTCTCCTGATATGACTCAACAAAGATACAATCACCTTTGCTGCTTGCCCAGACAATAGCTGATGTGTATTGCGCAGAGCCACTGGAAGGATTCTCCGGAAGGCGCATAGATAAGGATTGCTCACTGGGCTGCAGCTGTCCTGACCACAATGCACTGAGGCCACTGTTATCAATACCCTCAGGAATACGCATAAGACAAGATCATCTCCACCCATCAGGAACCTGGAAAGGGAGGATGGTGAGACAATGGATATTGGGTGTGTGGGCAGGTAAATGGAGAAGGAGGAGGTGGAGCCCCCCCCCCCCCCCCCCCCACCCCCTTCCTCCAGACCCCTGTCCAAACACAAAGGAATACACAAGAAGATTTCCTGGGGAACAATACCTGGACACTTACCTAAGGATGATTTCCTGGGGGACAACACTTGGACACATACCTAAGGACTAAAAAAAAAACTGTATAAAAGGAGTTAAGCAACTACTAGCTCACAAGAAGGAAAACACAGGAGGAAAAGACCTGGACAATGCTGCAAAGAGGGAAAAACAGAGAGAATACCAGGACAGAGGCATCACCGTGTAGCTTGGAAGAAGCAGACCAAGAGGAACCCTCTCTCTGCGTCCTAAGTTCCACCTGCCGCAACTCATGGAGCTGAAGAGGCTGCTCAGAGGACCACATAGCCAAAGCTGCAGCACCCTTCTTCTACAGCCAAAGCTGCAGCACCCTTATTCTACAACCAAAGCTGCAGCACCCTTCCTCTACAGACCCAACATCTACTCTACATCCAAAGCTGCAGCACCTTTCCTGCACAGAAGGGGGGTGGGGGGGTGTGGTAATATAATTCCTTTCCCCTTCTCTTTCTCCCTCTCTATTTTCTCTCTCCCCCCTTCTGATCCATCCATTTTATTGGTGTAATAAATAGTCTAGCTGCTGATATTTTGGCCTCGTTTGTGCCTTTAATTTCATAACACGGGAATATTCAAAAGAACTGAGTCTCTTTCCCTCTCCGGACCGAGACAGACAAGTAATGAGAAATAGCCAGCAAATGAAGGAAAGGTGACTAAGCACTGTTGCCAAGCTGACTTCACAAAAAAAAACAAACCCAAAAAAAACCCAAACCCAAAAGATTTATCTCTTTAAAACTGAGTAAGGAGAAAAGCAGTATGAGTGCTACAGCTGGGGTTGTCAGAGAAAACCCACTTTAGAAAGTAAACCATATTGCAGACTTAAGGCATTTTTTTTTCTAACTCATCAAAAAGGAGTTCCAAGAAGAAACTGCAGATCTCACCAAATAAATAGTCCAAAAAGGAAAAAAAAAAAGGGGAGAGAACCATCTGTTGTATCATCTTTGCCCCCTCCAGGGGGAATGGAGGACCTTCCTGCTCTGAGTCAGACACCTACAAATAGGATACCTATGGGAGGGGGTTTTTCTCACAGGAACATTTTTCTTCCCAGGGACAATCTAAACCAGGATGGTGTGAGGTAAGGAAAGCCTAAGGGTAGAGGAAGGGGATGAAAGAGTGAAGAAACAGAGAGAATTTTAGAAATTGAAAACATTTCAGTTCCTCTTTACAGATATTTGAAGGTGCTATTTTTAGGGCATAGTATTTGCAAAAGAATATTGAAGCAGTGGATGTTGGCGAATACATTCGTTAATGCAAATTTCACAGGGAAATCTATAATTTGGCTAAAAATAGATGCAACCATGGATCCACTAAGTGCAATAAACCAATGTTATCAAAAGGTGGATTTCTCCTGAGAAAACATATTGCTTGAAAGATAAGAATACATTAGAAAATTGAGTTAAAATTCTACACACAGTATCTTGAACATTCTTCAAGGATTAGGGTAGCCTAAACTTTCTGGAAGTGGCAGCCATGAAAATGACAACATTGCAGAAACAATGAGCACTGCTGTGTGAGTGCAACCTCCATTTAACCTTGAAGTTCCTGTAGATGGAGTCTCAAAACACAAAGAAATTAACTATTTTTCTTGAAGAGCTTTCATCTTAAGTCCCAGAACTACAACCAGGTCCTACAGGGTGGCCTGGTTTGAAGTTAATAGAACTCTGCAAGGATGCCAAGGTCACTCACTGCCAAGCCTCTGGGATAAATTCAGCCTGTGTCAGGTCTGACAACAGGAGTGATGACAGTAGACAAAGCAACCCTAAGGCAAAGTCTGAATCAAAATTAGGTCACATGTAAAGGAATCATTGGGGTTGCACTTGTTTGCATCAGCTGAGAATCTGACCCTGGGGGAAGGAAGGTTAGTGGCAGATGGTGGAGGGTTCTGCAGATAGACTTCAGAAAGGGCAGCAAAACCATGTAGCAATGATGAAGATTTTTGAAGGCAGAATGATAGAATGTGAAATACTGGATCTTTACTCATCCTACTTTTGTTTTCCTCTTCATCCTCTTGTACAAATCTTTTATTTATATCACATATTTTTGTTCCTCTTTGCCCTATTTAAACTGAAATACTTTGATGGATCAAAACTTTTTTGTTGTGAAAATGCATTGTCCTCCAGACTGGACTCAAGGAATGTATAAGCTCTTCCAAATTATACTGCTCAAACAGCAGAAGAGAGGAATAGAGGTTGCTGCAGTGGACCTCATAAATGAAAGCTCTGCAGTGTGGTCAAAAATCTGCGACAAGCTATTTCAAACTGAAGGTTAAAAAGTGCTGAATAGAATCTATTATTTTTTGCCAGGGCAGATTCAATGAATATAATCTTTCTATTCTTATAAAGTACTAAACTAATGGTATTTAATTAAGTCAAGTCCTTAGATGACTGAACAAAAGGACTTATGACCAAGCAACTATCTTGTATTGCAGATATGCATATCCTGGTCCAAAAATTAACCTTGAATACTCTGTTAAAAAAACCCAAAACATTAAACTCCTAAATATTTCAAATTATGTCCAGCAGGAAGAGGAAGATAGCAAGGACACAGTCAAGGACATCAAGCCAGGCAAAGCCAGAAACCTTGTAAGTGGAACAGATCAGGAATGATACTGAGTTACATGCTGACAATAAGCTTCTACCAGTCAACACCACCTCACCACCCCCCATTGGACTTTTACCCTGAGGGAGCTGGGGCTGCTTAGCCTGGAGAAGGGGAGATGAAGGGGTGACATTATTGCTCTCTACAACTACCTGAATGGAGGTTGTAGACAGGTGGATGTTGGTCTCTTCCAGGCAGCCAGCACCAGAACAAGAGGACACAGTCCCAGGCTGCACCAGGGAAGGTTTAGGTTGGATGTTAGGAAGAAGTTCTATACAGAGAGAGTGATTGCTCATTGGAATGGGCTGCTTGGGGAGGTGGTGGAGTCACCATCATTGGAGGTGTTCAGGAGGAGACTTGATGGGGTGCTGGGTGCCATGGTTTAGTTGATTAGGTAGGTTGGATTGGTTGATAGGTTGGACACGATGATCTTGAAGGTCTCTTCCAACCTGGTCTGGTCTGGTCTGGTCTATTCTATTCTATTCCATTCCATTCCATTCCATTCCATTCCATTCCATTCCATTCCATTCCATTCCATTCAGTATAAAACAAACAAAAAACCCCAAAGATCAAAATCAAACAAAATGCAGACAAAACAAAATGAAGACAAAACAAACAAAAAAACAACAACCCAAACCCCAAACAAATGAAAAACCAAATCCCCCAAAACCCCACCCAAAAGCCTCCCCAAAAGATTAGAGAAAAAGAATTTGAGTGCTGAGTGGCATCTTTTGTATGTGGAGGGTGTTCAGATTCTGAAGAGCTGGACAGCAGCACTAAATTCATCATTATCAACAACAGCTATTTAATGATGAGCCTAGGGCTGCTATCAGAGGCACCTGCAAGAGTGTTTCTGGAGTTCTTAAGACTGCATTCAGATAGCACAATGGCCAATTTATCTTCTGAGGTATGCTGTACAAGAGGTCTGAAGCCCATGAAAACGATTGCAATATACATTTTCAGTCATCACAAAATGCCTCTTTGTCAAGAGTACACAGTCACACCACAGGAAATCAAGGCTTCATAGAAAAATGTAGATCTCTCTCAGGTAAAACTGTGGTACCAAAAATCCCATCATGAACATTTAAGCCAGGACAGATTTACATTTAACAACAACAAAAAAAGTATGTCATGTAAGATCTTCCCTTTTATACAATTTTTTTTCCTCCCTCATATTAAGTCTTTATATTTCCCTTGTGAGATTTAAACCTTAAAGACTCTTGCTTAGAGCCTGCTTCCCACACTAATTACAGACACTAAGCATCTGTTGGAATGTCCTCTGGTTACCACTGGAATTTAAACTACCCCCATTCCCCACAGTACAGCAGTTAAATCTTAGTGTTTAAGTCTGTATTTCCATGTACTTACTATGCAGTGGAACAGTAGAGTCATCTGAAATATGCAGTTAGTTCTAACACCTACTGATTCTGAAGGAGATAAGGCAATCATTCACAGTTCTTTTCAAATTAAATACCTCCACCTCCCTGTTCAGAGCTGCAATTTAGCCTTACTGTTTGTCTGAGAACAATCCACACAATATGAGGTTCTCTCCAGATTTTGATTTGCAAAGTTAACACTGAAAGAGAAATTACTGATCTCTCCTCAACACTGCAGCTTGATTCTTCTCGGATGTTTGTTAGTCTCTGAAAATGGTTTGCTTACTTTTCAGAACTGCACAGTGATTAAAAAACAAACACCAAATCCAAGAAACTCCATTTGCTCAGAAAACTCACTGTTGTGTCTTTCTGATATAGCTGCAAATTTTATTCTGCTTATAGGACTGAGAATTCTGAAAATACTCAGCCTCACTTTTCCTGCTTTATTCAGATGGGGAAACAATCAAAGCTCTGTTAGTTTGCTCAATTTCAATTCAATTCCTTGAGCTGATCTACTTTACCTGAATGTACAATCTTTCACAATAAATGTTCCCAGCAAGAAAAACCTGCATTTTGGATTCGTTGTTCAGTCCTCCAGCTTCCTTAACTCCAGGGCTGATTCATTATCTCCCACTCTAAGACTCACTCAGGTCCTTCCATCTCACTAGCCCTTCTTAGTATTCCTTGCAAGGATGAATTCCAGCATGGCATTAGCCCTCCTAGTAGCCTCCCTACATCCTCTGACATCTCTCTTATACTCCTTCCAAGTGCCCATCCCCTCCTTCCATGATCTGTAGAGTCTCTTCTTCCACTTGACCTTGCTTAGCAGTTCCCTACTTAACCATGTAGGTCTCCTAGCTCCCTTTCTTGATTTCCTGCTTGTTGGGATGCTCTGATCTTGAGCTTGGAGGAAGTCCTTCAATATTAACCAACTATCATGGGCCCCTGTGCCTTCTGGTACCCTGTCCCATGAGATTTCCAGCAATTGCTTGAAAAGGCCAAATTTGGCCTTTATAAAAAGTGAATTCCCAGACCTTATTGCTGTCTACAACTACCTGAAGGGAGGTTGTAGCCAGGAGGAGGTTGGTCTCTTCTCCCAGGCAATCAGCACAAGAACAAGAGGACACAGTCTCAAACTGCACCAGGGGAGATTTAGTTCAAAGTGAGGAGAAAGTTCTTCACAGAGAGAGTTGTCTGCCATTGGAATGGACTGCCCAGGGAGGTGGTGGAGTCACCATCCCTGCAGGTGTTCAAGAGGGGATTGGACGTGGCACTTGGTGCCATGGTTTAGTAGTCATGAGGTGTTGGGTGACAGTTTGGACTTGATGATCTGTGAGGTCTTTTCCAACCTTATTGATTCTATTATTCTATGATTGTAATAGTGACACAGATTAGAGCTAAAAGCATCACATTAACATTCATATTGGAGAGTCTGATGATCCTGAAGAAAAGATAGCCTGATCCAGTCAACTAGGAATTAGTAGTTCAGCCAGGCAGGGAAAAAATCTGATGTCCAATACTTTATTTCTTGATTATTTTTAAAAATCTTTTTTCTTTCAAATAAGGTTTTTAAAAGTGAACTGAATGTCATGACTATGCAGCCACCTAAGCCACCTATACTAAATACCTATATGAAAGTGTTATGATGGACTCCACAAGGAAGACATTTTAGTACCCAAAATACCAGTTCAGGATTGCTGGAAAACTGATCCACTCTTACCTAAGCAGGTGCTTCGAAGCCAGTCCTAAACTGAACAAAATGCAAACAGACTGGATCTCAGCTGGATACATTATCTTAATCCTTCTAACCCCTCTTTCTTTGCTAAAATGTCATCTGATCCTGGAAGAAGGTAAAGGACTCTCTCTCTCCAGACTCATCATATTATTGCCTGCGGGGCCTCATCTGCTTGGTCCTTTCAAAGCAAGTCTAAGATCTCTGTCTCAGTCCAAAATACTTCTGTGAACTTGCCCATCTGCCAATTGCTCTGTATCTAGGGCACTCCTGAGGTTAAGGACATCTTAGATTTAGGTGGCTGCTTTGCTTGACAGGTTTTTATTTTCATCCAGGCTTCTCATCCCTTCTCAGGCCTTGTCCCTGAACTGTTGAGTATGTCAGGATAGGGTGAAAATAAATATATTCAGTTGTGGCTATTGGAAATCTTTCTGTCTCACATGAAATATATTTCCAACACTAAATAGCTCCAAGCTAAACAATAATTTCACTGACAGGGACTAAAAAGCTTCCTCAAGAATATAGAATGTCTTAATCTTTCTTGTGTGGTAAGAGATATGGATGTACTCTTCATCCTCTGCTTTAACTGTAGGGTGCTTGTAGCTTTCAGTGGGAATTATTAAAGTTCTGTGTGCATCAGAAGTTTCTAAGTTATTTTCTGCCAGAGGTAAGGATCAAGGAAACAATCCAATGTAATGCAGACACAATGCAAATAACACCAGTCACCCGAATGACGGAGATCTCAGTGTGTCCTCTGCTTTCACTTGCTCCTGTGTTGCTGTTCTTCCAATTGATTTCCAGGAGACAAAAATATGTCACCAGCTTCTGCTAAAATAGTGCTAAAATAGTCCCCTGAAGGAGAAAGCAGATGGAATCCACTGCTTCTTGTATGTCTTTCTTAAAGTACAGCAACTGTTCTTCCTCCAGTCCAAATCTTGGTGGTCATCCATCACAACTCCAGTATCATGATCTGTTTTGCTGTTCATTTCTGTCTCTGGCTTTCTGACCAAAATCTGTTCTCTCTGTGCTTTCTAAGACCCTTAATCTCACATAGTCCCCAAGTGCTTAGGTCATTTTCTATTCTCTCAGTGGTTTAATGATACCCTGGTGTGGCTGGAAATCACAGCAGTAGGAGTTTCCTGTTAAGTAATGGGTCAGAATGGCATTTTTGTGATCTTTGATTTAACAGCTTGAATATCACAGTAGAACTTTTATTAAACCAGAGCTTAACTCATCATAAATGTTAGGGGGATGTATGCAGCATATTTTGGTTTTGTCACTTTTCATTGATTTGTTTCCTAGACTTCTCATTTTCCACTTACACACAGCATGGAAAAAAAAAAAAATCATAGTTTTGTGAATATAATTTGAACAAATAGCTAAGGTTCAGTCACACAACAACATCACACCATCATTAAACTTCACTGATAGCTCAGCTGTCACAGCCTACATCACTAATCACTAATATTAAGAATATAACAACCGTTTTCCATAAATGTAAACTGTCTTGAAGAAAGATTTGCTCTTTTATTGCATTTTATTGTGACAAAAGATAATGCATTAAACAGACAGAACTAGTCTGTCAAGTGCTTTATTATGTCATTAAACCTTAAATATATTCCAGCTCCCAAGAATGGACAGATTATACATTTAGAAGACGTCATAAACAAAGCTTGAAATGGTATTCAACAATTAAGAAAACAATGAAAAACTTTTTTCACATAATTTTCTCAGGGTTTGTTGTTTTTTTTTTGGCACCCACACAAATCTGAAATATTGTGAAGCATTCTGAGTGTATATAAATGGAAAGAAATCTAATTTGGGCTCTACTATGTTGGCTAGGATCCTTTCACAGATATCATGCTCTTTAATATCTTTATTGATGATCTGGATGAAGGCATTGAGTCCATCATCAGTAAGTTTGCAGATGACAACAAGCTGGGGACAGAAGTTGATCTGCTGGAGGGTAGAGAGGCTTTGCAGAGGGACCTTGACAGGCTGGACAGATGGGCAGAGTCCAATGTGATGGCATTCAACAAGTCCAAGTGCCAGACTCTGCACATTGGCCACAGCAACCCCATGCAGTGCTGCAGGGTGAGGTCAGAGTGGCTGGAGAGCAGCCAGGCAGAGAGGGACGTGGGGGTACTGGTCGATGGTAGGCTGAACATGAGCCAGCAGTGTGCTCAGGGGGCCAAGTGGGCCAATGGCATCCTGGCCTGTGTCAGGAACAGTGTGGCCAGCAGGAGCAGGGAGGTCATTCTGCCCCTGTACACAGCACTGGTTAGGCCACACCTTGTCTGTTGTGTCCAGTTCTGGGCCCCTCAGTTTAGGAAAGATGTTGACTTGCTGGAGTGTGTCTAGAGAAGGGCAACAAAATCGGTGAGGAGTTTTGGAGCACAAGCCCTCTGAGGAGACACTGAGGGAGCTGGGGTTGCTTAGCCTGGAGAAGAGGAGGCTCAGGACAGACCTTATGGATCTCTACAACTACCTGAAGGGAGGTTGTAGACAGGCAGGGGCTGGTCTCTTCTGCCAGGCAACCAGCTCCAGAACAAGAGGACCCAGTCTCAAGCTGCACCAGAGGAGGTTCAGACAGAATGTCAGGAAGAAATTCTACACAGAGAGAGTGATTGCCCATTGGAATGGGCTGCTCAGAGAGGTGGTGGAGTCACCATCATTGGAGGTATTTAGGAGGAGACTTGATAGAGTTCTTGGTTGCATGGTTTATTTGATTAGGTGGAGTTGGATGATAGGTTGGACGTGGTGATCTTGAAGGTCTCTTCCAACCTGGTCTGGTCTGGTCTGGTCTGGTCTATTCTATTCTATTCTATTCTATTCTATTCTATTCTATTCTATTCTATTCTATTCTTATTGTTCAAAGGTTGCCATTGAAACAAGGAATCTCTGGGTGCAGAAAACAAGAAAACATTATATTCTGCAGTTGTAGGTGGAATTGTTAGAACCAGCAGACTATCAAAGTTAGCAGAAGAAAGTACTGTGATGTATTGTTTGTCATTTTATATGAGCCACTTTTGAGTGGTTGTAAGATTCTTAATCACAATATTCAGAAGCTTTCAAAATGCAGGTCACTACTTTGTTGATGAGATTGACTTTTCAAAAAATGCTTCAGGCAATTGTTAATTGATTCATCTTCTTTCTAGTGCCTCCAGAAAGGGCTGTTAAGAGCTAGGTCTAATTGTGGGATCTACACCCAACGCTTAAGTAAACAATTTTGTTGTTGAAACAAGTCACCTCTGACAAGCGAACACTCTGTTGAGCTTGTGCAGTGTGAAGAGCACATGCCTGCATCATGGCACTGGGTGCAGGCAGAGCTCTGCAGTGCTGGCAGGCACTGTCCATGTATAGGGGGAATCCCAAATCCAGCCTGGGCCTGGATGACACATGAGGCAGATGATCATCCTTGAAGGGTAACAGTTGTATATACTGGAAACAAGGTAGAAATTACTACCAGAAAGCACTGAAGAGTTACTGGAGTCACCATCACTGAAGGTGTTTAGGAAGAGACTGGATGGGGTGTTTGGTGCCATGGTTTAGTTGATTAGATAGCATTGGGTCATAGGTTGGACTTGATGATCTCAAAGGTCTTTTCCAACCTGGTCTGGTCTGGTCTGGTCTGGTCTGGTCTATTCTATTCTATTCTATTCTATTCTATTCTATTCTATTCTATTCTATTCTATTCTATTCTATTCTATTCTATTCTATTCTATTAGAAAGAAGGAGCCAGTTCCAGTGGTCCATCACCCTCACAGTGAAAAATTGTTTCCTCATGTTTGCATGGAACTTCCTATTCCTAAACTTCCACCCATTGCCCCTTTTCCTGTCATTGGGCATCCCCAAGAAGAACCTGACTCCATCATTTTTGTACTCACTCCCCACTTATTTACAAATATTAAGGAGGTCACCACTTATTCTGCTCTTCTCCAAGCTAAAGAGCCCCAGCTTCCTTAGTGTCTCCTCATAAGGAAGATGTTCCACTCCCTTAATCATTTTTGTGGCTCTGCACTGAACTCTTTCAAGCAATTCCCTGTCCTTCTTGAACTAAGGGGCCCAAAACTGGACACAATACTCCATGGAATCATGGAACCCATATTTAAATTGCCTTGTCTTCTGCTTCTGACAAGTTCAGAGGTTAAGTCTAGTTGAAGTCCCTATGTATTTTACTAAGGCACCAGACTAATGTGGAAAAATCTTAGACGTTCACACACCTGACCAGAACGGATGAAAATGTTACATGGTCAATACAGAATCTTAACAGAAATGTGGTGTCTTTCTTTCTCATATGGTAGAGTAAATTGTTTACTGTGACTTAGATATGAAAATCAGACAAAGACATTACAGAACCTTCTTCAGCTCATACACTTAATAAATCTTCAGTATATGAAATAAATCTTAAATGAAGATTCACAAGTTTGCTTTGCTTTGATTGGATCATTAGAAGAACAAAGAACAATAATCTCAAAAGAATCATACTTGAGGGAACATGAAGTAAAAGTTGTGGTAAACTGTCAGTCCCACTCTTTAGGCATCTCCCCCTATGCCTGAGCGTTAAGAAAGAAAGGCGTTGAGAAGCTTTCTGCCTTTGAACTGAGATTACAGGGGAGATTACCATGTATTAAATACACCTTCTGTAGATAGCAGGAAGATCTTGCAAGATGAATATAACAGTATTTGATATCCTCAAGCTTACCAAATACAGCTCAAATCTGTTATGAACTTGATCTGATAAATGGATGAGAATTACTGAACTGATCTCTCAGGTATTAGTATTAAATCCCAGTAGCAGGAAGAAGCACAGAAAATTAATGAGCTGGACAGTGCTCAGTGTTGTGTGAATTCACAGAGCTGTTGTGAAGGCCACAAGACAGGAAGAAAGCAGTTTGTGGGTTTTCCAAATGTTTCATTTAAGACCTTGTCTTAGACTCAAGAAGTCAAATCTTCAACCAAATATTTGATGATGAATGGTGAATAATATTTTATCAATAAAGGTTTAGTAGAGTGTCTTATATGACAAAATATTTAATGAATTAAAAAAAATATATGTTTGCTGTGCTTCAAAGGAGATGGGAATTTGAGAGTTACTACTTTTATCAACTACAATCTTCTCTTGTGCTTTTAAGAATGGAACATTTCTTTCACCGTTTGCTATGTAATTCTGCCAGCCTTACTGTTATGAGCTGAATTAGATCCCCCCAACCATTTATCTTTTGGTAAATCTGCCCCAAAGAGCAAATCCACCACACTTCAGAATTTGGAAGTAAAAATGGAATTGTATTTATAAAAGAAGCTAAATATAACCATATAAAATGCAACAAATTTGTACAAAATGTATTAACAGGCATACACAGTTTAACAGCTCACACAAATTCCCCTTGTCCCCCACTTCAGAGCCAAAGGGCCCCCAAGAAAAGCTCAGCCTCTCACTTCCCCTTATAGAATAGAATAGAATAGAATAGAATAGAATAGAATAGAATAGAATAGAATAGAATAGAATAGAATAGAATAGAATAGAATAGAATAGAAATTAACCAGGTTGGAAAAGACCTTCGAGATCATCAAGTCCAATCTATAATCCAACACTAGGCAACTAAACCATGGCACCAAGCGCCTCATCCAATCTCTTCCTAAACACCTCCAGTGATGGTGACTCCACCACCCCTTTAGGCAGCCCATTCCAATGGCAAATCACTCTCTCTTTCTGTGAAGAACTTCTTCCTAACATCCAGCCTAAACCTTCCCTGGTGCAGCTTGAGACTGTGTCCTCTTGTTCTGGTGCTGGTTGCCTGGGAGAAAAGACCAACCCCCACCTGTCTACAACCTCCCTTCAGGTAGTTGTAGAGAGCAATAAGGTCTCCCCTGAGCCTCCTCTTCTGCAGGTTAAGCAACCCCAGCTCCCTCAGCCTCTCCTCATAGGGCTTGTGCTCCAACCCCCACCCCAGCTTTGTTGCCCTTCTCTGGAGGCATTCCAGCAACTCAGTATCTTTCCTAAACTGAGGGGCCCAGAGCTGGACACAGGAGTACAGAAATCAAGGAGAAAATGCCTGAAGTCAGAAGAAATATAGCACAGCCTGAATCCCACAAACGAAGCAGCGAGATCCAGCACACAAGAGAGCACAAAACAACTTTGCTGCAAGGTTTTCAATAGTCCTATGGAATGATATTAACCTATCTATTGTTATTATTCTTCAGAACAACTGAATTAGATGGAGCTATCATACTTATAATGTAAACTCTGAGGAGTCCACCCCTCTCAAACTGTCCAAAACCTCAGAAAAACTCTGTTTGCAACTAAATTTTTGTTTCAAACTCTAACACTTACATCCAGAGAATAAAAGCTTAGTATGTGTTGCCCAGATGAATTCAAATGAGATTGCAAGTGTGTTAAGGTGTTGCTTTGCTTAATGAACAATGTTTAAAGCTGCCTGATCATGTTCTTGTATTGATTTACACTTTTAAGGAGACAAAGCCTTTCCTCAGAAAAAGTCAGACTTCATGAAATAAAACAAAAAAGCTTAAGTACCCATAAATTATTCTGCACTCAGAATCAAGGGAGGTAAGAGGAAGCTTCGTTGCTAGGAGACTGTGACTAGAAGGTATCAGGAGAGACTGCTTTATTTTAAAGATTAGAATCTGTAATCAAAATACTTAGCAGGTAATAAAACAGCTATATGTAGGAGCTCAGTGTAGAACAGGTGAAGTATGAGACAAGCACCAGAAAGCTTATGAAAAGTGCAAATCTTTGAAAACAGTTCAGCTATCATGACATACTGGCCTTATAAAAGGAGCTTATTACTTGCTTTCTTCTAATTGGGAGACAAATTCTTTGGGGATATAAATTATGTAATAAATATTGATGAATGTGTCGAGAAGGGACTGTGATTTAATTTGTTTCTGGTATTTACATGGTGGCAATGTGTAGGTCTCTAAAAGTTTTTAAATTAATGGCTGTAAAACATGCTGGAGCTACAGAGAAAGAAAGCTTGCTGCACAGAAGGGATGAAAGTGTTTTTGAAGCTAGCCGAATTTGCCACGCACTTTCAGGTGAAGCAAAGAAAGTTTGGAAAATGTGAAGCTTTCCATAGATAAAATGAGAAATTAATAGCTTTATGGCATTTATAGACAGGCTTTAACCGAAGGCAATTTAAGATATAAAGAAAAACAAGTAATCATTTTTTGTCTTGAAATAATTTGTGGTGTGGAAATAATTTTTGTGTGGAAAAAATGTCATTCTACTTCAGTGTGAGTCAGGCAATGGAGAGGTAGAGTTTTCATGGAATGTGTGGATGAATCACAGAATCAACAAAAAAATGAATGATGTCCCTAGTTTAGTAGCTGTGAAACATCTCTTGCAGGTGTACATTTTGCTGCATGTCAGGAATTTTTGTGTATCAAGACCTACTGCATGGAATGGAATGGAATGGAATGGAATGGAATGGAATGGAATGGAATGGAATGGAATGGAATGGAATGGAATGGAATGGAAAGGAATAGAATAGAATAGAATAGAATAGAATAGAATAGAATAGAATAGAATAGAATAGGGGGAATGGAATGAAGCTGGAGGTGGGGAGATTCAGGCTAGATGTGAGGAAGAGGTTCTTCACCATGAGAGTGGTGAAACCCTGGAATGGGTTGTCCAGGGAGGTGGTCGAGGCCCCGTCCCTGGGGGTGTTTAAGAGCAGGCTGGATGAGGCTGTGGCCAGCCTGATCTTGTGTGGGGTGTCCCTGCCCATGGCAGGGGGGTTGGAACTAGATGATCCTTGTGGTCCCTTCCAATCCTGAATGAAACTATGAAACTATAAGAATAGAATAGAATAGAATAGAATAGAATAGAATAGAATAGAATAGAATAGAATAGAATAGAATAGAATAGAATAGACTTAACCAGGTCAGAAGAGACCTTTGAGATCAGAATACACGTTGGAAGCCCGGATACAGGTCATATGTAATTAATTATACCTAAACTTGAAATATTTGTATCAATAATATATGGCCAAAAATAATTTAATATAATCAACACCTATCCTGGGCCCATCAATTTAGGAAAGATCTTGACTTGCTGGAACATGTCCAAGGATGGGCAACAAATCTGGTGAGGGTTTTGAAGCACAAGACCTGTGAGGAGAGGCTAAGGGAGCTGGGGTTGATTAGCCTGGAGAAGAGGAGGCTCAGGGGAGACCTTCTTGCTCTCTACAACTACCTGAAGGGAGGTTATAGACAGGTGGGGGCTGGTTTCTTCTCCCAGGACACCAGCACCAGAATAAGAGGACACAGTCTCAGGCTGTGACAGGGGAGGCTTAGTCTGGATGTTAGGAAGAAGTTCTTCATAGAGAGAGTGATTGCCCATTGGAATGGGCTGCCCAGGGAGGTGGTGGAGTCGCCATCATTGGAGGTGTTTAGGAGGAGACCTGATGGGGTTCTTGGTGCCATAGTTTAGTTGATTAGATGGTGTTGGATGATAGGTTGGACGCTATGATCACCAAGGTCTCTTCCAACCTGGTCTGGTCTGGTCTATTCTATTCTATTCTGCTGTTTTTTTCTCTCTCTTTTTTTTTTTTTCATGTTTGTTTTTTTCAGAATGTATTGTCCCTGAAATGTTAGAACAAATACTTTGCATAATTGCAATTAGCTGGCATTTTTTGAACTCCTACTTCATTCTCGGTTTCCATGTGACATTTTAGGTCTTTCACTGGGTGATATTGCAGAGATGTTTGTTACACAGGAGATACTATCAGAAAACGTGTTTGTGAATTAACACATCACTTTCAGCAAAATAAAAATTCACTGTGGCATATGACTTCCCTCATGTAGTCATCCTAAAGCATCAGGGTGGTTACTCATGTTTTGTGGTGGGAGGACACCCTTCTGCAGTTTTCCCATAGTGCCAAGTCAGCCTGTTCAACACATAAGCCAGTCAGCTACAGTTAGGCCCCCTCATGTAAGAGTCACTTAGAGATTTTAACTTTGCAGTGTCAAGGCCTTGTTCACAGTAAGCCAGATGATTTTCCAGCACCACATGGTAGCCCAGCAGCTCATTTTCAGTTTTGTTGTTCTGCATGGTGAAATCTTAGCTTTCACCTGCTGTTTGATTTGTATGTCACACACCCATCCACCTCTTGGAAAACACTTACTGGTTCTTGTTAAGTTGAATAACTGCAATTAGTTAAGCATAGCTGGATTTGTATCTTGTTTCTTAATCTTTTCCAATCCTTTACAACTATCTGTCAAATATTAGTGGGTAAGCAAGATCAGATTTTTCAAAGTCAAAACTATCAAGAAATGAAGTCCTCTGTGTATTTAAATCCAGGAAGATCTACATATCCAAATTCAGTTTGGCTACTGGAGAATGAAGCTATTCCATGATTCTGTGTTACCCTCGCTCTTCTGCTGGAGAGGCCTCGAGCACAAGCCCTACGAGGAGAGGCTGAGGGAGCTGGGATTGTTTAGCCTGGAGAAGAGGAGGCTCAGGGGAGACATTATTGCTCTCTACAACTACCTGAACGGAGGTTGTAGCCAGGAGGGGGTTGGTCTCTTCTCCCAGGCAATCAGCACCAGAACAAGAGGACACAGTATCAAACTGCAGCAGGGGAAGTTTAGGCTCAAGGTGAGGAGAAAGTTCTCCCCCAAGAGAATTGTTGGCCATTGGAATGTGCTGCCTAGGGAGGTGGTGGAATCACCGTCCCTGGAGGTGTTCAAGAGGGGATTGGATGTGGCACTTGAAGCCATGGTTCAGTAGTTATGAGGGGTTGGGTGACAGGTTGGACTTGATGATCTTTGAGGTCTTTTCAAACCTTATGATTCTATGAAAGAGGAAATACATTATCAACTAATTATGCAGCGTCCAAAATCATTCAGGTACTTTGACTTTCTTAGAGTTAATTTGTACATGCTTTCTTTACATTAGCAAGAGTGTTGTATAGCAAAGTGCAGCACTCACTTTCTTCTAGAGGAGCACGAAATGATTAAAAATGTTTTCCTTTAAGATTGGTTTATAGGTGATGGAATTGGTAAGATGGGATTGGAAAACAAAGAAAAAAGAAACCTCAGCTGGAGTCAGGAAAAAATATTGAAATTCATTTAATAGTTTCTTTTCTTAAAATGTGAATATGTTCATAGAAATGTAGTGGTTGAACTGTTCCAAGTTGAAACCTCATTTGTATACAAAAAGAGAGAACACCTTATTTTTGCAACATATGGTCTATACAGACTTAAAAGTGGAACAACTGTAAAAAGAAGAGATAATTATCCTCAATTTATATGCAGAAACTAGGCACAAATACACAAGCAACAAGACTCATTTGAACAGTTGCAGCTGTCCACAGTATAAGTATCTACTGGTAAGTGAGTGACTTCCTGGTCCCTTTTAAATTGGGACTGAACAACAAGCACTTCCAAGCTATAAATTTCCTCAGCATTAACTAAGTATTTAAAAAATACAAATAAATCACACCCTAAAAATGTCTCTTTCTCTCCACTGACCATAAAGACAGCTTAATGTGTTTATCTTTGCTATGAACTATGCTTCTGCACAGCTAGGTTTAACCCAATGAATTGCATCTGGCTGCATATCTATGTGAGAGAAGTGGATATTGAGTCAAGACCTCAGGAAAACTCTATCAGTACCCTGTCAGACCCATCTTTTTCTTTGTATATGATTTTTGATCACCTGAAAGCCAATTTTGGATACACTGTGTGAATTGTTGTGAATTTCATCTTTTCACAACCTTGTTTAAAGTTTCTTTGCAATTTGTTTTAATTTAAGAGTTATAGAATAATAGACTCATATTAAGAACAAAATCATATTAATAATTATAGAATCATACTAAGAGCTTATGGAGACTGTCATTTAATTTGATTTATACCAAGAGTCAGTTTTGGGTCTCAGTGTAGTGAAAGCAGAAAAGCATTCTGTCTCAGCTATGAAAGCAGCATGCTGTGATCAGAGGATAAAGCCAGCCTGTAATAGACAAGTCAATTGCAGACTGTTAGTGTTACTGTCATGCATGCATTTTGACTCTGCATGAGGACAAATGTAACAGCTAGAGCTTCAACCTACCTTGCACAGTTATTTGCATTTTTTCTTTCTGAGCAGCCTGACATAAAGCCCACCAAACAAGCTGATATCTTTATTAGCTAGCAGAAACTTCAGAAGCCCATGAATTGTCTTCAGGCATTTTCACAGACAAATAGTGCTAGTGCAGTTAGTATCTGTAGGAGGGAATTGTTTTATTACCCATAAAGAATCTTTACTGTGTCCAGTTTTGGGCTTCTCAATTTAAGAAGGAAATTGAGACCCTTGAATGTGTCCAGAGAAGAGCAACGAGGCTGGGGAGAGACCTTGAGCACATGCCCTACCGGGAAGGGCTGAGGGAGCTGGGATTGTTTAGCCTGGAGAAGAGGAAGCTCAGGGGAGACCTTATTGATGTCTCCAACTACCTGAAGGGAGGTTGTAGCCAGGTGGGGGTTGGTGTCTTCTCCCAGGCAATCAGCACCAGAACAAGAGGACACAGTCTCAAGATGTGCCAGGGGAAGTTTAGGCTGAAGGTGGGGAGAAAGTTGTTCACAGAGAGAGTTGTTAGACATCAGAATGGGCTGCCTGGGGGGGGGGGGGGGGGGGGTGGACTCACCATATCTGGAGGTGTTCAAGAGGGGATTGGACGTGACACTTGGTGCCATGGTTTAGTTGCCATGAGGTGTTGGGTGACAGGTTGGACTTGATGATCTTTCAGGTCTTTTCCAACCTTGTTGATTCTATGATTCTATGATTTTTGTCAAGACGGTTTTATTAGGTAGTCCAAAGTAATCTTATTACAAAGCATAAAGCTTTTCAGGTGAATGACTGAAGGTGGCTGTTATGTCATCAAAATGTGATGTCTGCAATTAACTATTCTGTATCTAAGGAACTGAACTGATGCCAAAAAACACTGACCTAAGCTACAGGTTTATGACAATAAATGTTTGCTGTAATACTTATGTTTGGAATCTAATCATTGTGTTGTATTCTGAGATATATAAAATATAAGTAACTTTTTGATTTAATCTGTATCTAAACTGTGATCTGCTGGTTGGTGTCCAATTCTTTTGTAACTATCCCATAAAAAAAAACAACCAAACTTCTAACAAAGAATTTATTTGAGCAAATTCCCTCAAATAAAATGCTTCTTTGGGTTGTATAGATGTAAGTCTAGACCAAATCAGCACCCCTCAGCTGAGTAGTACTCCAGATTTTGAGAGTTATTTTAGATAAATATTTTTCAAACTATTTGTTTGCTCTTTAATTCAAGGATCTTTCCTCCTTCCTGAATCACAATCATAGAATCAATAATGTTGGAAAAGACCTCAAAGTTCATCAAGTCCAAACTGTCATGCAACACCTCATGACTACTAAACCATGGCATCAAGTGCTGCATCCAATCCCCTCTTAAACTCCTCCAGGGACAGTGACTCCACCACCTCCCTGTGCAGCACATTCCAATGGCTAACAACTCTCTCTGTGAAGAACTTTCTTCAAGCCCAAACTTCCCCTGGAGCAGTTTGACACTAAGCATAGTTTTATGTTAAAAACATGCCTCACGTCTGGAGCATTTGAAGCATTTTATGCATGGTGGTTTTCACTGAATTTTGTATCCAGTGTTACACTGATCTTTGCACACTCAGAATATGAAGCTAGAGTTATGTATTAAAATACCCTACCAGCTGAAGAACACTTGAATCAGAGTCTGAAAAAGAGGAATTGGGAAGGTTCTATGGCCCAGTAGATGACTACTAAATCATGGCACCGAGTGCCACAAATCCCAGAGAATCCAACAAAGCCATGCTGGTGATTCTTACCTTAAAAGAAAGTGTTGTATCCCATGAGAAAAATTGCAGAGTCACTGAATGCTGGAGGTTGGAAGGAACTTCTGGAGATCATCTAGTCAAATCCCATTTCTCAAGGTTTCCAGGATATTGACAAAATGTTTTATTGGGTTTTTTTCCTAGATGCTTCATAGATCTATTCAAAATTATTAATATGTCTCTCAGAGCCTGTGTTCCCAGTGAAAATAAGTACTCTAAATACTTGTGTGTCTAAATATTTTCAGTGGTGTGGTTTTTTTTCCCAGCAAACAGAGCCAGGTGGTTTTTCTTCCTTCTCCATTCACCAAACCAGACAGATACAAGTTCAGAAACTGCTCAGTTACCATAGCAGGTAATCTTTGTAAGTTTAGTGTTCAAACTGATAAAATCTGCTCACAACTAATTAGGTAATGCATACAATGCTATGCCAAGAAAAGCTATCCTGGAAACTGCAAAAAAAATCCCAGGATTTTAAACTGTTCTTTATCAAATGAATGGTAGGAGAAGGTTGCTGTGTAATGTAGTAAATGTCTTCACCTGCTTACATCTTAGAATAGAATAGAATAGAATAGAATAGAATAGAATAGAATAGAATAGAATAGAATAGAATAGAATAGAATAAACCAGGTTGGAAGAGACCTTCAAGATCATCACATCCAACCTATCACCCAACACCACCTAATCAACTAACCCATGCAACCAAGCACCCTGTCAAGTCTCCTCCTGAACACCTCCAGTGATGGTGACTCCACCACCTCCCCGGGCAGTCCATTCCAATGGGCAATCACTCTCTCTGTGTAAAACTTCCTCCTGACCTCCAGCCTGAACTTCCCCTGGTGCAGCCTGAGACTGTGTCCTCTTGTTCTGGTGCTGGCTGCCTGGGAGAAGAGACCAACCTCTGCCTGTTTACAACCCCCCTTCAGGTAGTTGTAGAGAGCAATAAGGTCACCCCTGAGTCTCCTCCTCTCCAGGCTAAGCAGCCCCAGCTCCCTCAGCCTCTCCTCATAGGGCTTGTGTTCCAAGCCCCTCCCTAACTTCGTTGCCCTTCTCTGGACTCGTTCCAGCAAGTCAACATCCTTCCTAAACTTTCCTTCCTAAATCTTGTCCTGGAAGCTGTGCATGAGATGAATGAAACATCTGTATTACAACAATGAATAAACTAAGATGATTTTTGCAGAAATATGAAAATGATCCAAAAGAAATCAAGAGCTAAGGTAAAGAAAGCATCAATATCACAAACAGTTCTTCAGAGAGTCACAGATGACTCCTCCACACTCCAGTTCTTGAGCAAAAGATGCTATCAAGCTTGTACTGGAATGAGGAAGGAAAAGGGTAAGCACAGCATCAGAGAAATGGGAGACAGTCAGAAGTCTGTCTGTATCAGTTTTGCTTAAATTATTATTCAGAAAGAGACGTGAAAATCAGATAATTTGCTGGTGAGGTTTACTGTCATTACAGCTGGATTAATAATTATTTGATAAGATTGCTTGGATATGAATTAAACTATCAATTAATTGCCTGAAATGTTTGGTCTCGTACCCTACCCTTGATGACTGATTGTTAAACTTGAATGCAGAAATTCATGGAGATTATAAATGGCCTAGGCTTTCATTTGCATATAACAGCTGGTGGAGAATATGTGCATCTTCATCTATTACCATCTGGATGGCAATCAGGATATCCAGAAGAATCTCTCTTCAGCCCAGTGTTAATAAGGTGCTTTACTAGAGGAAAAATTAACACTGCAATAAAGTTTTCATGTAAGTGGAACTGGTTGAGAAAAAAGGAAATATCATGTGTAAAAAGTGATTTCTGAGAGCCCTCTGAGGTGCTTTTCTCACCTGAAGTCAAGTATTAAGTCATACTGAAAGGATGGTCCTCTGTTCTCTGGTAAACACTTTCCCCTGGTGTGGTTGAGGTAATAACTGGCATATAACAGCTGGTGGTACAGGAGAAGGTACACACAAAATTACTAGACCAATGACTGTACTATGTAAAGTGATTGAATCAATGCTTCAACAGCCCTGTTGAAATGAAGGAGTTCAGAACTACGCTGTGGCCTATACAGCACCAGGCTTGCTGGCACCTCAGGGGAGACACCTTTCTCAAAGGGGGAGGAAAATATTTGCACCAGAGATTGCAGGACTGTCAATCAGTCCTGCAATCTCCTCATTTGAAGGAGGAAGGGAATGTAAATGAGGCCCCTGGGAGAAGTAGCCCAGCACTTATGGAGCAGCATGCTCACATTTTGGAGAATCAGAGGGCCTACCACTCCTCTACTACGGGAAAAACTACTTGTTCAACTCCCTCTCTGAAACAGAATAGAGTGGAGTGGAGTGGAGTGGAATGGAATGGAATGGAATGGAATAGAATAGAATAGAATAGAATAGAATAGAATAGAATAGAATAGAATAGAATAGAATAGAATAGAATAGAATAGAATAGAATAGAATTAACCAGGTTGGAAAAGACCTTCGAGATCATCAAGTCCAACCTACCATCCAACACCATCTAATCAACTAAACCATGGCACCAAGTGCCCCATCTAGTTTCTTCCTAAACACCCCCAGTGATGGTGACTCCACCACCTCCCTGGGCAGCCTGGTAGAAGGAAGACTCTCCACTGGTGAGAGAGGATTGGGCTAGAGATCATTTGGGCAAACTGAACATCCACAAATCTGTAGGCCTTGATGGGATGCACCCACAAGTGTTGAGAAAGATGGTTGACATTGATATTTTACCATTCTCCATCATTTTTGAAAGACTGTGGAATATGGGAGAGGTGCGTGAGGACTGGAGGGAAGACAATGTCACTCTAATCTTCAAAAAATGCAAGAAAGAAGGTCCAGTAAACAGCAGATCAGTCAGTCTCATATCCTTCCGTGGAAACCTAATGGAGCAGCTCATTCTGGAGGCTATCTCCAAGCACATGGAGAAAAAGAAGGTTATCAGGAACAGTCATTATAAATTTAGCAAGGGGAAGTCATGTTTGACGGTGTGACTGAATGGTCTATGTAGAGCCGTGGATGTTGTCTGCCTTGACTTTAGCAAACCTTTAGACACTATCTCCCATAACATCCTTGCAGGCAAGCTCAGGAAGTCTGAGTTAGAAGAGTGGATGCTAAGATTTGGAGACCTGTGACTAATGAAGTTCCCAAGGGATCAGTACTGGGTCTAGTCTTATTCAATATCTTCAGCAACAACCTAGATGAGGGGATAGAGCATACTGGGAGGATTGTCTGATACACCAGAAGGCTGTGTGACCATTTAGTGTGTGACCTGGACAGACTGGAGAGTTGGGCAAAGTAGAACCTAATGAAGTTCTACATGAATAAATGTGGAGTCATGTACCCAGGGAGGAAAAACATCACATACCAATATAGACTTTCTTAACCTGCTGGAAAGCAGCTCTGTGGAGAAGAATCTTGGAGTCATGGTGGCAAATAAGTTATCCATGGGACAGGACAAGAATGTGCCCTTATGACCAGGTAGGCAAATTGTGTCCTGGTGTGGATGAAGAAGAGTGTGGCCAGCAGGTCAAGGGAAGTTCTCTTTCCCCTCTAGTCTGCCATGGTGAGACCACATATGGAGTATTGTGTCCAGGTCTGGGATCTCCAGTACAAGAGGGACAGGGATGTACTAAAGACTGCCCAATGAAGTGCTGTAAGGTTCATTAAGGGACTGAAACATCTATCTTATGAGGAAAGGCTGAGAGACCTGTGGTTATTAAGTCTGGAAAAGAGAAGACCTAAAGGAGATCTTATTGATGTTTATACATAGCTGAAGGGTGGGTGTCAAGAAGAAGCTGTTCGCCTCTTTTCAGTGATGTCCTGTGATAGGACAAGGGCCATTGGATGCAAACTGCAACACAGGAAGTTTCACCTCATCATGAGGAAAAACTGTACTGCCAGCTGCCCAGAGAGGTTGTGGAGTCTCCTTCTCTAAAGACTTTCAAGACCCATCTGGATGTGTTCTTGTGTGACCTGCCCTAGGTGATCCTGCTTTGGCAGGGGGGTTGGATTTGATGATCTTCAGAGGTCCCTTCCAACTCCTACCATTCTTTGATTCTATGAACAAACAGGGCTGGAAAAAGTCTATTTTATTTTTTTTAGTCTTTTAAGGACTAGATATCTCTTAACATTTAATTTGTCAAAGAAGAGATTTAGTGATCAGAAACGGTGACAGTAATACTGCGGAAAGTATTATGATAGCAGAGACCTATCTGATACAGCAAAGATGTTCTGACATTTAAGGCTGACAGAAATCTAGGTAAGTTCAGTACAGAAATCTACCACATGTGTGAAACAGTGTGATTAACACTAGAACTATTACAAGGGATTCAGACAGAATATCTGCCACTACAGTTTAAACTAAGGGTATTTTGTCTTTTTAAAAGAAGAACTGTAGCTCATTCAGAGATCAGGAACTACTGGATGAAAAGTTATAGTCTCTGTAATGTAGATCAGAACAGATTATCATAATAGCCCTCTTTGTCCCTAAACTCTGTGATTTATCAGGTTTTTCATTATCTGAATAAGTGACTTTGTAGACCTGGTTTCTATGTGCCTTGATTCTAAGGTCTGTGGCCCCTGTTGTAAATTTTCATTAGAATTTTGCAAGACTGCAAATCCCTTTCAGCTCATGCTTTAGAATGAAAGATTTGGCACGTGCTTTGACCTATAAACAGAGAAAATGAGCACATTACTACATGCCAAAAGACACAGAGGACAAAAGAAGGATTAGCAGTAGTCAGAATTAAAGACCTTGCATTTTCCAGGGACCCCCAAATCTTTGAAACCACACGTCCGTTTACCTCTGTGTTTACTCAGCCAGGAATTGTGCTGAAGTTCCCTTATTCAGTGGCCTAAAAATGCAAGCCATCAGTCATTCAGGTATATATGTAGTATCTGCACACAGGAATTTTTTGCTACTGAATTGTGGAAGAACATTTGAATCCCTGAAGTTGCATGTGAAAGATTTGCTAGACTGAGTTTTAACGCTAAGCTGTAGTTATAATAGAAGAGCAGCCGGTGCTATGAGATCCATGAGAAAGAAAAATGAGTTAAAATCTATGTAATGAGCAGTAGTTCTCCAATAAATGCATGAAGTTACTTCCCTTACAAGTTTCTAGTTACTTAAATGAAAGCTTAAATGAAAAGAATAAAAATATACCTTTACTTAGTATGACATTATATCATATATCTTATTTGTACTAAAGCGAACAGTAGGCATTGACTTCATGTGAGTTTCTTCGTGGAAATCAATACTCTTAGATTCACAGGTACTGAATGGAGATGCAGCTACCTTACACTGAAATCCCTTCATCCTTGGATTCGGTATGTTTTCCCACATCTCACTGAGGGACACAGAAGAAAGCAGATACAAGACCCTTAAAGGAATACCCATACATTTAGTATCATAGTATCATAATATCATAGTATCATTCAGGGTTGGAAGGGACCACAAGGATCATCTAGTTCCAACCCCCCTGCCAGGGGCAGGGACACCCCACACTAGACCAGGCTGGCCAGAGCCTCATCCAGCCTGCTCTTAAACACCTCCAGGGATGGGGCCTCAACCACCTCCCTGGACAACCCATTCCAGGGCTTCACCACTCTCATGGTGAAGAACCTCCTCCTCACATCTAGCCTGAATCTCCCCACCTCCAGCTTCATTCCATTCCCCCTAGTCCTATCACTACCTGAGATCCTGAGAAGTCCCTCCCCAGCCTCCTTGTAGGCCCCCTTCAGATACTGGAAGGCCACAATTAGGTCACCTCGGAGCCTTCTCTTACATTAAATAGAAAGAAGTTCAATAAAAAAACATGAAGTCTGAAAAAAAAGGGCTTATTCTAATCAAACATAAAGATTTAGCAAGCTTTCGCTGAGTAGAATTTACAGGAACTAAGCCCACAGTTAATAAACTGGATGTCTAGTGCTCTTTGTATGCATATTTGTCTGTTTCAATGAAATTGTCATTTAAACCTAGCTCTGTCATTCAGACCCTCCTGTGCAAATGAATAGCTTGTGCTTGTACAGCTGAAGCCATTTAAGCATTTTTAGGCAGATTTTTCCCTTCTGTCTTGTAGAGAAAGTGAATGTACAAGGTGCTGATGCATATTCCACACTCCACATATGGTGCTAAAAATCCATTAGCTGAAGAACAGTGAAGAAATGGATTTGATTAGAGAGAACAGTTGAAGGTCAAGTTTAAATGGATGTAAAACATTAGCCAGGCTTGATTGGCCATGGCTTTAGCATGTATCTCTGAGTGACTATGCAAATATTGATGCTTGGTAAACAAAGAATACTGAATACACTACTTGAAATAAAAAAAAAAAAATGCAAACACATCAGCTTTGGACCATATTTTGCACATCTTTAGTAGAAAACTGGGGGATATAAACAGTAGCTACCATTTGTAACAAAAAGAACATCCAACAACATAGAACATGGGTTCTTGTCCAATGTGGTTATGCAGGGAAGACCCTTTTTTCTGTCCTCCTAGATCACAGAATCATAGAATCAATAAGGTTGGAATAGATCTCAAAGATCATCAAGTCCAACATGTCACCCAACACCTCATGACTGCTAAACCATGGCACCAAGTGCCACATCCAATCCCCTCTTGAACACCTCCAGGGACGGTGACTCCACCACCTCCCTGGGCAGCACATTCCAATGGCCAACAACTCTTTCTGTGAAGAACTTTCTTCTCAGTTCAAGCCTAAACTTCCCCTGGTGCAGTTTGAGACCGTGTCCTCTTGTTCTGGTGCTGGTTGCCTGGCAGAAGACACGCACCCTCACCTGTCTACAACCACCCTTCAGGTAGTTGTAGACAGAAATAAGGTCTCCCCTGAGCCTCAAAGGGGCTGGAAGAGACCTTTCAGATCATTAAGTCCAACTGCTCACCTTGAGCTCACAACCTCACTGCTACTGCTAAGCCACTGTCACTAAACCATGTTCCTAAGCACCACATCCACACATCTTTTAAACACCTCCAGGGATGGTAACTCCACCGTTCCTGAGCAGCCTGCTCCAATGCTTGATAGACTTTCTGTGAAGAAAATTTTCCTAATATTCAACTTGAGCCTCCCCTGGCACAATTTGAGGCTGATGTTAGCAGATGCTAGATATTAGCAGAAACACTTTTAGTGACATCAATAACACTGCACCAAAGTCCTAAAGGGAAATGAGGAGAAGCTGACTCAAAACCTCTCTTCATTAGTCTTTACACTGTTTCTTGAATCTGATTGAGGTTTATTGTTACTAAGGGAGGACTGGTAGGGGGTTGTGAAGGAATCCCTTGTGTCCCTACATAGTGTCTTATCATAGTGGTGTTCCTTTAGCTAAGTTGCTGATTAGTAATTCTTAAGCATAATCAGTATACTGGAGAAAGACTACAGGCACAGTTAAACTGAATAGGGGGGAAATGATCATAAATACGAAAGGGATTACATAGATCTCATTCAGGAATTGAAAACTAATTTTAAAATATCTTCACTGAAGAAAAGTGATTTTTCTTTTGCTCTGTCTCTTTTTCTGGAACATTGGGTTTATGGGCTAGACCCTAGTTTCATTATTTGTATGATGCTACCAGAACAAGAGGACACAGTCTCAAGCTGCTCCAGGAGAGGTTTAGGCTGGATGTCAGGAAGAAGGTCATTTCCAACTTGGTTAATTCTTTAGTATACTATCTTCAGATTTTAAGTGTTATGTTGATGAACTGTGTTTCTTTATTACTATAATGTTTTCTTAGCTCCCATTCATCTTCTGCTTCTCATTGGTGTTCATGTAACCACTTGATGTAAAGGTTATATTGATACTACTCTTGAAGTTTTCCAGAATATGTTGGTCATCAGTCTTTTCTCATGGCTGATTAAGGACATTGGTTTCTTTACTTAGAAACTATGGTATAATGAACATTCCAATAAGATTCTATAAACACCTACAATCAAAGCTTTTGAATTAGTTATGAGTAGAATAAAATTAACCAGGTTGGAAAAGACCTTCAAGATCATCGAGTCCAATCTATCATCCAAGACCATCTAATCAACTAAACCATGGCACCAAGAGCCCCATCCAGTCTATTCCTAAATACCTCCAGTGATGGTGACTCCACCACCTCCCTGGGTAGTACATTCCATTGGCTAGTCATTCTTTCTGTGAAGAATTTCTTCCTAACATCCAGCCTAAACCTCTCCTGGTGCAGCTTGAGACTGTGTCCTCTTGTTCTAGTGCTGGTTGCCTGGGAGAAGAGACCAGCCCCCTCCTGGCTACAGCCTCCCTTCAGGTAGTTTTAGACAGCAATAAGGTCTCTTCTGAGCCTCCTCTTCTCCAGGCTAAGCAACCCGAGTTCCCTCAGCCTCTCCTCATAGGGCTTGTGCTCAGGACATCTCACCAGCTTTGTTGCCCCTCTGATGGCCTGTGTATCTCAGTTTCCTCACATTTACCCTACTGATTTTCCCCTTCATCCCACTGGGGAACAGTGAGCAAGTGGCTGTGTGGGGCTGAGCTGCCAGCTGAGGTTAACCCACATCAGTTCTTATTAACTTGCATGGGGAAACTCCACTGGATTTCAGATTTCAAGAACTAACAACAGTCAGTAGGCTTGTGATTATGTTGATGGGCCATAGGAACCAGGTACTAGCAGAACAGTGGTGGGAAGATGAATTGCCTACAAAAATGCTAAATCCAGCACCTTATTGGCTGGTTTAGCTTTTTCTCTCTCCCACATACAATCTATTTTAAACCTTAGCTGATTTTGTTGTCAAAGACACTGTGGATTTCATCTGATCAAATGCAGTCCTCTGCAGTATGGGTGTTAACTTTCACAGCAAATCACTTTTCCAAGCCATCTACTATCATCAATTTATGAACATTAACAGCAACCATAGTTAGAGTGAGCAGGGGTCCACTTGCCTTGAGGAAGAGTAAGAACATATATGGTACTTTTCCTGGTTACTCTCTGGTCTTCAGTTATTTCAACTCAATGGATTTTTGTGCAGTGCATATGATTTTGTGAATTGCTTCTTTAACATCCACTTACACAACCTTCTTTTAACACTTATGTATGCACTTTAAGCAGCCACACACTTCTTTGGCATAGATCTTGGCACATATCTAATGAACCACTTCCTTCTGTTCATTTTGAGTGTGGTTGATTTCACAAAGTTAGAGTTACCTTTGTTGGATGTATATATTTTTTTGGTTTGTTCTTGTTTTCCTGAAGAAATACTGAACAGATGATCTCTTTTTACCCTTTTGCAGGATATTCATGAATCTGTAGCTCTTCAGCACTCCCCATCCTCTCTCCCTGTTGCCTCTTTCCCAGACTGAAGAGTACTAACCTGAGAAATTATTCTCATCATCAAATATACATCTAAAGTAGATCAGACAAATCACACTTCAGAAGCACCAGTTCCTCTTTGCTCTTGCTGAGGGAGCTCTGAGTGACTAAACCAAAAACTAGACATTTGTACTGTGTACTTTCACGTTTAGATGAGAGCAATCTTATTCTCTGTATCTGCAAAATAGTTCAATTAAAATGAAAGATTAATATATCGAAGTTACCGAAGTGACTCCAATGTGGAAGAAATTAATAGAGCTGAAGCGGTCAACCAAAAGTGACTACAAAACAATAAAATTGATTCATTTGTTGCATACAGAGATATGTAAATAAGAATCCAGGCTTGCCCACTATGGCAGTTATAGCTATGTCTTCTGCCTTCATAGTTTCTGGGTTTTACTGCAGAGTTAATAATAAGGTTTTCAGCTAAGTAGTCAAAGTAAATGCTTCTGTAATCTGGATACATTTGGTATGTAGTGTTCATAAACACAAGCCATTTATTCATAAGGAAAATCCAAACACATCAACATTAAATTATTTAGTTGTGTCTATTATATATTTATTAGAATAGAATAGAATAGAACAGAATAGAACAGAATAGAATAGAATAGACCAGGTTGGAGGAAACTATAACATAGAATAAACCAGGTTGGAAGAGACCTTCAAGATCATCATGTCTAACCTGTCATCCAACACCATCTAATCAACTAAACCATGCAACCAACCACCTCATCAAGTCTCCTCCTAAACACCTCCAATGAGGTGTTTAGTTGATTGGTTTAGTTGATTAGGTGGTGTTGGATGATAGGTTGGATGTGATCATCTTGAAGGTCTCTTCTAATCTGGTCTAGTCTATTCTATCCTATCCTATCCTATCCTATTCTATTCTATTCTATTCTATTCTATTCTATTCTATTCTATTCTATTCTATTCTATTCTGTCATATTATGTCATATCATCTTATATTTAATTATTATGATATTACATTGCATTGCTGTTATTTATTTAATTGCTATTATTGTTATTTAATTATTCTATTGTTTAATTATATTATCCCATGATTTAATTTGTGAGGAGATAAAATTAAGTGAACTGAATTTTCTTCTATTTGTGTCATTGAAAGAATACTTCTTCTAGTCCCCTGAAGCTTTCCTCGTCTTCTCTAGTTGCCAGCATTACTGCATGCAACGCACACAACTACCTGAAATCCCAGATGTCAGGTTGTGAAATTTGTTCTCTGAGTGCTGGTGTCTGGCCACATGGCAGGGTCCTACATTACCAGCAGTTGGTCATGCTGGCAACTCTCAAAATTGCCTCTGGGTCAGTCATGTGCTCTTGGCTTTTATTAAATCTGTGAGGGGAATTGAGTTCTCCCAGTGCTATGTTCCATTTAGATTTGTAGATGTTAAGGCCAGAAGGGACCATTGTGATCATCCAGTCTGACCCCCTGCATAACACGAGCCACAGGATGCTCCTGATTTAATTCCTGTTTGAAGTAGAGCATATCTTTTAGGGGAAAAGGCATTCAGTCCTGTTTGATATTTCCAGAAGAATATGCCATGACCTCAGGCAGGTTATCTGAAGCACTATTTATCCCCAGTGTTAAAAGTGTGCACCTCATTTCCGGCATGAATTGGGGTGGTTTCAACATTCAGCCCTGGGCTTTTGTTCTACTCTGCTAAATCAAAGGAGACATCCATATTTTGTCTTCCCTGTTATTAGGTCATGCCTTAACTTTTCCTTTGTTAAACCATGCAGATAGCTTTGCCAGAGTTAAGCTGGTTTGTATTAGCTTGACATGATCACTTACAGATATTATGGACAGGTGTCACCAAAATCCTCAATGAAAATCAGTGGAAATGATACTAAAATCATTGCCAATGGAAGGGTTCTAGTTCAAGCATCTTAGAAAAGTGTCTGATTATTATGTGCAAAGTACAAAAACATTTCGTTGCAACAAACACTTGCCAACTTGATCCAGAACTACATGGAAGTTATTGAGGAGAAAGCGTCAGGCTCTACATAGCAGTGTGTGGTGACAGGACAAGAGACAAACATCAAAACTTCAGGCAAATTAGGATCAGGCTAGATGTAAGGAGAAGCTTTGCATTCCCCCTCTCCCCATGAGAATAGTCAGGCACAGGCACAGGCTGCCTTGAGATTTTGGACAGTCTCTGTCTTACCCAATAGCTGATCATGCTGTGAGCAGGAGGCTGGTCCAGGGACTTAGAGAGGTCACTTCCAGTCTGATTGACCTTATGATTCAACAGAGTCACAAG